>NC_058091.1:26000000-26307500 GCF_020171115.1 Neogale vison
AATAACTGGAAAATGGCAACAACTAGACATTAGTCATCATGACACTCTCTCTATGCACAGATCCCTACAATAGAGATGACAGATCACTGTATTCAAAGAATAGAATCAATTTGAACCAATAATACCACAGTATATCCTAGCTTTGCAAAGTGACCCATTATTCATGAGCATCTAATAAAGATCACTAGGATCTGGTAGTATAGAATAACACTGTCACACGGAGAACCTCCAAATCCAATGTTTACTGAGATAATGTCCCTTTAATCAGTGAAGGTTCAAAATCACAAATGGGATTTACCATCTTCTAAGCCAAAATTAATTACTTTGTTTAATCAATTTGAATTGTTTAAGTGTTTATTGCTTTTCAATATACTGCTACCACATGACCCTAACTCAAAAAATAAATGTATTATGTACTAGCTAAAAAAAAAAAAAAAAAAAAAAGTCTCAAATCTTTCAAAAGGAAAGGTCTTTAGTGATATTATACAGAGAAATCAATAGATTAAAATGCCAGGCTTCACAGAATGGATATAAGGATGAGTAGCTACACCTTTGGGAAAATGTGTCTGAGGCCCATGTAAGTTTCACATATGGAAATATCAGGTATCTGTATACTCTGTTCTTGTAATCATTCACCATTACCCTCTGATAGGTTCCACTTATATTAAAGAGAGAATATTAGGATTGAGATAGGCAGACAAGTCCCCTGGTGAATTGATTGGTTTTTAGAAGCACTGACAGAGAAATAAGTTAGATGGCAAGAGAGTTCAGGGAACATACAGTGACCTGACTCTTTAAACTCAGAATCAAGAAGGAAAATCTGGTACTTCTTTGTTAAATTCCAGCTATGAATAACTGCTACAGGGCAATAAAGTGATCAACAGGATTAACCCAAGTGAAAAATCTATTGTAACTAGTTGGTCAAGTTAGTTGAACATGGTATTGTTCAAGTAGGAAACAATACTATATTTTCCTCACACCAAACTTTTACATCTGTTCTGGTAGATATCACTTTTTTCTTTCCCTACACAGTATCTTTGGAAGATCCCTCTCCAGTTTGGGGCATTTTCAGGCTGGGCCAATGTCCAGCCTGAACAGTGTCTAATGGAGTTATACCACATACTTACGATTACTGTGCATCCTGACTGGTTAATGTCCATGCTATCCTTGCTGGTGAACATATGAAACATCACCTCCACCTTCTGATATTAATGAACAGTCATGTTTTCAGCAATTAAAGATGTAGACTTTGATGTTAAAACTTGGGTTTCACACCATTTCAAAGCTTTTCCCTCTCTACATCACTCAGACTCAACCCAGTCTCAGAAACTTGCAGTGCAAGAAATAGATACTGACTTACTATTTCTTCACCTTGCCCACTATTCCCAGCTATGTTCTACTTCTGGTTCCTCCAGGCTAGAAAAGAGAAAGGAGAATATGAGGTGACATAAAGAGAAAAGAAAACTTGACCATTGCTCTTATAATCTGGCAATGAGGCTCTCTGTACAGCAGGAACCAATTATGGCTTCTTTCTCTCATAGGGTACTGTCTTGGGTACTGTGGATGTGCCCATCAACCTCAACCTCCTCTTCTGTTGCTTCTAGCAAGAAAGGTTGGACGCATGAAAGCTATACTTTCCAGACTCCTTTGCAGGTACGTTTCTTGATGTGAATTCATTTCTGTCATTTGGATTTACTTATCAGATTTGGAAGGCAGGAATGAGGTGGGGGTCACCTTTTTGAGGTTTGGGGCTATGGTTTCTAAGAAGTAAGATGGTGGATACAGGAAGCTTTCCTACTGTAGTGTTTCAGTGTCCATCTCCACATTCTTGTGTGTAGAAAAGTAGTGGTGGCTCTGGCTCTCACTTCCAGTTTAAGTGATGGCCTCAGAGGCGCTTGTTCCCCTCCTGGGTCAGTTCTGTATCATTCTACACATCATCCCAGAAGGTTTGCTCCTTCAGTTCTTCCTAAGATTTTGCAAACTCTAGTATTGACTAATGCAGGTGCTTTTGTGGGTTCATGATGAGACTACTCTCGTCTGCAGAAGACCTCCAGCATTACTATTCCTAGAGCAGGGGATGGTCATCTGGCCGACTGCTTGCCATGCCAGCCCATCTTCTCCAACTGATAGGGCACCCACACAGATTTTTCTATTGTTAGACTTTTCTAGGTAAGGATAGATACCAGTCTCTGTATTGCAGGCAACGCAGGCCAAGTTTTCCCAAGAACTCCATAACCAATCAAGCTCTGTCCTGGATCTCTGTTTGGAGAACATATAAGAAAGGGATAGGAAGAGTGTTTGAGCTGGATAAAATATCAATATCCCTTCCTGACAAGACCCACACTCTCTACAAATGGTTCTTGTAAAGGTTCTTTTCATTTGTCTTGAATTGAGGGAAATGCCATATTCTCCTCCAACAGTGCCCTTCAAAGAAATCCACACTGTCATTCTCTTCTGATGAGGTTGAGATAAAGGCCACTTCTTTGGCAAGCTCTGCAGAGGTGGTTTAACATCTCTCTTTAGAAGGTGAGAATAGTTGTCATCTATGACTATCAGCTTTGGGACCTCAGTTGAACGGGAGGTAACAGGGGAGTTCTCACTTAGAATCTAGTTACACTACCCTGGCTGATATTCCAGATTGGAGGACAGTGCCTTGCCTTGACGGTTGTTTTGGGGAGTGGGAGACTGGTGACCTGTTGAGCAGTTGGGAGTGGTCTGCTGCAGCATTGAAGTAGAACCACCAACTTGGAACAATCTTTTAACCAAAACTCTTACTATTAAAACAGTGTTTCTGAGATTGAACCCAATGGACAAGAGATCTTAAAGATTTACCAGTCATTCAAAAAGTAATGTGGCTTTTATTTTATCATTTTATTTTATGAAAAAATAAAAATATTTTTTATTAATTTTGGTTTTATTTCACTTTTTAGATTTTATTTATTTATTTTATTTTTAAATAGAGAGCACAAAAGTGTGGGCAGGGGAAGAGGGAAAGGAAAAGAATCTCAAGTCTCCTTGCATGGAGCCCAATGCAAGGCTTCACTCACAAGCTTGTGATCATGACGTTAGCCAAAACCAAGAGTCGGTCACTTAACCAACTGAGCCACCCAGGTGCTCCATAATGTGGCTGTATTTTAGAAACATCTCAAAGCAAAACAAAAAGCCAGAACCAGGAATATTTGACTTTTAAAAAGGACAGGATAACAAGGAGCTCACATGTGTGTGCCTCAGTTTCCTGAAGTATAGAATGAGTGATTAGATTAGGCAGCCAAATTCTCTCCCAGTTCTGATGCCACATGGCTTTCTATGAGTCAACAGAATAAAATGGCCAAGCATTAGCTACCCTAAGGAAGCATTGTTCAAAGAGTTCAGATTGGCTAAAAACAAAACAAAATACCCAAATGAGTTGAACACTTATGTCCACATAAATGCCTGTGTACAAATGTTTATAGCAGCTTTATTCAAAACTGACACAATTTGGAAGAAACCAATAGATAGATAAATTGTAGCGCATCCAGGCAATGGAATATTATTCAGCACCAAAAAGAGGTTGACTATGAAGCCATGAAAGGATACAAGGGAAAATTAAGTGCATATTACTAAGTGAAAGAGAATAATTAAAAAAGACTGTGTACTGTATCATTCCAAATATATAACATCCTGGAAAAGTCAAAATTTCAGAGAAATAAGATCAGTGTTTGCCAGGGGTTATACCACATATAGGAGTTACAGGGGAGAGATGAATCAGTGGAGCACAAAGGATTTTTAGAACAGTGAAACTATTCTGTATGATACTACAGTGGTGGGTCTATGTTATTAAACATTTGTCAAACCCATCGTTTCACCAAGAGTGACCATTATGTAAACTATGGACTTTGAGCATTAATGATTTGTCAGTGTAGGTTCATCGTGTATAACAAATGTACTGCTGTAATACAGGAGGTTGCTAGTTGGAGAGGATGTACATGTGTGGGAGTTTGTACAGGATATATGAGTCTGTATTTTCTACTCAGTTTTGTTATAAACCAAAAACTCCTCTAAAAAATGAAGCTTATTAATTAAAGAAATAAACAAAGCATAGTTAAAGTGGCATTAACCCTTTTTCTTTTCCTTTCCCTTCCTTCCCTTTCATTTCATTTCTTTTCTTTTTAGTTTCAGGGGTAGGATTTAATGATTCATCTGTTGCATCTAATACCCAGTGCCTGTTACCTCAAGTGGCTCCTTAATGCCTATCACCCCGTTACCCCATCCCCCCACCTCTCTGCCAGGAACCCTCAGATTGTTTCTTAGAGTTCAGCATCTCATGGTTTGACATCCTCTCAATTTTTATCTCATTTTATTTTTCCTTCCCTTCCCCATATTCATCTGTTTTGTTTCTTAAATTCCACATATGAATGAAATCATGTGGTATTTGTCTTTCTCTAATTAACTTATGTTACTCAGCATAATATCCTCTAGTTCCATCCATGTCCTTGCATATGGTAAGATTTTGTTCTTGGTAGCCAAGTAATATTTCTGTGTGTGTGTATGTGTGTGTGTGCATGTGTGTAGATCAATACATGTAGATATTTATATCTATATCTATATCTATATATATATATATGCCACCTCTTCTCTATCCATTCATCTGTCAATGGACATCTGGGCTTTTTCTATATTTTGGCTATTGTGGACATTGCTGCTATAAATATTAGGGTACAGGTGTCCCTTTGGATCACGATTTTTGTATCCTTTGAATAAATTCCTAGGAGTGCAATTGCTAGGTCATAGAATAGCTCTACTTTTAAGTTTTTTGAGGAACCTCCATATTGTTTTCCAGAGTGGCTGCACCAGTTTGCATTCCTACCAACACTGTAAGAGGGTTCCCCTTTCTCCACATCCTCACCAACATCTGTCATTTCCTGACTTGTTAATTTTAGCCATTCTGACCAGTATGAGGTGGTATCCCATTGTGGTTTTGATTTGGATTTCACCGATGCCAAGTGATATGGAGCATTTTTTCATGTGTCTGTTGGCCATTTGTATGTCTTCTTTGGAGAAATGTCCGTTCATGTCTTCTGTCCATTTCTTAACTGTATTTTTTGTTTTTTGGGTGTTGAATATAAGTTCTTTATAGAATTTGCATACTAGTCCTTTATCTGATATGTCATTTGTAGATATCTTCTCCCATTCTGTAGGTTGCCTTTTAGTTTTGTTGTCTGCTTCCTTTGTTGTGCAAAAGCTTTTTATCTTGATGAAGTCCTGATAGTTCATTTTTGTTTTTGTTTCCCTTTCCTTTGAAGACGTGTCTAACAAGAAGTTGGCTGAGGTCAAAGAGATGCTGCCTATGTTCTCTTCTAGGATTTTGATGGATTCCTATCTCACATTTAGGTCTTTCATTCATTTTGAGTTTATTTTTATGTATGCTGTAAGCAAGTGGTTCAGTTTTATTCTCCTGTATGTGGCTGTTCAATTTTCCCAGCACTGTCTTCTTTCCATTGGATATTTTTCCTGCTTGTCAAAGATTAGTTGACCATAGAGTTGAGGGTCCATTTCTGGGTTCTCTATTCTGTTCCATTGATCTATGTGTCTGTTTTTATGCCACTACCATACTTGATACCATCTTGATGATGACAGTTTTGTAATACAGCGTGAAGTCCAGAACTGTGATGCCTCAGCTTGGTTTTCTTTTTCAACATTAGTTTGGCTGTTCAGGGACTTTTCTGGTTCCATGCAAATTTTAGGATTGTTTGTTCCAGCTCTATGAAAAATGATGATGGTATTTTGATAGGGATTGTATTGAATGTGTAGATTGCTCTAGGTAGCATAGATGTTTTAACAATATTTGTTCTTTTAATTCATGAGCATGGAATGTTTTCCATTTCTTTGTGTCTTCCTCATTTCCTTTCATAAATGTTTTATAGTTTTCAGAGTACAGATTCTTTACCCCCTTTAGTTAGGTTTATTCCTAGTTATCTTATAGTTTTATGTGCAATTGTAAATGGGATTGGTTCCTTTATTTCTCTTTCTTCTGCCTCTGTTGTGTATAGAAATGCAACTGACTCTGTGCATTGATTTTATATCCTGCAATGTTGCTGAATTCATATCAGTTCCAGCAATTTTTGGTGGAGTCTTTTGGGCTTTCTTCAAGAGTATCATGTCATCTGTGAAGAGTGGTAGTTTGGCTTCTTCTTTGCCAATTAAAATGCCTTTTATTTCTTTTTGTTGTCTGATTGCTTAGGCTAGGACTTCCACTACTATGCTGAACAACAGTGGTGAGAGTGGACACCCCTGTCATGTTTCTGACCTTAGGGGAAGTGCTCTCAGTTTTTCCTCAATGAGGATGATGGTCACTGTGTAGTACATGTTTCTTGAGAAATAATTACATTTAGGTAAAATAATTTGTTATAGTACATGTTAAAGTTAAGTCTATTCATAGATCATAAAGAGTAATGTAACCGGACCATCTGTAGCAAAATGTTTTCATGAAACTTATGTGAAAGAAATCAAGGAAGCCAGATATTAACTGAATTCAAGCCCAAGTTTTAGCAACTTCCAACTATTTCTGTCAAACTGGAAGGTTAAAGATGAACCATTGGCTGATATCCAGAGGTCTTATATGAAGAAGTAGCAATCGCCTTGTTTAAAAAGTTCATGTTGAAAAAAAAAGAAAAGAAAAAGAAATACAGTGGAACTTTGAGCATGACTGTCTTCCAAGTAGCAACTATTGGAATGTTGGTTCTTGGCTTATAATACTTATGATGAGAACATGGTGGAACAGGGAATGAATTTTTAAGACTTTTACTTACTTTCAAGAATCATATTGAACTGTTCCATTTTCTGTTGGCCGTATCCACTATTCTCTGAGATGCATTCTTTCAGTTCTAATAGAGTAGATTTGTAATACAGTTTTAGTCTTTGTCTCCAGTTCTGTCAGATGTTCTTAAGATTTAATGGAGGATAGATGAATTTATTTCTTTACAACTTCACTTATATCCATTTAAATGAGAGTTGTGGGCATGAAGAACAGTGTTTTGAGAGTAATCAATTCAGGAGTAATCAATAATCAAAGTATTTTTTAAGTGTATAGCATCATGATGCCCTCTAGTGGCTAACTCACAAGAAAAGTGCCTCAATCCCTCAGAAAATAGAACTTTTTTTCAAAGGATGCATCCTCCTTTTTGTAGATGGCTTCTATTAAAGTACACTGTTATCTTTGATTTCTTTAATAAATGCAATGGGGCTTTATGTTCAGTTGCTAACACCTTATTGCCTTAGTACCTCAAAGATCAAAACATGTTAGTTTAATAAGAATTATTGTGTTAAAAGCATTATAACCACCTGAGTAAGGCCAATGGACAGATGTGGTCCACTGCAATGGATTTATTATCTTACAGCAAAGGAGTAAACCTCTGAGGGACAATGCGAAGATTCTTCTGGGATTGACTGATTTGTCACTGTTAGTTTTTTCCATCATTGAAATGGCTGCCTTGGATTCCTAGGCAGGTAGCCACACTATTGAAAAAAGAAAAGAACAAAAAATAGACTCAATTGAAAAAAAATCAGAAAATTGATCACTGATCCTATTATTTGGTAAATGACTTACAAGATTGTTTTTTACATTCTTCAATTTCCAAGAGCAGCCATTAGACTATGTGTGTATGTTTTCGTGTGTGTATGTGTATATGTGTGTTATATAAAGATGTTTTATAAGCCTGAATAAACATTTAGGAAAATTAGCCAAGTTCTTAAAATTGTTTGTGTCTCCTAAGCTTTAGATAGTTTCAAGTAATGAAAAACAAAAAGGCTTACTAATTGTTGAGTTGTACATTTTCCATTATTCTCTTGAAACTAACCTTATTATTTAGATACATTTAAAGACATCTTTTAAATGATTTCTTCTGGATAACAAGTCACAAGCTTCACATTCTCGCATTCTTCACTGATAAATCTATGGTTTTTCAGATAGATAAAGTTCCATGACAATAGATCCCTTTAAAAGAAAACATTCTTTGTTGTAAAGCTATTTATAAGACCTGACAGACATTGGTCTATGATAGCAGTGGTTTTTGGAAAGTAACTGAAGCATTTTCTCCATAATAAACTGAAAAAATATTTTTATTAGTCTCCCTCCATGTGCCTGCCAGTCTGTATAATAAAGTTAACTAATTGTTGACAGTTGGCACTGAGGAGAATGGCTGAAAAACTTATTGCAACATACAGCTTAATAGACCTTATGTCCTGCCATTGAGCAGTAAGTACTTCTCAACTTTCTTTCCGTTTTCGCCCATTAAGCATTCTAACCTCTAACCATCCCCACAAGGAAAAAATAAGAATAATGACAATAACAACAACAATAATATAACCCAAACAATCCAGCAAAACAAAACAGTACACCCCTAACTACCTCCCCCCTCCAAAAAAGGGAAGATCTGCGGCTGACATTAGGAAAAATAAAATAGGAGAGCTCTCTGAAGGTAAAATCTCTCTTTCCCTTCAAATTTTGTTTCCCTTAATATATAATTAATTCCTGAGAGTGGTTCCCTTCTCTCCAGGTCCATAAGCTGCACATTATTTTCAGTAATATATCTGTCATGAAATTATTGGTCAGATTTCACAGGTTTGTTATAATGGACTTTTGTCTACTATCCACTAAGCCTGCTCTTTTTCCTCTTTCATCCTTAGATTCTAAAGCTAAGGTGTTCAGCAATCTTCAGCTCTTCCTTTCACTTTCTTTTTTTGGAAATGATTTTTTAAAAAATTCATTTATTTGACAGGTCACAAGTAGGCAGAGAGGCAGGCAGAGAGAGAGAGAGAGAGAGGAAGCAGGCTCCCCACCAAGCAGAGAGCCTGATGCTGGCCTTGATCCCAGGACCCTGAGATCATGACCTGAGCAGAAGGCAGAGGCTTGAACTACTGAGCCACCCAGGCGCCCTTCCTTTCACTTTCTAAAGGCAATGTGAACTCATCCAATCCTTTGAGTATTAAATCTACAAATAAGTGGGTCTTGTGTATACTAGATTCAGATGCTTTAGGTTTATAGGATTCTTAGAGAAGCCTAGTCACTTTCAAGTGATCTGAGGGACACCTGAGCCTACTTTTCTGAGCCTACATCAGAGTACGTATGTTTCACTAGGTTAGTCGTGGTTCTGACCCTGCCTTCCCAGGATCCTCCAACTGGCCAGGAGCCAAGGCTAGGCAGGAGTTCCGAGTCCTTTAAGGGAGAAATTAATTAATCTGGCTGGAGATTAATCCAAACTAGAGATGGTAAATTTCTTCAGATTTTGCAACCGTGGCCTGGGGCTTATAGGGGCTGGGTGGAGTCTTGGAATGGGTTTTTTAAAAATCTTCTTTCTGAAAAGGGAACTAAAATATATGCAAAACATTTTGAATTGCCTTTACCAAATGAAAACTTTTAAAAGGAAAAGACACAACTATATAGCACAATTTGGTTTGCCCTAAACTGGTCAAGTCAGGGTATTAATTTACAAAGGTGTAACTTATACACATAAACTAATTTTCTAATTATATTGACTTTTAAGGGTATATAGTTTTAATTTCAGTGGAGTTACAGTGAATCATATTTTAAAGTATCTAAATGGTTATAGGTTTTGCATGTTAAGGAGAACGAAGCAACAGAACAGAAGCAACTATTAATAGTAGAACGAAATAATGAAGCAATATTCTGATCTTAATGTCCTCCACAGTGTCAAGTTGATGCTTATTTTCAGAAATAAGCATCTGTTTTGTGTCCTGAGTTTTTAAAATAAACACCATTAAAATTTCCTCATTTGTTGTTTTCACTTTGAACATGTCAACATACTTTTATTTAGGTTGCTTTTAAATATTATCAGATTGGAAATTTTTTTCTATATTGACTAAACATTTGTATTTCTTCTTTTTGTCAATTGTTCAACTATACCTTTTGTGTGTGTGTGTGTGTGTGTGTGTGTGCCTTAATTGAGATATTTGTCATTTTGTTACTGATTTATAAGATTTCTATATATTAAATCTACTAACCTCTGGCATTTCCTCTGCAAATAATTTCCCCTGGTTTACTGTCTTTCATTTTTTTACATGGACTTTCTTTTAAGAACAGAAAAAAAATTTTTATAGTCATACTTATCAGCCTTTTCATTTATTCTTTTGTCTTTGATGTCACTCATTGAAAAGTTTTTCTCTCCTAAGACATATAGCCACTTACATTTTATTCCAGTATAATTATAATTTTGTTTTTTGCAAGGCAATCTTTAGGCCATCTGGGATTCATTTTGGTGTCTGTATGTTATAGTAATTTAACTTTGAATTTTCTCTCTTTGGTTAGCTGGTAGTCTTTTTTTTTTTTTTTTTGTCAGAAAGAGAAAGAGAAAGCACACAAGCAGGCAGAGAGGCAGGCAGAGGTGAAGAGAGAGGCAGGCTCCCCGTCGAGCAAGGAGCCCAATGTGGGACTCAATCCCAGGACCCCGGGATCATGACCTGAGCTGAAAGCAGTGGCTTAACCCACTGAGCCACCCAGGCATCCCTGGTTAGCTGGTAGTCTTAACCAGAAGATGAGTAAACCATTTTTCCTTTGGTTTGAATGTTAGCTCATCATGTATTAATATTTTATATCTTTTATTTATTTAAAGATTTTATTCATCTGAGAGGAGAGAGAGAGAGAAAGCTGAGTAGGGGGGAGGGGCAAAGAGAGAGAGAGAAGCAGAGTCCCCGTTGAGCAGGAAGCCCAATGACACTCACTGCAGGGCTTCATCTCAGGACCCTGAGATCCTGACCTGAGCCAAAAGCAGACCCTTAACCTACTGAGCCACCCGCACCCCAGTATGTGATATCCTTAAAAAACTATTAATGTCCCTGTATAAAATAAAAATTTAGCATATTTGGATTTTCTCGTTCTCCCTACTCAGTTGACTTATTGCCCTTATTTTTATTATGCTCTAATAATCATTTATTTATGCTCTTACTAGACATTTGTATTAAGTTTACTAAGTACTTTTTGACTTTGTGCTTTTTATTAATTTCTAGGCCAGCTGGTATGTATTTTCAATTAAAAATATCAAAGAAGGCAAATGATTTCTTGCCTTTCTTCATCCTTATATTCCCAAGAATAGTCTTGCTATTGATTTTATACCTTAGAAACAGTAGGGATGAGCCCAGAATTTGGGAATTTACTGTTGTAGGGATGAAAACAATGATAACTGGAAAGTTTCCCTTTCCTAAGAAACTGGTTTTGTTTATTTCTTCACATCAGGCTTGTGGGATTTTCCTTCTCCTTTGAAATTTAAAATGTTGACCTAGTTAAGTCATTGCATTAATTTTGCCACATACTTTATACATTTTTTTAATCTAAAAATTTAAATTCTAAATCTACCCATGGTCAGGTCAAAGTTCTTCTATAGGTTTTTATGTTAGCTTTTTGTCCATTTGTTGTATTTTCTTCCGGAATTTAAGCTATGCATTTGGTCCGTATTATAACATATTACATAAAAATAAAGCTGGCGGCATCACCTTACCTGATTTCAAGCTTTATTACAAAGCTGTGATCACCAAGACAGCATGGTACTGGCATAAAAACAGACACATAGACCAGTGGAACAGAGTAGAGAGCCCTGATATGGACCCTCAACTCTATGGTCAATTAATCTTCGACAAAACAGGAAAAAATATACAGTGGAAAAAAGACAGTCTCTTTAATAAATGGTGCTGGGAAAACTGGACAGCTATATGTAGAAGAATGAAACTCGACCATTCTCTTACACCGTACACAAAGATCAACTCAAAATGGATAAAAGACCTCAACGTGAGACAGGAATCTATCAGAATCTTAGAGGAGAACATAGGCAGTAATCTCTTCGATATCAGCCACAGCAACTTCTTTCAAGATACGTCTCCAAAGGCAAAGGAAACAAAAGCGAAAATAGACTTCTGGGACTTCATCAAAATCAAAAGCTTCTGCACAGCAAAGGAAACAGTCAAAAAAACAAAGAGGCAACCCACGGAATGGGAGAAGATATTTGCAAATGACAGTACAGACAAAAGGTTGATATCCAGGATCTATAATGAACTCCTCAAACTCAACACACACGAAACAGACAAACACATCAAAAAATGGGCAGAAGATATGAACAGACACTTCTCCAATCAAGAAATACAAATGGCTATCAGACACATGAAAAAATGCTCATCATCATTAGCCCTCAGGGAGATTCAAATTAAAACCACATTGAGATATCACCTTACACCAGTTAGAATGGCCAAAATTAACAAAACAGGAAACAACATGTGTTGGAGAGGATGTGGAGAAAGGGGAACCCTCTTACACTGTTGGTGGGAATGCAAGTTGGTGCAGCCTCTTTGGAGAACAGTGTGGAGATTCCTCAAGAAATTAAAAATAGAGCTTCCCTACGACCCTGCAATTGCACTCCTGGGTATTTACCCCAAAGATACAGATGTCGTGAAAAGAAGGGCCATCTGTACCCCAATGTTTATAGCAGCAATGGCCACAGTCGCCAAACTATGGAAAGAACCAAGATGCCCTTCAACGGATGAATGGATAAGGAAGATGTGGTCCATATACACTATGGAGTATTATGCCTCCATCAGAAAGGACGAATATCCAACTTTTGTAGCAACATGGACGGGACTGGAAGAGATTATGCTGAGTGAAATCAGTCAAGCAGAGAGAGTCAATTATCATATGGTTTCACTCATTTGTGGAGCATAACCAATAGCATGGAGGACAAGGGGCGTTAGAGAGGAGTAGGGAATTTGGGTAAATTGGAAGGGGAGGTGAACCATGAGAGACTATGGACTCTGAAAAACAGTCTGAGGGGTTTGAAGTGGCGGGGGGGTGGGAGGTTGGGGTACCAGGTGGTGGGTATTATAGAGGGCACAGCTTGCATGGAGCACTGGGTGTGGTGAAAAAATAATGAATACTGTTTTTCTGAAAATAAATAAATTGGGAAAAAAAAAATAAAGTTATTTAAATTTAAAAAAAAAAATTTTTTCTAGACCATTTTTCACATCTTTTTTTCTTTCATGTTATTAATCTCCATATAACTGAGTTATAGAATAAATTTTCTTCTAATTTTTTGACAATTTTTTCCCCATTGTTTGCTGCTTATTGTTACTTCTGGGCTCCCAGCAACTAAAAGGTTTATTCCCAGTTCCTATTGCATTGCTTGGCCCAGGAAAGATAATGAAAAAAAATGTATTAAATTATATTGTAATAAAATTGCTCAAATATAAGATGGAAAAATTATTAGACATAATTTTCAGTGACAACAGTAAGTATATCTTGGTGTAAAATAACTAGATATGAACTAGATTAGCTGTCTTTTCAGAAATTATATCATGTACAAGAATTTTAGCCTAGAACCTCTAATATTATTCAGTAATATTAAAATCAAACCCAACCCAACCCCAGCCACCAGGCACACAATTATAATAGGAGTAAAAAGATACGTATCAAAGTATTGAAATAACAAAATAATATTTGCTGAGCCTTACTGGTGGGAAGGACCAAGCCAAGGGCTCCACACACATAATCCCGTTTAATCTTCTCTACAATTTTGATAGGACTTGTATTTGCTGATGAAGGACCTGAAATTTAGAAGGTCATTTGCAAAAGGCCATACAGCTAACAAGTAGCTGAGCTGGGATTTGAGCCCAGATCTGGTTAATTCTGAAGTCTATGATCTAACCGTTAAGCTAGATTGGACAGCGTTTCCTTTTTCTAGTCTTCCCAATGCTGAGGTTTAATAACACAGCACTATTTCTTGGTTCCATATACAGAATGCTTTTTTTTTTTTAACTTTTCAGTTAAAAAAATTCGATTTGATTGCATAGAATCTGAATCTTTAAGATTATAGGCCATGAGGGGCACCTGGGTGGCTCAGTTGGTTGGGCATATGAATCTTGATTTCAGCTCAGGTCATGGTCTCGGGATTGGGTATCAGGACCCAAGTTGGGCTCTGCGCTCAGCACAGTCTGCATGAGATTCTTTCTCCCTCTCCTTCTGCCCCTCTACCCAACTTGCTCACTCTCTCTCTCTAAAAATCTTAAAAAAAAAAAGAAAGAAAGAAAGAAAAAGATTATAGGCCACAAAAGTGGGAGACTTAACCTGGATTGAATACTATTAAAGCCAAAGTCATAATCCTATCTTCATTTTACTTGCTTTTATCCACATAATTAAAGGTCCAATGTTTGCACTGACTACAAAGAAGCAGAAGTGGAACATAGCTCCTACCCACAAGAGAGTTATAGCCTGGTTGTGCAGGACAATATAGAAAGAGACATCACTTCATACCACTCCTTTTAAAACAATTGGCTTGGGGACACCTGGGTGGCTCAGTCGGTTGAGATTCTGACTCTTGGTATGGGCTCAGGTCATGGCCTCAGGCTCATAGGATCACAACTCCTTTAGGGAGTAGCAGTGATGATAGAGATTATGAAAAGGCTGAAAAGGAAAGGAGTATGGTGTATTTATTTAAAAATTGAGCTCCTCCTCCACCAATTAATAGCTCCATGATTTTAGCCAAGTTCTTTTAAAGCCCTCTAAGACTCATTGTTCTCACATTTTATATTAAGTACTCAGTAAATGATAGTTATTAGCTTTACTATGAATTCACAGAATAGAGTGGGCTTTTTTTGTTTGTTTTTTCTACCTAGCATTTATTTTATCTTATTTTGGTAACATCATTAATTTTCGACATCTCTCTTGGTGTAATTGTCAAAGTCTCTGTTCTAGTGTAAGAAAGGGATGGTTATATGATTAGACTAAGTCAACCAGATTTTCTTTGTGGACTTTGAATCTTGAATTAATTGACATTCTGAAGACATTGTCCATTGATTCTTGCTACCTGGACCTCTAAGAGCTGCCTCAATTGCTTTCTGCTTTCAAACTCCATACTTAAACCACCTCATGTCCTACTAAAATCCTCTTCTGTAAAATGTTGGCCAAATGAGGTGTTGTTTATAACCAAAAAAACCTGCCTGCCACATCTGGTCAATCTTTCCCATTCTTGTGTGGTTGGTTTATCTTTAATTTACTCTAAGAGACCAGTTGGGCAATTACAGTGGTCCTAAACATTCCTCTTCAAAATAATTTAATAGTCATCCTAGGCATCTCCTATATTATCTAACACTTCATTGTGATGTGCATTCATTTTCTCCACAATGTTTCTGGGCAAATCTAAACCCCATGTCATCTGCGGTAACCTCATTCATAGCTGAGAATATTGAATCTGTCTTCTCCATGATATGGTGCACCTATGTTGCTGCTTTGCTTGTTCTCCAGACTGAACATGCCCAGGTTTTTCATCTCTTCTCATAGGGTTTCATTTCCAAACCTTTTATTAACTTGGTTGCCCTCCTCTGAACTCCTTCCAGTTAGCTAGAAAGCAAAGTCTATCCAATAATATCATGTCATCATCATGGAGACCATGGAGGTCACATCCTGGCTAGAAGGTAACTGGGTAGCCCCAAAGGCATGAAATTTTTTCTTCATGCCTAAGGTAGTTGTGAATGTGCTGGGTCTCCTGCCCAGGCATACCCCAAGCATGCAACAAATGGGGTGCGGTCAGCAGGCAGGTACCCACGTATTCAGGGGAAGAGTCATTGCTTATTTGAACAGCAGTAATCAGTTCAATTTCTCTTTGTGGCTACTTTGAACTGCAGCCTTCTTCCTAACTCAAAACACCAAAGCTGGGTGATAACTAACAATTATTGAGTGCTTATGATGTGCTAGGCATTATGCCAAATGCTCAACATTTGTGAACTCATTTAATCTCTACAATAACCCTTACATGAGGCTATTATCTTCATTTTACAGATGCAGAAACGGAGGGTTATAGTGAGCCCAGGTCACATGGTTAGGAAGTGATGTGGCAGAAAGTTGAACTCCGGGATTGGACTATAAAGCTCATGCCTTTTACTATAACCTTTAATTGTTTGAACACTCAAGAAGAACAGGCTAGAAAGCATTGGACAAAAAAATTGGGAAAAGCATGTACCTTTTTAAGAGGCAGGGTTTTACAATTTGTGTAGCATGGAAAAAATGATTTCATGATTAAAAAAAATATGAGAAATAGTTTATGCAAATTTTCCTTCCTGGAGATTAAAAATAAATATTCTATATTGAAAGGCTATAAGAAGTCTTGATGTGAAGAAACTTATTTAACCCACATCCCCCAAATATATTTTAACAGAAAACACCTCCACTTCACTAAGTGTGCGAAAATACATACTAGACTTAATGTTAAGGAGATTCATGAAGCTATACATGGTATATACATCCCAACTTCATAATAATCTTGCAAGCATAGTAATAGTAATAGTAATACACTATTGCTAGTAATAGTGTAGTATAAGTAATAGTAATACACTATTACTTCAATTTTGGGGGAAGGGAACTGACTCCTGGAGAGGTTTACCTCTCCAAAGACCTTCTGGGGGCAAATTGCTGAGTAGAGGTTTTATTCCAATTTTGTATAATTTTAATGTCCTTATGTTGCTTCTACACATAAAGTATTTATTTCCCCCCTCATGCCCTAAATTAAAGAAAATTCAGTTTTGAAAGTTATTATTGCCCCATCTGCTTTTTAGATATCTTGGTCATGTGAAGGTAGCTTAATGAAGAGGGAAGAGCCCCAGCTCAGTTCTAGAAAACTTAGGTTGGGTCAGATTATCACCTCTGCTACCTACAGTTTGCATTTCCCATGAAAGTGGCTTAATCTCTCTGAGACTTTTTTTCCCCTTCCAGTTTTATTGAGATGTAATTGACATATATAACATTGTATAAGTTCTAGATGTATAACATAATTATTTGATATTTCTATATATTACAAAATGATGACCATAGTAAATTTAGTTACTATCCCATCAGTTCACCTGGTTATAACTTGTTTTTCTGTGATGAGAACTTTTAAGATCTGCTCCCTTAACAACTTCCAAAATATGATACAGTGTTAACTTGAGTCACCATGCTTGCACATTACATCCACAGGCTTTATTGATTTTATAACCAATTCTTTCATAACCTTCACTAATCCCTACCTCCCACCTCTGGCAACCACGAATCTGGTGTGTTTCTATGAGTTTGGTTTCTTTAGATTCCACATGTGAGTGAGGTCATAGGGTACTTGTCTTTCTCTGTCTGACTTACCTCATTTAGCATAATGTCCTCAAGATCCATCCATTTGTCACAAAGGGCGGGATTTCCTTCTTTTTTATGGTCTGAGTTTATTTTTCTTCCTATGTAGCAGACATTCATTATGTGAATGGCTTATTAACTGTTTTTTGTTCCCCTCATACTATGTTAACTCCATATTTCATTTTAACAAAGCAAACGAAATGAGTGGCTTTATTTGGAAGTCAAAAGATAGTACCTTAGTTCAGACTATAGTTTTCAAGTGTTACAAAACTTTAGAGGTGTCCAAGTCTGCCTGGTCTGCGTTAGTGAAGAAGGTTCCAGGAGTGAGGCAACCAGCACGAGGACCGGCTCCAAGAGCAGCAGCAAACTCCAGCACAGCTCACTGGACGCTATTCCTGGATGATACGACACTGACGTCAGCTGGGTTTTCAAGGGCAATACTGACACGAGATGTCAGTGGAAGCTTCTCCCAGGTTCTTTTCAGATTATGATGTAGATATATCCCTTTGCCTTTTGTGGAGGTACTGTTCCATTTGGAAGTCAAGGTTGGTACCACATAAGTGGGTTCCTGCTGCAAGGAATTTGAGGACATCCTCTTCCCTCATTTCTAGGACAT
This sequence comes from Neogale vison, assembly GCF_020171115.1. Lineage (NCBI taxonomy): Eukaryota > Metazoa > Chordata > Mammalia > Carnivora > Mustelidae > Neogale > Neogale vison. The sequence goes on from NC_058091.1 coordinate 26,017,745, forward strand.
CAAGGGCTCTGGACATTGTGAAATTCCCCTTTAAGTTGCAACACGGATGCAGAATAATGTTGCATGGAACGCTCTCTGGGTAGCATGGAAAGTGCAGTTTCGGTTTGATTAGTGTTTTTATAGTGTCTTTTTTCCCATCCGTTAACTTTAATATTATCTATGTCTGAATATTTTTGTGTCTTATAGATGGCATCTAATTGGGTCTTGCTTTTTTATCTTACCTGCAGTCACTGCCTTTTAAGTTTGTGTAGATCATGATATTTAATGTAATTAGCAATATCACTGAATTTAAATTCATCATATTGCTATTTATTTTCCATTTATCCCATCTGATCTTTGTTCTTTTTTTTTTTTTCCTACTGACTTCCCTTAGGTTAATTTAATTTTTTTTTAATTCCATTTTATCTCCACTACTGACTTGTTAGCTATATCACTTTGTTTTACTGTTCTAGTGGTTGCTCCAGTGCCTATAACATACATTTTAAAATTATTACTCTCTAGCTTAAATGCACATATAGTATAAAACTCAACGGAAAGAAGGGCCATCTGTACCCCAATGTTTATAGCAGCAATGGCCACAGTCGCCAAACTATGGAAAGAACCAAGATGCCCTTCAACGGATGAATGGATAAGGAAGATGTGGTCCATATACACTATGGAGTATTATGCCTCCATCAGAAAGGACGAATATCCAACTTTTGTAGCAACATGGACGGGACTGGAAGAGATTATGCTGAGTGAAATCAGTCAAGCAGAGAGAGTCAATTATCATATGGTTTCACTCATTTGTGGAGCATAACCAATAGCATGGAGGACAAGGGGCGTTAGAGAGGAGTAGGGAATTTGGGTAAATTGGAAGGGGAGGTGAACCATGAGAGACTATGGACTCTGAAAAACAGTCTGAGGGGTTTGAAGTGGTGGGGGGGTGGGAGGTTGGGGTACCAGGTGGTGGGTATTATAGAGGGCACGGCTTGCATGGAGCACTGGGTGTGGTAAAAAAATAATGAATACTGTTTTTCTGAAAATAAATAAATTGGGAAAAAAAATACGTCCATTTACCTACCGCTATGTTATTGTTGTCACACATTTCACTTTTCATATACAGCTGACCCTTTAAGAGTGCAAAGATTAGGGGCACTGGCCCTCTGCATGGTCCAAAATTCATGTATAACTTTTGCTCCCCCAAACTGAACTACTAAAGCCTACTGTTCACTGGAAGCCTTAGTGATAATATAAACAATCAATTAACACATAGTTTGTATGCTGTGTGTATTATATATAGTATTCTTACAATAAGGTAAGCTAGAGAAAAGAAAAAGTTATTAATAAAATCATAAGGAAGAGAAATATATTTACAGGACTATACAGTATTTATCAAAAAAAATCTGTGTAAAAGTGGATCTGCACACCTCAAAACCATGTTGTTCAAGGGTCAACTGTACTATAGACTTGAAAATTCATTGTTATTATTTTGCTTTAGCTCATCAATTATCTGTTGACATTTCAAACTAAGAAAGTATTTTCTATTCATGTGTTTATCATTCTCAGAGCCTTTCATTCATCTGTGTAGATCCAAATTATCATCTGACACAATTTCCTTTTGCCTGAAAAACTTTCTTAATTTTTGTAGAACAGTTCTAGTAAAATTCTCTAAGGTCTTTTTCTTTTAAATTGAGATGTAATTGACATATAACATTTTAGAAGCATAAGTTGTATAACATAATGATTCAGTATTTATATACAATATATATAATATTATATAATATTATATATAATAATAATATATACAAGTATATTTATATACATTGAAAAATGATCACCACAATAAATCTGGTTTATATCCATCACCCTGCAAAGTTACAAATTTTTTTTTCTTTTGGTAAGAACTTTAAAGATTTGCTCTTCGCTACCTCCAAATATATAGTACAGTATTATTAACTTCAGTTACCACGTCGTACATTATATCCTCATGACTTACTTGTTTTATAACTGAAAATTTTCAGCACCTTCACCCACTTTACCCACCTCCCACCCTTACCTCACCCCAAGCACCAATCTGTTTTCTGTATCTATGAACTCAGTTTTTTTTGTTTTGTTAGATTCCACATATAAATGAGATTACATGATATTTTTGTCTGCCTTATCATAATGCCCTCAATACTCATGTCCGTTGTCAGAAAGAACAAGATTTTCTTCATTCCTTAATGGCTGATAGTATTTCATTGTAAATATATATAATGCCACATATTTTATAATCCATCTATTGATGGACACTTAAGTTGCTTCCATATAAGTTAGTGATTTCATTTCCTTTGGAAAATACCCACAAGTGGAATTGCTGAATCATATGGTAGTTCTATTTTTAATTTTTTTTGAAGAAATGTCATACTGTTTTCATAGCAGTTGCACCAATTTACATTCCCATCAACAGTGCACATGGGTTTCCTTTTCTCCACATCCTCACTAACACTTGCTATATATTACCTTTTTTTTTTTTTTAAAGACTTAGTTTTTTATTTGAGAGAGAGAGTGATAGGCAGCACAAGCGGTGGGCAGGGAAACAGTATCTAGGGAGAGGCATAGGGAAAGGAAGAAGCAGACTCCCACCAAGCAGGGGACCTGATGTGGGGCTCAATCCCAGGACCTTGAGATCGTGACCTAAGCCAAAGGCAGATGCTTAGCCAACTGAGATAAGGTGCCCCCCCTTATCTTTTTGATAATAGCTATTCTAATCTATGAGATGATGTCTCATTGTGGCTTTGATTTGCATTTCCCTGATGATTAGTGATATCAAGAACCTTTTCATGTATCTGCTGTTGACCATTTGTATGTCTTCTTTGGAAAATGTCTATTCGGATCCTCTGCCCATTTTTTAATCAGTGTTTTGTTTGTTTTGCTATTGGGTTATATGAGTTCCTTGTATATTTTAAATATTGTTTATCAGATATATGATTTACAGATATTTCTCCCATTCAGTAGGTTGCCTTTTCATTTTGTTGAGGGTTTCCTTTGATGTACAGAAGCCTTTTAGTTTGAGGTAGTTCCAACATACTTATTTTTGCTTTTGTTGTCTTTGTTTTTGGTGTGAAATTCAAATAATCATTGCCAAGACCCATTTCAAGGAGCTTACTGCTTGTGTTTTCCTCCTGAAGTTTTCTGGTTTCAGGTCTTCTATTCAAGTCTTTAATCCATACTGAGTTAATTTTTGTGTTTGGTATAAGACAGTGGCCCAGTTTCATTCTTTTGCATGTGGCTTTCCAGTTTTCCCAACCATTTATTGATTCCCAATCATTTATTGAAGAGACTGTCTTTTCATCATCATATATTCTTCCTTCCTTTGTGTAAACTAACTGACCAGATAAGTGTAGGTTCATTTCTGGCCTCTCTATTCTGTTCTGTTGATCTATGTGTGTGTTTTTATGCCAGTACCATACTGTTGTGATCATTAGAGCTTCATAATGTAATGGTAGGAAGCATACTGTCTCCACCTTTGTTCCTTGTATTTTTGTTGTTGTTAGGTAATCATATTAATTGGTGTCTTCCAATGTAAAAGTTGGAAGTCCAAAGTATGAGTTATGTAAGGAGAGAGTGAGAGAAGTATTCTTTCCCTCATCCATTCCTTCATTCAGCAAATATATAAGAAATGTTTATGTGCACATCTTTAGGTCCTGAGATACACAAGTAAAAAATCCAGGGAATTCTCTACCCTCATGGCACATTGGTTCTGGGGAGATAGGCATATGTACATACAAATAAATTAATTAATTTAAAAAGCGGTTGCAAATAGTGGTAAGAGCTATAGTGAAAATGGGGAGAGGGAGTTACTACTTCATACAGGCCATTCAGTGAAGACGTCTTTGAGGAGTTGACATCTGAGCATTGGTTTGAGCCAACTCATTCCTGGATGCTGGAAGAGAGACAGAACTGTAAAGATCTAAGTAGAAGGAAACATCAAGGATAACAGCTGGTAGAGTAGAATGAACTTCATGTCTTTGAGGAAACAAGCAAACCAGGACAGGTGGAACCTAGTGAGGAAGAAGGAGGGTAGAAGGCAAAGAAGTGTGAAATGTGAAAGGGCCAGAACATGTAAGATTTGGTAGTGCTGGTGAGGAGTCCGTGTTTTCATTCAAGTGAGATGGATGCTATTGGGGGGTTTGGAGCAGGAGGTTTACATTTGAAGACAATTGCTCTACTTACGGTGTGACAGATTCTAGGCTAGAAAGCATGGAACGTGGAAGGCAGAGAGCTTTAGAACAATCCAGAAAAATAAAGCTTTTTTGCATATAAAGTTAACAGACATTTGAAAGAAGAGAGAAGGGGAGGCGATGGGTCAGGGAAAGGAAGACTGGGCAGTTAGTCAGAAGACTGGAACTCCTGGGGAAAAGCATCTGTTGAGAAATAGTAATTAGTGAGATACTGTTGTCAGTATGTCTGAGGCATTTTAAAACAAGGCAGTCCACGAGTCAGTTTTAAGTTATCTGTGGTTCAAGGATGTACGCTTCCTCTACTACCCAAGCCTTATTTAAAACTTGCTGCACATACTGTATTGCACTGGTGGTACTTTGAAGATAAAAAGGAATCAAGTTGGTGCCCAGTGTAAGACCACACAGTACAGAATAAGGAGAGCCTACAGAATATGGCAAGATGATTCACACAATAAACAAATCCAGTGGATTCTAGAATATGAAACCATCAGTGATGAACAAAAATGGAAACTCCTCTAAGATTCTCAGGAGGGATTTGTGTAAACATTTACTTTCCCAGGACATAGGTGATGGTGGTTGGAGCCAACTCATTTGAAGCTTGAAGGGCAGGGTGACCTGGCTGATTCCAGGTCACACATGTAACTAAAGAACAAAGAAGACAGAATACAGTTTTATGGTATGATTAGGTCAGTGGCATAAATCTTTAGGCTCAGCTTTCCCATTCAGATGTTTTTCCCAGTGGTTCCTTCTATTAATAATTCATTTATGCATTCATTTGATAAATATATACTCAGCACCTGGTCTGTGCCAGATATTGTATGGAGAGCTGAAGATATGGCAAGAAACAGCATATATAAAACATAACAGCCATGCCAGTTGGTAACTTAACCCTACTCCAGCCTTCAGAATGGCTAGACTTTGGCCCAATGAAACACAAGGGCACCCATACTGGGACATTTAGGGGAAAGAACCTGCATTCTTCTTCTGTAGAAACTTCTTGTCTCCTTCATGTGGGGAGCCATTAGCTGCTCAGAACAAATTAGCTGTTATCATTATGACTGTACATTATTTATCTTTTCCTTAACTTTTTGATTTTCCTTACTATGTCTTATGTGAACCAAATTTCTAAAATAGTTTCCTTACATAGTCAGACCTTTTGTAATTTACCCTGATACACAGCTTGCAATAACAAGATTTTTGGCATATGATTATTTCCTGAAAAGGTCAAAATCCGTCCTAGAACAGAGTATTTTCTAAACATTTAAACAGAAAAAATAAAGACAATGTAACAAACACTTTGGAAAATTATTTGGCAGTGTCCATCAAAGTTAAATAGAAACATGAATTATAAACTAGGAATTTTACTCTCAGTATATGCCCAGCAGATACAAAGAGTACAATTTGCATTATTTCATTTACATAAAGCTTGAAAACTGACAAAGCTCAGGAGACTGACTACCTGGGGGTTTAGAATGACCAGAAGGGAATAAGAGGGAGTTTTGGGAGCTAGTCATGTTCTGTTTCTTTACCTGGATGCTAGTTACATGGATATGTTCACATGATAAAAATTCTTTGAGATGTATATTTAAGATTTATGTATTTCTCTTTATGAATATTATATTTGAATGAAAAGTTTTTATTTATTTATTTTTTTAAGATTTGAATTCAACCAGCCACCATATAGTACATCATTAGCTTCAGATGTAGAGGTCAGTAATTCATCAGTTGCATAAAACACCCAGTTCATCACATTACTTGCCCTCCTTAATGTCTGTCACCCAGTTTACTTTAAAAAGTGGATGTAAAATGCATTTTATTATTCTCCCTGGAATTCATAATTCACTATTTTGAAAAACTGTGGATTGTCAATGACTATTTGGTGACGGTTACTGTCATTTTAATTACAATTTTTCTTTTATCATCCTCCTTGGGGGATAATTTTTCAGCAAATGTATGTTGGAAATTTTTGAAAAAGAGAAAAATAACTAAGCAAAACGGTTCTAATCTAGCATAACATTTAACTATTATTACAAAAAAGGATATGTACACTGAACCCTTAGCCACACAGAATCTACAAGTTCTATTGAGCTAGAAATTTGTTTTACTTTTTTTGAAATTAAAATTTTGATCTTACACCCTTTGACATGACTCTCTTTTGCTAGTTATCTATAAATATAGAAAATAGTTTTCTCTCAAATATTTCTTGAATCTCCTATCATCTGATCTCAGCTCTCCTTACTTTGGGGCAGCTTCTAATTATTCTTTCCTAGACTACAGCAACAGCCTGATATTTGTTACCAACTGACCCAGTCTTGCTCCCCAAAACAGCCTTTATCTAGCCTCCATAGTGACCCATCTTACAATAATCTGATTCTTATATTCCTTCCCTTCAAACCATCTCAGTTAATGGAAACTCCATCCTTAGAGTTCTCTTGCCAAACATTTTAATTTCATCCTTGACTTTATTCTTTTTATGTGTCCAGAAAATCCAATTAACTCTATTTTCAAAACATAATCCAAATCTGTTCATTTACTATCACCAACATTACTACCATCTCTGTCAGAGCACCATCATTTCTTGCCTAGACTATTTATTGCAAAGGCCTGCAGACTAATCTTCTTGTTGCCATTCTTGTCTCTCTACAGTCTTGATGTAGCATCTTGATGGACCATATTTGATATAACACCAGAGTGATTTAAACACACACATACATCAGTTTATGGTACTTGTATGCCTCACACCCCCCAGTGGCTCCCACTTCCACTCTGGGAAAGATCTGAAGACCTTGTGTATCCCTGTAAGAACTTTGCCCCTGTTAGCCCTCTTACTTTATCTCCTGCATACTCTCTGGTTTTTGTGGTGTTCTCTGAACACACCAGGCACATTCACTACTTAGGTCTTTCCCATTGGCTATTCCCTCTATCTGGAATACTCTTCCTCAGTTATCCATAAACCTCATTCCATTTCTTACTTCCAGGGTTTCGTCAGATGTCCCTTTTTGCATAAGACTTATCTGCACAGGCTGACTTACTCTGAAGATCTGTTGGATGGTGAAGGAAGGAAAAACCAGAAGTGGCAGGAGCAGGGGGGTTGGGAGGGATAGACAGGGATAGACAGTTGCTGCTTTCAGGGAATTAGACTATCTTGAGCATGGCAGACTATAAATAGACAATTGCAATACAGTATTATAAGTGCTGGGAAAGAATTAAAAAGTATAATTTTAAACTTAGAAGAAAGGCAGGAGTAAGACATAAAAATTTGAAAGTAAATTGCATGTAGAGTGCTATTTATGAGAATATAGAGAATGGGAGGAGAAGACAATTCAGGATAGAACATGAGGGAACAGTCAAAAAAATAATTGAAAATTCAGGCAGGAACCTTACTCAGGAAGTCATTGCATATAGTCTTTCAAGAATAAGGGGGCTGGGGGCGCCTGGGTGGCTCGGTGGGTTAAAGCCTCTGCCTTCGGCTCAGGTCATGATCCCAGGATCCTGGGATCGAGCCCCGCATCGGGCTCTCTGCTCGGCAGGGAGCCTGCTTCCTCCTCTCTCTCTCTGCATGCCTCTCTGCCTACTTGTGATCTCCATCTGTCAAGTAAATAAATAAAATCTTGGGAAAAAAAAAAGAATAAGGGGGCTGATCTGAATATAGGTATTAGAGCTGATAATTAGCTCACTAATGAACTTGATATATAACATTTCAAGGGAGTATTAAAGAAATTAAACAGTTAGCAGTGGATTAGGGTCTGGATGAGGTCATAGAAATGAAATTGGTGGGTGTGATCTATATAAAAAATTCTTTCAAGAAGTTTGTCGGGCACCTGGGTGGCTCAGTGGTTAAAGCCTCTGCCTTCAGCTCAGGTCATGATCCCAGGGTCCTGGGATCAAGCCCCACATCGGGCTCTCTGCTCGGCAGGGAGCCTGCTTTCTCCTCTCTCTCTCTGCCTGCTGGTGATCTCTGTCTGTCAAGTAAATAAATAAAATCTTTAAAAAAAAAAAAGAAGTTTGTCAAGAAGGAAGAAGGAAGGTGGAATGAATAAAGAGGAATTTAATCTTTATACAAGGTAATGGTATAAAGAGAGGGGAAAAATTTTGAGAAAATTTCTATGTGATCGAAGGGAAGTTCTCCTTAAAGGAAATACCCTAGGGTTATAGAGTGCTAGGATAGCTGGAAAAAAACTGGCCAATGAGAAGATAGATAGCTACGTCTCAGGAAAATGGCTGTGTAGGAATCATAGGAATGGATGACTATACCTAACCACAGTCTTGAATTGTACAAAGGAAAAGTAAAAATAAAGAATGACTGTATTTAGGGAATCAAGAGGTATTTTCAGAGTTTGTCTTATAATCAACAAAATATTAGTATTTGAGAATGATATTCCTTTTGGAAGTGACCAGTATTGAGGGAGGACTTAAGTTCCATTTTCCAGAATTACCGCATTTATTATTTTAGGGACTTCTATCATATCAACTCTTTGGCTTTATCTACCAAACTGAAGATTTCTAATTTATAAAAATATATCTTAATTTGGAAACCACTACAACTCCATAATAATTTAAATTTGATTTTTTGAGTCTTCTCGCATGTTTTCATCTGTATTGAGTTTGGTGACATAGCTACTTTAGAACAAGACTAATTATAGTTTCTCTAGTATTTGAATATGCCATTTAAGGATGCAAAGTATTTTATGAGTCTTTTTGGCTAACATAGTGCTGATGCCTCTGAGAATATGTAACAAGGCTATTGAAGCTTCCTCCCAGGTTGAAATTGATACATCAGAATCATCACTGCAGTGATAAAGTGATTCTTTTTTTTTTAAACATATAATGTATTATTTATTTCAGGGGTACAGGTCTATGAATCATCAGTGTTAATTCACAGTACTCACGACAGCACATACCCTCCCCAATGTCCATCACCCAGCCACTGTTTCCCTCCTAACCCCTTCCCCTCCAGAAGCCCTTAGTTTGTTTCCTTAGATTAGGATTCCTTATGGTTTGTCTCCCTCTCAGGTTTTGTCTTGTTTCATTTTTTCCTCCCTTCCCCTATGATCCTCTGTCAAGTTTCTCAAATTCCTCATATCAGTGAGATCATATGATAATTGTCTTTCTCTGATTGACTTATTTCACTTAGTATAATATCCTCTAGTTCCATCCACATCCTTGTAAATGGTAAGATTTCATGTTTTGATGGCTGCATAGTATTCCATTGTCTATATATTCCACCTCATCTTTATCTATTCATCTGTTGATGGACATTTAGGCTCTTTAACTAAAGTTTGGCTATTGTGGACATTGGTGCTATAAACATTGGGGTGCACTGCCCTTTTGGATCACTATCTTTGTACCTTTGGGGTAAATACCAGTAGTGCAATTGCTGGGTCATAGGGTAGTTCTATTTACCACTTTTTGAGGAACCTCCATACTGTTTTCCAGAGTGGCTGCACCAGCTTGCATTCCCACCAATGGTGTAGGAGGGTTCCCCTTTCTCCACATCCCCCCTCTCCAACACCTGTCATTTCCTGACTTGTTAATTTTAGTAATTTTGACTGTATGAGGTGGTATCTCACTACAGTTCTGATGTATATTTCCCTGATGCTGAGTGATGTTGAGCACCTTTTCATGTGTGTGTAGGTCATTTGGATGTCTTCTTTGTAGAAATGTCTGTTCATGTCTTCTGCACATTTCTTGATTGGGTTATTTGTTCTTTGGGTGTTGAGTTTGATAAGTTCTTTATAGATTTTGGATACTAGCCCTTTATCTGATATGTCATTTGCAGATATCTTCTCCCATTCTGTCAGTTGTCTTTTAGTTTTGTTGACTATTTCCTTTGCTGTGCAAAAGCTTTTTATCTTGATGAAGTCCCAATAGCTCATTTTTGTCCTTGCTTTCCTTGCCTTTGGTGATGTCTCTAGGAAGAAGTTGCTGCAGCTGAGGTCAAAAAGGTTGCTGCCTCTGTTCTCCCCAAGGATTTTGATGGATTCCTGTCTCACATTAAGGTCTTTGATCCATTTTGAATCTATTTTTGTGTATGGTATAAAGAAATGGTCCAGTTTCAGTCTTCTATATGTGGCTGTCCAATTTTCCCAACACCATTTGTTGAAGAGGCTGTCCTTTTTTCCATTGAACGCTCTTTCCTGCTTTGCCAAAGAATAGTTGACCATACAGTTGAGGGTCCATTTCTGGGCTCTCTACTCTGTTCCATTTATCTATGTGTCTGTTTTTGTGCCAGTATCATATTGTCTTGATGGTTACAGCTTTGTAATAGAGCTTGAAGTCTTGAATTGTGATGCCACCAACTATGGTTTTCTTTTTCAACATTCCTAGGGTTATTTGGGGTCTTTTTTGGTTACATATAAATTTTAGGATTATTTGTTCCATTTCTTTGAAAAAAGTTAGTGGTATTTTGATAGAGGTTGTAGTAAATGTATAGATTGCTCTAGGTAGTGTAGACATTTTCACATTTGTTCTTCCAGTCCATGAGCATGGAACATTTTTCCATTTCGTTGTATCTTCCTCAATTTCTTTCATGTGTATTCTGTAGTTTTCTGAGTACAGATGCTTTGCCTCTGGTTAGATTTATTCCCAGGTGTCTTATAGTTTTGGGTACAATTATAAATGGGATCAACTCCTTACTGTCTCTTTCTTCTGTCTTGTTGTTGGTGTATAGAAATGCAACTGATTTCTGTGCATTGATTTTATATCCTGGCACTTTCCTGAATTCCTGTATGAGTTCTAGCAGTTTTGGAGTGGAGTCTTTTGGGTTTTCCACATAAAGTATCATATCATCTGCAAAGAGTGAGATTTTGCCTTCTTCTTTGCCCATTAAGATGCTTTTTTATTTCTTTTTGTTGTCTGATTGCTGAGGCTAGGACTTGTAGTATGGTATTTAATAACAGTGGTGATAGTGGACAGCCCTGCCATGTTCCTGACCTTAGGGGAAAAGCTCTCAGTTCTTTCCCATTGAGAATGATATTCATTGTGGGTTTTTCATAGATGGCTTTTATGTTACTGAGATATGTACCCTCTTTCCCTACACTGTGAAGAGTTTTGATCAAGAAAAGATGCTGTACTTTGTCAAGTGCTTTTTCAGCATCTATTGAGAGTATCATATGGTTTTTGTTCTTTCTTTTATTAACGTACTGTATCACACTGATTGATTTGCAGATGTTGAATCAACCTTGCAGCCCAGGAATAAATCCTACATGGTCGTGGTGAATAATCCTTTTAATGTACTGTTGAGTCCTATTGGCTAGTATTTTGTGAGAATTTTTGCATCCATGTTCATCAGGTATATTGGTCTGTAATTCTTTTTGATGGGGACTTTGTCTGGTTTTGGGATCAAGGTAACGCTGGCCTCATAAAATGAGTTTTGGAGGTTTTCCTTCCATTTCTATTTTTTTGGAACAGTTTCAGGGGAATAGGTATTAATTCTTTTTTAGATATTTGGTAGAATTCCCCTGGGAATCCATCTGGCCCTGGGCTTTTGTTTGTTAGGAGATTTTTGATGACTGCTTCAATCTCCTTACTGGTTATGGGTCTGTTCAAGTTTTCTATTTCTTCCTGGTTCAGTTTTGGTGATGAAGTGATTCTTAAATTCAACTGATTTAGATACTTTCTTTACTCACTTCCTGCCCATTAAGATTTGTGTTAACTTGGTTTGAACTAAGGGCTAAATTTGGTTTAATTTGCAAAACTCACAAAATTTGTGTTCAAAGTGTGTCTAATAATATTATTGAAAGAGAGGAAGCAAATTACACTCAAACTTCCTTTTGAATTTTTCAGCCATGACCTTAGAAATCATGGAGAAAACCATAACACTGAATATTACTTGTCATTATATGCTATTACATGTTATTATAGGACATTTATTATTTTATATGATGTGCGATGATTAATGAGATTTCTCTCTATAAAATTAGAAAGCAGACCTGTGTTTTTGGTGATTCCATCCTTGTGTTTGGTACTCTTTCATACCATATTTCATTTAATAAGTGTTTCCAAAATATGGAATCAAGTTAGGAATTAGAAGGCAGACTCTCGGACATTTTATTTAACCCCTAACTATTAAATCTAGGCACAGAACCATAAAAATAAAACACTTAAAGTTGAATATGTATGTAATAAACCTATCTTTCTTTTGCATATTACATTTTTCAGGAATGGATTCTAGCACTGGCCAACTTCGGGTGGCCTTGTCTGTAGTTCCACCATGTAGTGATAGAAGGACTTTCCAAGCACACTGCCATGTGCTGCTGTATGAGGAGGGTCCTGTTGACCTGATGGCTGCACTTGTGGTGGATAAATACAAGAGGATTCTCTCTGTAGATAAGTTGGATGAGGCAGTCCCAGGTGTAAGAGTGCAAGTGGATGTGATTCCTTCCAGTGCACAATTGTCTCACTGGACAAAGAGAAATTGTCACCAGATGATGATAATAGTGACAGATCATGTGGCCCAGGGAGTGGGTGAAGGGAGTTGAGTAGTGTGTGTAGGCTGCCTCAGCTCCATGTAGCTCCAGGGCTCTAGTGATTGAAAGCTTCTTGGGGAAGCTTGGTGCTATTGTAGTGAGTAAACATCCTTAAGATCCTTTCATAGAAAAGTCTCACATTCCAGCTTATTATAGATTAAATTGTGTCATATATCACCCCCCAAAACACCTGTTGAAGTCCTAAACCTTCATACCTCAGGTCTTTAAGTCTTTATCCTATCTATAAAGATAGCGCCTTACAGAAATAATCAAGTTCAAGTGAGGTCATTAGGGTAGGCTCTAATCCAATATGATGGTAAGCTTATAAAAAGGGGAAATGGGGACATAGAGATAATGTAAAGGGAAGACTATGTAAAGAGATAGAGAAGATAGCCATTGACAAGCCAAGGAAAAGGACTGAATCAGGTCCTCACTCACAACCCTTAGAAGGAACCGATCCTGTGACATCCTGATTTCTGACTTCTAGTCTCCAGAACTGTGAGAAAATCCATTTCTATCATTTAAGCCACCTAGTTTGTGGTAATTTGTTATGGCAGTCAATACACAGCTTTTCTGACATTTTGTTTCTTCATCCCCCTTCCATCAACCCTCTTATTTCCTGGTTTACTAGCTACATAACTTCCCTTCACAAGTCATTTCTAGTTTCATGCCCACTGGAAAACTTGTTCTTCTCAAGGCTTCATCTCAAATTGTTTCTGTGCTAGGGATTCACCCTTTGCCACCTAAACATCTCTACTTCTGCAATTCAATATCCAACAAGCAGAATCTCTTTGCCTCAGCATTTTGTGCTCACGTCTCTCCTTTATTTTTTTCTTAAGATTTTATTTATTTGTCACAGAGAGAGCACAAGCAAGGGTAGTAGCAGGCAGAACAGGTAGAGCGAGAAGCAGGCTCCATACTGAGCAAGAGCCCGGTGCAGGACTTGATCCCAGAACTCTGGGATCATGACCTGAGTCGAAGGCAGATGATGAACCAACTGAGCCACCCAGGGATCCCTCATATCTCTTCTTTAAATAGTAGGTGTGGCTCAACTGAGATGACTAAATGAGAAGACTCAGGGGGTGAGGATGTAAAAGAAAATAGCAGGAAAAAAAAACCCAAAACCTTAATTTATATTGCAATAACATCATCATGCTGCCTGTTTATAGATAGAGATTCATCAATATAGCTGCCCCAGAATGGGCCTCTGTGTTCCTTGCCCTCAGACAGGAAAAGTGAAACAAGAAAGTAGAAGGATTGAAAGTTAAAGAAATGACCAAGTTAGAAAGCCTTGAATGTTTTTAGTACTAGCCTTTTTGCCAGCCTCTGACAGCAGCACCATTGTAGGCAGGGAAATAATCACACTCACAGGGGGTTTCCAGTGCACCACCAAGGGGTTTCAGCCTTGTGGGTCTAGGAGTGAAGTGTTTACATAATAGAGTAGGAAAGACCCATGGTCTTTAACCTCTTAACCTCCTCAGAGAATAGGCACAAATGGAAGCAGAATCAAGAGAACCAGGAATTGTGCTCAGTTGTAAAGCATTTAATACAGTGACTCAGGATGAGCACCCAATAAATGTCAGTTGATATTATTATTACCATATTTCATTAACTCTGAGCTGCACTTTAAATTTTTTTCTGAAATATTTTAAAGAAACACCAAACATCATGTTATTTCACCTGGAAATACATTTAGAATGTATCTCAAAGTTAATTTTTTAAAAAAAATATTAATCACTCATGGAGATTTTCTAATTGCTTCAATTTTTCAATTTTCTCAATCATAAAAGAATTTCAGCAGACTCCCTTCACCATATCTATCCATATATTCACCATCTGGACCATATACTCAGCCTCTTACCTGTCACTATCACCAAATTCACCATGTTCGCCTCAAATCCAATGCCCCACTTCTGCTCTAGTTCTATTTCCTCTTACCCAAAGGATATCACTCTAGAAATTCTTCATTTTTTCTCTCTTGCATCATTCCCCTTCCATTGAATCATTCCACCAGCAACCATGCATGCTGTTTGGTCTTGCAACTTAAACTTTCTTTTGGTCATACTTTCCTTCCAATGAGGTCTCATTTTTTCCTCCCTTTGCAGCAAAACTCCTTGGAAGAGTTATAAAGCATAATTCTTTCCTCCTTAGCATTTTTTTAACAGTTTGGAAATCAGAGCATCCATGAAACGAAAACTCACAATCACTGACACGAACCTAGCAATGATTAGCGAAGAAGAGAGAAAACTTATAGCTGCTTCTGCTGGCCTTGTCATGAGTTTGGAAAGCTCTAGTTGAATGATACTGAAAACAAGATCTAGAATCTGAGTGGATTCAAATCCTAGTTCTTCCAGTTATTAGCTGTGTGATCATGGACAGGATTTATTTTTAACTCTCTAAGTTTGAGTTTGCTCAACTATAAAATAGGAGAAGAGTACAATTACCTATGCATTAAATTTCTTATGTGAATTAAATCAGATGATACATGTTAAGTGCTTAGCAAAGTGTCCATGACATGGTAATCAATAGAGTAGCTTTCATCCTCATGATCGCATATTATCTTATGTGCACATGTAAACACATGTACAATGATTCATGGTGGGCCATGCCAGAAAAACCATATAAAAGATTTATTCACATTATATAATAGGCAGGGCAACATTTTACCCTTTACCCCATCCTCTCTTGGTGAAAATACCTGCCATTCAGTTGTGACACAGTCTTAGTGTTATCAGCCTCGCAAGGGACACAAGAATATTATAAATGGCAAACTCTTTTCATGGTCTTCAGCAATCTATTGAAAATTAACTGTAATTAGTGGGACAAAACAATGGCTTGCATCTTTTAATTACTGTTCTATTTTTTGACAGAATGTTTTAATTACTGTTTTCTTTTCTCTTCTCTTCTGTTTCTATTGATTTGTTGCCAATTTAATTGTGCCCTAGGACCTCCCAGTTCTCAGTGGGTTGGCCTCAGGGAATTCTGTCTGCTTCATTGTTTTAAAGTAAACCAGATCCCTAAATACCTACAAAACAAAATCGGAATATGAAGCCATCTTTTTAAAATGAGGGAAAACTAGGAGGAATAAATAATAAAGCATAAGATTCAAGGTGTAGAGGGAAATTCAAAAGAGCCATAGTTACTGACTTTAGTTCTAGAGGAATGATTATTATTAATAAATGTGCTATAGACATATCTATTTAAGGCATTAATTCAGAGGGGCAATAAAATAACAGCATTTAAAAACCTTTTGTTTTGGCTCATCAGCCAAATTATTTCTTCCAATCATGTCAGATGAGTGGTATTCTGATGAGTATAGCCTACAGGTAGGTGATCACTATGAAGTACATTAGTGAAGTCTATCCATCAATGACTTAGTATTCTCCTTGATTCTTATTTTACTGAAAATTTCTAGTTGCCTTTAAAGTGAAAATTTAGTGAAAGAATTTTAAAATGGCAGTAAAAGATAAAGAAGACATCAAGTAATGTTTGTTTTTATGACCAGTTGGTGTAGTAAGCAAAGAAACAGGAAAGAAACAAGATCAATTGGTCTAGTAATCAAATAGGAATGGCCTGTAAACATCACCATGAATGATGACCGCGTTGTCTCAGACAGACTTAGAGTGTTGGCTCCACCACCATGTAGACCTTGAGTAAATTACTTGACTTTCTGAATCTTTATTTTGCCATCTGAAAATGAAGACAATGTTAGAACCTTCCTTATAGGGTCGATGTGAAGAATTAAATGAGATAATGTATATAAAACATATGGTTAAGTGCTCAGTCCATGTTGTTAAAATAGTATCAGAAACCCAAGATTCAGTACAAAGCTTCTTTAGTGAGTACATACATAAATGCCTCCCTCCAAAGGAAGCAAAAAACAAATAGCTAGAGTATTGCAGAGTGATCTGGCTGGGAGCATTAGCTGAGATTTGGTGTCTCTTTGTCCCAGTGTGCTCTCTTTCTCCACTCATAGAATAAATGGCATCCCAGAACCACTGCCATGGCTAAAAGTTGGGTTATGATTATTAAGCATAAGCATAAGCATTAAGGTCCCAGGGTCATACCAATGGTTTCTGAGAAATTTAGCTTGATGAGGATCTTGAAATAATGGTATGCTACAGTGGCTTTCACCTGTTTTTCACCATTACCCAGAGTAAGACACCATGATTTGTCACATATACACATACATACACAACAACTGAAACAGAAGTTTTATAAAATAATACTTACTCTTATGAGGTATCCTTTGATACTTCTCTCCTGTCCTATTCCATTTTATTTTACTTTTTTTCAAGCATTTGGTTTCACCAAATTGATTTTACCCCACTAAAGGATCTCAGCACAGTTTGAAAAATGTGCCGTAATGAACACCATCCTCTATCAGTTTCCTAAGGTCATTTTTGCTTTCTTCATTCACTTTTCAACATCTTTGTCATTTTCTCTCCAGGTGAAGTAAATGTTATTACATAACAAGAGGATCGAACTGGCAATCCTGAAACTCACTGCTGTGAGTTTCTAGGCCATGTGAAAACGTTTGTTGTGGGTAGGATTTTAGGGGCATGTTGGGATAGAATAGAAGCAGTGAATTGGAAAGCAGTGAGGGTTCTTGTAGAGTTGAGATCAGGCTATAACACCTTGGGTTTCGAAATATCTCGGATGCCTACTTGTGCTTCTACTTCCTGAGCATAGTCACTGACATGAAACACATTTAGATGACTGATCTGGGGCTTTTCATTTACTCCTTCAGCCCCTTTGAGTCTGGATAGCCTCTATTACTGCTCCTTGTGGTGTTCTATAAAGGTTACTTGATGAGAAGGAGAAGGAGGGGCTGGAATCTGCTCATTATCAACAGCGCCTCATGGCCAGAGCTGTTGAGACATGCAAGGCAAGTAAGTCTGAATGATCTCCAAAGCTGAGAGGTATAATACCAATAGGGCTAGCTGGGAAGCTGGCAGCCAAGGCGACAATCTCAGTGCACCTTATGTGTTGGGATGGGCAGGACCCAGACAGACATGTGGCTCTCCTAATGAGTCATCCTCAGCAGAGAAAATTACATGGCACAATGATCTGTAGCATTTTTGTACAAGCTATCTCTTCATTTGAATTGTAAGTCCTGAAAGTAGGAATAATATGTTGTTGTTATTATTATTATTATTATTTGTATTCTTCTCTAGAGACATGGACATTGTTTACACTCAGTCAATAGGGATTGAATGAGCAATATGTTATGGCGGCCATATTTTCCAGATTTGCTATTTAATTTGTTTGCCCTGCAATATAAAATGCTACTATCCCCTCTCCCACCCCCGCCAGAGATTGGATTGAATAAATTAGATTGAAGAAATTTTAGAGAGACATGCAGAAAAAACTGACAGCTTGCAAATGTGCACGATGAGTTGGTCATCCATGGTAATAGGGATGTCTGAAGTCTTTCTTACGACATGGCTAGAATGTGTGAAACCTGTAAGAATTTAAACAATTCAAAAACCTCTGAATATCTTGGCAATTTCATTTTCAAAATTACAGAAGCAATGAGAGAAACTTGTCATGAGTTGAGCAAATTCTCTGCCAGACTTTCTTTTTCTTAGTGGTACTGAAGTGACTACAATAGAAGAATGGATTAGGATGCAAGCTCCCCATTTTGTCTCAGTTGTTTTAATATTTGAATGGTTTTCCAAAAGGACCCGTTGGCAAATGGTGTTGGGGGGAATTGGAACTAAACTTGCCCCTGAGCTGAAACTTGATATGCCTAGTTGTAATAAAGATCCCATTTTATGATAGAGTTACCATAAATACATGAGCCACAGGGGTTCTCATGAAAGCACCAGGGAATGAAGACGTGACTGCTGGAACAGGTCTTCAGGTTTTATTTTCCTCATTTGGTTGAGTCCATTTATCTCTAATGATTCTTTAAATAAAAGGGAAGTACCCCTTTCATTCAGTTTCCTTCAAGCCAGGGGAAAAAATGTCAAGCTTTGAAAAAGACCTCTAGGCTGTAGGCTTCATTAAAAGCAAAACAAAAGCAGACACCAGCTATAATTTCATGAGGACAGCAGTGGCCATACCACCCAATGAATTGGTGACCTTACCAGTCACAGAGGTACAACACACACAAGCAGAGATGGATCATCTCGGGCGGATGGGTAGGAAGAATCTTACTTAACAACACAAATGCTGTCCAGTGCCTGGTGGTTTGAAGAGTGATTCAGAAGAGCATAGAAGAAAGACAAAGTGACCATTTGAATATTGACAAACCAGAACCTGAGTTCCTTAGGAGCTTGGAGATTGCGAGGAGGTTCACTTTGGCATTTTAGGGGATAGATGAGAATATGTGTAGGAAGTATGAGGTGTAGCTAATGGAGGGGTTCCAGAAATTCATTCATCCACCAAACATAAACTGAGTACCTCCTATGGGGATTATATTCATTTTATTGATGAAGAAATGATGAAGCCCAGACGCTTTCTGGATCCTTAAATGCCTTAAGCTTGGAGCACTCTTCTTTTCCAGCTCCCTGGCCCATCCCCTGCATTCTCCAGTTTATTGCCTGCCAAGACTGCATACCTCTCCATCCTGGACTCCAACTCATGGTTCAGTTTGTAGCTTAAATGTGACTTCCACAGAAAACCCTCCTACTTCCCCACCCCCAATTGCTGATATTGACTGAGTGATATTGACCATTAGGTGATAGGCACAGGGAATACGGAGGTGGGTAAATGCCAGCTCACAGCTCAAGGTCCAGTGGAGGTGACACGAAGCAGACAGACAGCAATCCAACATGGTTGCTGCTATGAAAGAAGTAAGAACAAAGTCCTAAAGAAACACAGTTCCAGTATTCTGGGTGTCACTTATTTTAGAGTAGTAACTCTTTATTTTAGAATAATTATAGTTTCTTTTGAGGGGGAAAAAAAAAAAAGAAAGATAGCTTATAGAATTATTGAGATATCCCTTGAATGTACTCAGTCCAAGAAGTGCTACACACCCTCTACATGGCTAGGTGGAGATTCTGGTATCAGGAAAACTTCCTATTATGAAAAATCCTGCAGCACTAAAGAGAAGCACTTAAACAGATTAAGATATTTTGCTCTTTTTCCCACCCAATATTACATTCACATGTGAAAATTTTGCCACTGCTTTGATTTAAAACATCATGATCCATGTAAAAACAAATTTTCTCCTGCATCTTATTGGCCAAGGAATTATTTTATTTTTATTTTTATTTTTTTACCTTTTTTTTGTTAGCATATAATGTATTGTTTGCTTCAGGGCCAAGGAGTGATTTTTAAGCGCATTCCCTGATCTACCTACCCTCCCAATCCTGCCGTCTCTCATCTGCAACCCCCATCTCAGCAGATGGTGCCTTCATCCCTACAGTGGCTTGGGGATCGTTAGCTCCTTTTTTCTCACGCACTTCTCTCATATAATAGGAAATCTCATTTACTACACTACAAATATTCTATCCCGCATCTGATCATTTCTTACTACCTTGGTAGATGGCACCACATCTCTTACTTGGGTCATAATAGCTCCTAATTGACCTCCCTGCTTCTACCTTTCCCACTCACTCACCTTCTCCACACAGCAGAGCAAGCCTTCTAAAACCCTTGAGTGGCTTCTCATTTCACTCAGTAAAAGACAAAGAAAGGATCTGCACTGGCTTAGGACACCCCAGAAACAATGGTATGCTATTGTATGTATGTATGTATGCTGACCTCAGACCCAACTTACCTCCTTCACCCCACTCTTGTTTTCCCTCCACGGGACTTTGGACAATGTCCGGAGACATTTTTTGTTGTTACAGCTGGGGTTGGGGTGTGTGCTACTGGCATCTAGTGGGTAAAGGCCACGGTATTTGTTAACCATCCCACAGAGCACTGGACAGCCCTCACCACAAGTTCACTAGCCCGTCATGTCAATAGCACTGAGGTTGAAAAACTGGATTATCCACATGTGTAATCACCTCCTTCAGGTCTGGGCTGAAATGTCACTTTGTCAATGAGGCTCTTCCTGGTCCCCCTGTTTAAAGGTAGCTGACACACCCCCAATCTCTGTATCTTCCTTGCCATTTGCCATTTTCATAACACATCACCCACCAGCATATTGTGTGATTTATTTTAGTTTGTTGTTTATCTTCTGTCTGCCCAGCTAGGTTATAAACTTCACCAGCATAGGCATATCTATGTGCCTTGTTTACTAGGCCAGAAGAGTAGCTGACAATAATAATGCATTTCATTGTAAAAACAAATTTAATGCTAATGCCTGAAAGACTTGTAGCCAGACTTGGGCAAGGTGTGACTCTTCGATCCTCTCTGGTCATTCAATATCCTCCTTAGGGATTCTTTAAACAGAAATAATCATCTTGTCAAAGCTATGAGTTTGCATCATCTGTTGAGGGGTAATTTGAAATTCTGAGTTGGAGGGTTTTCTTCTGTAACTTATATTTGCCTTTGAAATAATTAAAAGAATATTACCATGAAGCTCCATGCTGTTTTTCTCCAGGTATAAATAAAAGATCAGCATTCAGGCAATTTCCTTTCTTTGTATTTGGTATGAATGTCAGGCAATATTTATTTAATAACTTCATAATTTGTCAGCTTTCTTTGATGAAATGTTGCTAGAAAATGGCAGTAGAGAATATTTATTGTTTTTAGACTCCAAAATAAAGAGAAGGATAGATCCCTTATCTCACCAATGCTATTTTGTTGTTATTAACATAGATTTTAGTGTTTTGTCCTCTTCAGTTTGAAATGTCTCCAGACATAATGAATTGGTTATTTCTTTTGAAAGTTCAATAGCTGTGATTCCCAGTAGGTTTTTTTTTTTAATGGTATACATTTCAGTTTTTCCTTTTTTTTTTTTTTTTAAACTCAATGCTGAGTTTGCATTTACTGGAAGATGAGTTTTAGATGCCATTTGAATATCAATTTTTGGTATTTATACCAAATGGGAGTCTCTCTCTAGCCCATTCTTTCTTCAGGAGCAAAATTTGTCTCTCTAGAGGGAAAAAAAAGGACTGGCTTAAAAAGGTTCAAAAAACATTGTTTATTCTCACAATATTGCAAATGCTTGCCTTCATAGCTCATAATTCCCTTCCCCCAACTTGTTTTCATTCACACTCAAGTTGTTCATTACACAAGGAATCTGGGAGTCCAGTACAAGGAAACTGCACATTTCAAGTAAATTGCAGGTTTCAAGATGATACAAATTTGTTGTTCAGGCTCACACTCTGATTCTTTTCCTTTCTTGAAAACATGTAATATTGATTTGTGGTTTAAAGGCCCTTTTTGCTCTGTATGTCTTTCTTTAACCTAATGAACAAAAATAGGGGGATAGTTGTTTTCTTTGTTCTAATGGCTAAGTATGGTTGCAACACAGGGGAGGGAAACTGGCAAACTGCTTTTTACTTTTAAGGACGACTTACAAAATAAATCTTCAGGCAAATGCTTTGGGAGACATCTGAACAAATCCCCTGTGATCTTTAGCTGGACTGTCAAGCTATTTTTTCCCTCCCCCCCACTTTTAAACATTGGTAGCTTTACTGCTTTTCTGTAAAAAAAACAGAGCCGATTTTGGAGGGGGGAGTCAGTAATTACATCTGATTTCCATTATGATTTCTCTTTTCTGTGCTAAACAAAGAAACTGACACCAAGACAAAAATCTCTTCTTACTTTCCTAAGATTTGAATGCATCTAAAAGAATGGTTGATAACTTTGTAGGGCTCCTCAAATGTTCCAGAAGATAAATGTGGACCATTTAAATCTTATGATCTGTCTTGATTTCTTAACCAGTATCCTCTTCCATTTATGAATAAATTTCCTCAAGCAGGATTGGTAAGAACACAGGGATTTTCAAATAGTGGAATGATTTTAAAAATTGCATTATCTTGAAATCAAAAGGTCTGGGAAGGAAATTCCAGACTTCGTAGGACTGACTTTATTTGCAGAAAAAATATAGGTAGAATCTGACATGGATGATGAGGAAGTGAATCAGTAGAAAGTACACTATAGACCTATCACCTATCAATGCCTTCCTTGATCTGATAATAGCCAGTATTTTCGTAGGTTGTCTCTTAGAGGACAAACTATTCATTTGGTATATGCACTAAATAGTTTTACATCTTTTATACAACAGTGAAATAAATGTATTGTTAATACATTTGTGATCTAGTACCCCATATATGTGCACTTAGAATAGTTCTAGACTTCCTGCATGTTTAGTTTTTCTGTAATTAACTGCAAATTATATCATGAAGATTATCACTCCACAATAGCAGAATGACATGAAACATTAAATCATCATGGGAGAAGGACTCCAGCATAAATTTCCAATCAGACAGTGGCAATTGTATAATTAAGAGTTACCACCAGGCCAAGATTCTCTGAAGAAAGATCTCGCTAGGCCTAAAAGACAAGAATCAAGTGGAAAGCACTCAGCTATTTGTCATAACCAGTGACCTTAACGGAAAAAACGTGACTCTAGACTTGTTTCCCCAAATGGTGTGCTGTCTTAGTGATTCAGAAGGGGGAAGTACAAGTTTTAAAAATGGCTTATGCTCAGGAACAGAACTCAGGTCTCTTTTCTGTTCCTGTAGTGATATATGCCAAAAAATAAGAGTTGGTTCTCAGTCTGATCTGTCCACAGATGCATGGTTTCTTTCTTTAACCAGCTGTAGCTAATTGCATGAGGGCCGCCTCTTGTGCTGAACATGAAAAGGAAACCTGTAATTTATTGCAACAGACCGTACCATTTCTGCTGTACGACTGCCTTTTCTGTCACGTCAATGAGTGGATTTCTCATGGTACATTGGCAGCTCAGAACTGGAAAACAGCATTAGCTGGGAAGAGAGAGAGAAGAGAGAGAAAAGGGTTTCAGAATCCCTTCATGTATTTTACACAGAGCTCAATAAAAGAATAAACTGGAAACAGAATTTCCCTTTGCAATCTGCCAGGGGCAGTTGTGGGGATGGGGGTGGCTATTGTTTACACACAGCTCTTTAAATCCACTCCACTGACTTACCAAGATACAAGTACAGTGTTCCATGTGACATTCAGCATAGGAGTAGTTTCTGTTGAGCAATCATCCCCAGATACCCAAAGAAATGGCCAAGGAGATGGCTCGCTATAAATAGAGTAGGGCTCCCTACTTGCCCTCATCCTCCCCAAAGGCCTTCATGGTTTCAAGGGGCTCACGAGTTCAGTGAGGTATAAAATAGGCATGAAATAACTGGGCCGGAGTGTTATAAACCAGATCTGCCCTTCAAGGTGTTTACTAGAAATTTAGCTCCTAATGAACTAGACTCCGCCCTGCCTTAAGGCCCACTTGTAAATGCATGTCAAAGTGGTGCCCTTCTTTCGCTGAGTGGAAATCCAAATTAAAAGACTTGCTATTTTGCAGCAATGGAAAGAAACAAGTTGAGAAAGTGCCATGTATGTTTTCCAGTTGACTCATGACCCCCTCAATAGTCCTTTTGTGTGAGGGTGGTAAGTTTTCCCTTGACACTCTGACAAGGGTGAAGAAGGAAGCCCCGGGATGCTAATTCCCAGAGAGCTGGGTGGAAACTCCACAAGGATCTCCAAATGGAGCTGTTCTCATTATGTTGGGTGCCCGTGGTACCTGGAGCCACACAGCTGGATGATTTACATGTACCCCCTCCCCAATCTAATAGTTTGGGAAAGATTCTAATTAACCATAGAATTCCTAAGGAAGCCCAATCATCTGCCCATCTTCTATGATTGGCCTTCCTGATGCTCCCTGAGGTCATTTCCAATCCAATCCGTCAATTCCAGCTAATATGCGTCTTAGTACAATTTGAATCATTGAAAAATACCCAGGTTTGCTTGTGTGACTTCAAGAAACAAATCCCGTTATAGTTTTTGTTCTTGTACATTGTTAGACAATGATTTCACTGAGGAAATTAGTCAACATATCCATCAAAGTAATTAAGAAATAACTAAACAGCACATTAAAATGTGTTAAAGAGAAAAATGCCAATTGAACCATGCATAAATCTACAAACAAATCAAATATATATGTGTATATACCTCTGTGTGTGTGTGTGTGTGTGTGTGTATACACACACATACACATAACCTTACAATCCAGGAGTCATTGATATCTAATCAGATTAATATTTGCTAACTGGAAAAATATTATACTATTGTATTCATCCCAATCACATGATGTCTATTTTTCATCCTTTGTGGAAATAAGGAGCATAAGGGACTTTTCAAAAACCTCAAAAAGTGAATAGTAACCAGTTTTCCAACCACAACCCTCACAAATAAGCTTCTCTTTTTGGTTTCTTATACTAGTTTTCCATAGGGAAGTTGTTCCTCCCCTTCCACAGGAAAAAAAGGGATCCATAATGCAAAATCACACAACCATCCCTGTCTATGACAATGTATAATTTAGGGTTATATAAAGTCTAGAACTGTTATAATAGTACTAAATTATCTTTATTTTCAAACTATTTTCCCAAGACACTCAGTGTTTTTACATTAGGAAACTTAAATAGAGAATACACTACACTACATATTCTTAAAATACACCTTACAAGTAGTTTTTTCCTTTCTTTAAATTTTTTTATTTTTGTTTTTAAAATTTAATTCTAATCTAGTTAACATACAGTATTATCTTGGTTTCAGGTATATGATATAGTGATTCAACAATTCTATATATTACTCAGCGCTTGTCATGGTAACTGCACTCTTAATCCCCTCCACCCATTTCACGGACCTCACCACCACCTCCCCTCTGGTAACCGTCTGTTTGTTCTCTATAGTCTTATAAGTAGTTTTTAAACATATCAGCTATAAATGGGTTCCCTAAGAACTTTAATTCCCAGAGAAGGTCCATTTTATTACCTCTCATATAAAAAAAGTACATAAAATAGTCATTTTTTACCAACCCTATGAAAATTAGCACTACACACTTCACTTCAAATATATTCTCAGAAGAGATTTTCAGGAATTGCATTTAACTCAAGTCTTTATTGAACTAAATTGTACTTAATTCAAGGATGTATCTAAGTGAGTACAAATGGAACTTGTTAGTTTTTAGGGTTCTTGGGGACACTCCACATTGTTTTTTTAGCACTGGGGTTCTTGAAATGGTTGTTTAGTCCAGAACTTCTTAGGCAGATAGATCCATTAATATCCATTTATCTTCAAGGCTGAAAGAAGAAGAAATTACACCTAAACATGAAAAAGTTACCATTGTATTTGGCAGCCTGGGTTGGTTCCCTAAAATGCCTGAGAGCATGGAATGAAGTGTTAAGCTCTGAGGTGCAAGGTTTAGTTGTCATGGGTCAGCAGCAGCTGTAATCAAGGAAAGGCTTCATGGAAGAAATAAATGGGTTTCTTTGTGATCAAATGGGGTATTGGAGCCCCTATCATCACCTGGAGGTCAAAAGACCTTTGGGTCATGATGGTTTTCCTAAGGGGTAATTTATACATGTCACATCAACTGTAGCTTTGTGAAAACTTGTGAAAGGACTATGGCTTTATAAAATCAGCAGAGAGGAAAGTAAAAAGAAGCAGGAGAAGAAAAGAGACATTTGTTGCACTCTTCTATGGCAGAGACTGGGCTGGGAGTTTTGCTTATTTGTATTAGAGCCTTAATAGTCACAATGATCCAGTAAGTCAGTTTATTATCCTCATTCTACAGACGAAGGCACCAAGATTCAGGGTGTTTAATGATCTTACTTATGTTCACACAGTTAATAATTGTTAGAGCCAAGGTGGGTCTCAGGAGGTCTTCGGTGTTCCTAAATGGGTCTCGTTCCAAATCCCACACTCTTTTCTCTACAGTGTACAGCTCTTAGCAAGGTCAACTCTGTGGACCCTTCTTAAAGAATGGTATGGCTTGCAGTGGACAAGAGTTGTTAAGTGCATAATAAATGGAACTTAATTTCTTCAGCTCGTCACAACTTTGATTCATGAAATCGACCTTAGACTAAAATCCTTCTCTAGACTCTGTTTTGATTTTAGGTTTGGGAAGTGCGGTGTATTTCCTAAAACAAACAACAACCCAAAAAACGTTCTAATTTGCACTAAGCAGGAGATAATGAGAGTGTATATAAAGAGAAGGCAATTCAATTATATAAAAGTATAAGGAGAGCATCCTGCAGAGAGAGGTGACCTGGCATCCAAGCTCAGCCTGGCCACTCTATTTTCAAGTGACAAATCATACATCTGGACTAAGGCTCAGTCTTCTTACCCTTTCTAACACTAACCATCTCTCCTGGCTCTTTTTCTACACCCAGATGGTACAGAAATCTTCAGACAGGCTCCATCTGCCTACCTACCCATGAAGAACTGTCATAGAATAGCTAAAAAGTAGTTTTGTTTATAATCTCAGAATCTTGTTGTTGACTTTGATCAAAATTCTGATTTTAATAAGGTAAATAGTTCAATTGCAGATTTTGGTTTAAATTGTAATGTCCACCCATTTTTCTGCCTTCTAGTTTATGGGACAGAAGTAAATGCTCTGTAAACTTTCATCTGACCATGGGTGAGAAGTTTACCCCTGAAAGTTCCATAGTAGCTTCAGTTGATGATGTCAAACAGTTGTATTGGGACACTATATTGATACCATGCAAATCTGGAAACCAGACAGCCAGTGATCCCATTGGTCTGACATTTAAAGATGAGGTATTCTATCCTATGTGGAAAGAAAACATCAGGCAAATTTATAGGTTGAATTGACTATATTAGGCTAAGTGAGGTATAAATGTTCAAAGTTCTCCTTGAATTATTATTTTTGG
Organism: Neogale vison; assembly: GCF_020171115.1. Lineage (NCBI taxonomy): Eukaryota > Metazoa > Chordata > Mammalia > Carnivora > Mustelidae > Neogale > Neogale vison. The sequence goes on from NC_058091.1 coordinate 26,045,183, forward strand.
GGTCATTCTGGGGTGATGCTCAGGTACAGCATAGATGAAACATACACATTTTAAGTTAGACTTAAATACCTTGCACCTGCAAGTGAATCAACCTGGATAGATAAGAATCAGCAGCTACTGATGGTCACAGATGGTGAAATGTACCATGAAGTTGGCGCTCTCAGCCACCAGGCAGCCCTGCCCACATCAAAGTCGTGAGCACACTTTGATGTCATAGTCCCTTTCATTGCCCTTTTACGTTACTGCGACAGAGGTTTCTGTGGTTAAAATCAGATAGTATATCTGCCACTCACCCATTCAAGATAAGGTGCCCAGAACTTTAAGGAAGTAAGAAGAACATTAGAGAACCAGGGAGTTGGTTCGGATTTTCAATGGTCCATCTCAGCGACTTTCACCAAGACATTGCATGAAAAGATTTTTCAGAACTATATGGATTTTAGGTTTGAATAAGTCATAATCATCTTTCAAAGGAACAAAATGTTTTTTTCTTGAGCATGGCCATTGTGTCTCTTTGTTTCTTCCCTCTTCCCTCCCACACCCTCTGCAATGCCATATTTTCCTTTGTGCTGTTGTGACAGACACCTGTGGCATGCTGGTTGAGTGTTTTCATGTGGTGCAGGAAACTCCCTGATTCCAAGCTGACCCTTTCTTGTAATTTTGACCCCTTTATGAAATATGCTGTTCTTGCCAGAGCCAAAACAAAGCAACACATGGAGACAAGGAACTTAGGCACTGGCTCAGAGTAAATGAAACGCACTGGTGACTGATTCAGCCTCTGTATTTTGTCCAACACATTCCCTATTTCTTAGGATACAAATTCAACCCTATGGCTAGACCCACCAGTTCCCCAGAGAGGGAGGCAAAGATCTTGGCTTTGGTGGCAAGTTTTTGCCACATTTCTTGTGGTGGGAAAAAAGAATAAGAACAATACTTCATTTTAATTTAAGAGTAAATCCAGAAAAGAAATCTTCTAACCATTCAGAAAGTTCCACAGCTTCATCCAGTGATCTCATACTTTTTGGATCTTTCATTTTGTTATATGATATGAAAGTTCCTAGATTTCTATCATGATGAAAACAAAAAGCTCACTTTTCCCAAGAAGTGTATTTATAGTATAATATGATATTGAACATTTATGGTAAGTTTTAAGGACTTCAAAATTATTCTAGAATTTTGAGGAATAAGATTTCTTCTGCTCATCTTTTCACCAGGAAAGAAGAAAATTAGAAGAAGCATCTAATATCCAAGATTATTGTACCATTTCAAAAGTTCTCATCTGAAGATAGCAAATATATTTAGGGCCAATTCTCTGTATTTGCTGCATACCCACCTAGACAACACATGTCGTTCTCATATGGCTACGGGCAGACCACTAGCTGAACACTGTCTAGTGCATGTGCCATCCATCCAGAAAGTTTGTGGGCTATTCATGCCATTCTGAATTATACTTTGATATTTTAGAATCATTGGAATATGAACTGAGGCAACTGGTCTGGGAAGGATATCTTTAAGGTCAGTTACACAGACAGTGGGTACTTATTCAGGTCAAAGACTAGAATGTGTTGGAGGATGGGAGAGTGTGTGTGTGTGTGTGTGTGTGTGTGTGGTAGCTGGTAGTAGTGGTGGAGTTTATAAAAATGGAAATCCCAAGTTAAATGCATGTCAGATGAATGGATAAAGCAGATGTGGTTTATATATATGGAATATTACTCAGCCATCAGGAAGGATGAATACCTTCCATTTGTACCAATATGGTTGGAACTGGAGGGGATTAAGTTAAGAGAAAGACAATTATCATATGGTTTCACTCATATGTGGAACATAAGGAATTGTGTGGAAGACCACATGGGAAGGGAGGGAAAACTGGATGGGAAGAGATCAGAGAGGAAGACAAACCATGAGAGACTCTGGACTGTGGGAAGCAAACTGAGGCTTACAGAAGGGAGGTGGGTGGAGGAAGTGATGGGGTTACTGGGTGATGGGTATTAAGGAGGACACGTGATGTGATGAGAACTGGGTGTTATACACAACGAACGAATCGCTGAACACTACATCAGAAACTAATGATGTATTATATGCTGGCTAATTGAACATAATAAAAATAAAATAAATCAGAAAAATGTATATGTGTGAGCATGTGCATATATACAAACAGACACACACACACACACACACACACACACACACACACTTCTAGCCACCCCTGATTCCTTTAGCATCTGACCATTGCAGAATAAGGTATTTGATACCCTGTACTAATCAAGGTAAAGGCAAGATTTTTTAAAAGGTTTGAAGGAAACAGGAAAAATGGTATCTTTACCACATCAAGTAAAGATACAGTTACAGAATTATGATGTTTGATCATTAATAAAAAGTGTTTTCAAGTAATTATAAAAGTCAAACTCTTATACAGTATGTTAACTTCTCATCACATCTGACCCCAAACTGACTCTCTTCCAAATAAGGGCTACACTGGAATGAGGACACCCCGTGTACCAAGCCTCTTTGCACCAAATTAAGCCTCATTCTTTCTGTGGTGACAATTTAGTAGGTCATTAATTCTCAAATGAGTGTCTGTGATCCTTTGGTTGGATGCTAGTAAGATCACACTGAGAGACTTTCTAAACTGTATGTGTCCAGATCCCTCTTTATTGGAGAAATGAATTGTATTGACTATTTTTAATAATCTATAGTGCTGTACTCTACTATGCAAAAATTCTCATTATTTTATGTGCTGTCTTATTTTTACTATTATAAATCAGAAGAAGGAAACTTGTTTGGATGACTAATTTTAGAAGGGTTCTTTGAAGAGACTTCCAAGGAATTTAGTAATATTTAAAAACTTTTTAAGAAGTGAGATTGATTGATTTTTGTCATAAGCTTCCTTGTAATAAGAACAGTCTCAGAGACCAAGTTATTGGCCATTTTGTGACTTTGAAACCAATGCTCAGCTTCCTCCATCTTTTAAACTTCTGTTTTAGAGACTTTTCCTTGGTACCTGACATTTTAAAATGCTTGAATTTTTGCCTTTTCAGCATTCTACCCTTGTGTGCTTCCACTAAGAGAGTCTGAAGAAGTCTAGAAAGTTCAATTAAATTATGACTTTATTCAAAGACAACTAAAATTAACCCTAAATTTAAAAAAAATTAAAAAAAAAAGTATTTCCTTGTGTCAGGAAACATTCTTCTCCCATCTGGTCTTCCCCATCAATATTTCTAGCTACCTGGTGTACTTTGTTACATATCATTTGTCACCAGACATATTTTTATTTATTTGTTTATTGTATATCCCTCCCACTCACCTCACCAGAATGTAATCTCTGTGAAAACAAGAACAGTGTTTTACTCTTGTTCTGTTATAATTACCCGAATAACTATTATCCTTCATGGTAGTACTCTTGAGAAAATATGTATCTATTCATGTAAAGCTCACAATATTTTGGGAATATCTCTTTGAGATCACTTTCATAGCTATTTGTCACCTGTATAAGCAAATTGACACCACCAATTTTTTTAAAAATTATTTTTCAATTAATTTTGAGTAGCCAACACACTTGCATGGTTAGATTATAAATATTTGAGAGTATTTCAGATATATTTCTTTATCAGTTTCTAATTCAATCCCATAATATTCAGAGAAGATAAAATGCATCATTTAAATTATTTTAAATTTAGTTAGATTTGTTTTACGGTCTAGAATATGATTTATCATAACTATTCTGCTTTCCCTTTTAAAATAATGTGTATTCTGCTGTTTGTGGGTAGAGTGTTCTACAAATGTCCATCAGGTCAATTTGTTGATAGTGTTGATTAAATCTCCTATATTACGATTGATTTTCTGCCAGTTTGTACTGATTGTTGAGAGAAGGGTCCGGTCTGGCTGTAATTGTAGATTTCTTTGTTTCTTATTGCAGTCCTATCAGTTTTTGCTTCATATATTTCAAACCATTTTAGGTGCAGAAACATTTAGAATATGTATGTGATAAACTCCCAATACAAAGGTATTTTACTTTAAACAGCTATTTTTCAAAGAGATTTAAATAATGAAGAAGTCTTTAATGTTTAGCCACACGAATACCACTTCTAATACTCACCATTCTTTTGGGGAGATTTAGACTTCTGTCTTTAATCTTTTCCTTCTGCCTGAATGACTTTCTCGTAACATTTCTTGTTTTACATGTCTGCCAGTTATTAATTCTTTCTGCTTTTGGATGTCTGAAATGTCTTTTTTGTGCTTTTGGTTTTGAAAAAACTTCTGGGTTTAGAATTCTACTTTGCCTTTTTTGTTTTTTAAAATTCTGTCTATAGTGGTATTGCTCTACTATCTTCTGGCTTGCATTGTTTCTTACCATAAGACTGCTTATCCAAAAAAGACTGCTTTTAAAATTTTCTCTTTATCACTGGTTTTAAACCATTTGATTAGGATATACTTTGCAGCTTTATTTGTTTCTTACATGTCAGGATTCTTTGATCTATAGGTTTATCATTTCATCAAATTTTGAAAATTTCAATCATTTTTAATTTAAGTTCATTTTTTAACCCTCCTGCTTATTTCCATTTGGGATCCCTATTGTATGTATATTTGAATGAGGCCCTGTTACTTTTTCTCTCTGTTTCATTTTGAATAATTTCTATTATTATATCTTCAAGTTCACTAATCTTTCTTTAGTGTCTAATCTGTTATTAATTCCATCCAGTATATATTTCATTTCAGAAGTATATTATCCATTTCTTGAATTTTATTTGGTCTCTTCTGTATCTTCCATATTTCTACTTAACATTCTCAAAGTTTTCTCTAGCTTCTTGAACAAAGTGGATAATTTATAATAACTCTTATTAATTTATAATAACTCTTAATAACTTAATCTCTTATTCTACCAACTTTGTTACCCGTATAATTTCTGGTTCTGTTTCTGTAGGTTTACTATTCTCATCGTGAATCATATTTTCCTGCTTTTTTGTATGCCTTGCAATTACTGATTGGGTGTTGGACATTATGAAATTAATTTTGTTATATGCTTGATATTTTTATATGCATATAAATATTCTTGAGCTTTCTTCTGGGACACAGTTACCTGGAAACATTGTGAATATTTTGGGGATTTTGCTTTTAAGTTTTGTTAGGTGAGACCAGAGCACCATTTATCTTGAGGCTAATTTTTCTCTAATATTAAGGCAATAGCCTTTTCAGTAGTCTTCTGATGTCCCTTGAATTTTGAGACTTTTCATTTTGAATAATGGGAACAGAAACTATTCTTGGCCTTGTGTGAGCCTGAAGGAATGTTCCCTCCAATATTCTTGAGAGATTTTTTTCTCCAGCCTTAAATAATTCTCTCACATACAAGTTCTAAATATTACCCAGATGAAGACTTAAGAGGAGCCCTCTGTAGATATCCAGAGTATTCTACATCTCTATCTCTCTCTAGACGTCTTCTTTCTAAACACAGCAACAGATTAAAAAAAATACAAAATTAAAAAAAAAATTGCATGATTAGATTGTGACTGCTTCTCTGCTACACACTCCTGTCCTCATTCCCTGGAAATATCAACCTAAACCTTCATCTCCACAGGTCAGTATTTTTTGTCCTCACTTTCAGTTTTATGTGAGTGGCTTCTTTCAAAACAGTAATGTCTCTATTTTGATTGTAAGACTTTGATTCCTGCAAGAAAATTTGCATTTCCCTCCCTTTTCCTAATTTCTTGAAAAAGTATTTTGGGGTTGGGACTCAGAAAAACATAAGCTTTCTAAAAAAAATACCAGGATGAAATTCTAACATTATCTTACAGTTTCCCTTGCAATTACACTTGACCACATGTCTAAGTATATGAGTAGAAGGAAATCGTGTAACTTTATTTTGAAATTAAAAAACCAAAAAACACTTGCTTGTGCCTTCCTTTATTTCTCTTCCTAGGATTGCAGGACTAATGAGCCAGCATAGATAATACTGGAAAGGACATCAATACTAAAAATGTTCAGGCCATAAGTAGACAGAACTTAGTCCCTGGATGACCTTATGGAATCAAAATTTTCCTGCAATCCTGAAGTGTTCGTTTCCAGACAGTTTTACAAGAAAGCGAAAATTTTACTTTTTTTAATCCACTGTATTGGTGATTTTCTTTGATGTACCAGCTTAGACCCTAACTAATATAATAGGTATATTAAGCCCATTTGTAGTTACCATTATGATGGACAAATTTGACCTTAGTTCTGGCATAATATTTTATGATTCTTATTTTTTAAATAAAAAATTAATTATGTAGTTTACTTATCTACTTTCACATGTATGTACAGTTTTTTTGGGAAGGTTTGGTTTTTTTCTTTTCCACTGATGACCTTTATTATAATTTCCCTCTTTTCATTTTCTTCTCACAATTTTTGGTATTATTTCTATCTTGTCAAAACATTTAGTTCTATTTTATGTCAGTCACGTATACTAAATGTTTGTGTCTTGTCCAACTGTCATAGTTTTCCTGGTCATCCTTTTGTTGGTTACAGTTTATTTCTATTAGTATCCTCAGAAGGGGCTGTTAGGGAATATAGTCCTTGAGTTCTTGTTGGTTGAAAACTGTTTGTCTTCATCCTTTATACTTCCTGGTTGTGAGATTGTAGAACTAAATTTTTTTCCTTCCATATTTGTAAATGGTATGAATCTGTAATCTCCCACATAGAATTTGATACAGGGAACTGATCCCATTTTTGCCCTGAAATATCATTATAATTTAGATCATACATTCCCAGAGGTTGAAGTATATTCTGCTGATTTACAAAATGAAAGTGAGAAAGGATAGGTAGATTGTATTTTGGTTTTTGATATATGTGTCATGGGTTTTATCTTTAATTATATGAGGATAGAACACTGCCTCAGGGAGAATGACAAATACAGATAATAAGAGTGGCATCTATATGTAGTTCATGTGGACATATCTTTAAAGATAAAAGAAGAAAATATTTATTATGCTATTAAACTAACCAACGATGTAATTTAAAACCTTCATAGCTTTATTGCTCAAGTGACTTTGTTTCTTCTTAGAGCAATGACCCAAGAGGGAGGTATTGTAGACAGAGATTAAACCCTTTACCCTGTTTCCTTAGTTTTACAGAGTACGGAATTGGTGGACTGCATGTATCACTTCAAGTTGCCTGCAAGTTATTCAAGGTAAACTAATTAAATGATTCTACATCAGAAATATTTGACATTGGCACATATACAATTACCCATGGATAATTCAGGGTGTTTATAATTAACAGCATTTTGCTAAGCAATGAGGCTGAGAGGGCCAAAGACAAAATCATTTCACCATAAGTGATAAAAATTTCAACTTGTCTTTGTAAAAATCTTACATTTTTAACCTGAATTTCAAATTTTATCACCACCAATTTCAATACTTCATGTTTTCTGGGAACATTTCTATATACAGTACTTCACTGCTCCTTTGCTTATTTATTTATTCAGCAAATATTTATTAAATGCCTACTACAATGTCATGCGGAGAATCAGTAGTAAACCAACATCAGATAAAGTCCTGGTTCTCCTGGAGTTTATATTCTGGCATGGGAGATAGACAGAAAGATAGACAACTAGCCAACCAGCCAGCCAGCCAAATATCAGATTCTTATTAAGAACAACAAGCCTGGATAGGGATAGAGCTAAGTGCAGGGAGGGTAGGTTCTGCCTCAGATAAAGTGGTCAGAGGAGGTTTCTCTGAGGGGATGAGCAGAATCTTAAATGGGAATAGCTGGAAAAATGTGACCCAGGCAGAGAGAAGTTTAAGGGCAGATGCCCCCAAGGACAAACATGCTTAGGTACCCTGGGAATAGCCAGGAGGATGCACAAGCTGAGAGAACAAATGCAGTTGGAGAGTTGGTGGGAAAAGATGGTGTGGATGATACAAAATCTTGTAGGCCGTGACAATGCCAAGGACCTTGGTCGATGGAAGTAACGGATTTATCTCTATGGAAAGATACTGAGAGGTTCTGAGTAGAAGAGTGACAGAACATGATTTGCATTTTAAAAGACTCTCTGACTGCCATGTGGAGAATAAGCTTTGGGGAGCATAGGTAGGAGCCTGGAAACAAGGTGGGAGGCTATTGGAGTGATCTAGGAAAAAGATGAAGGAGGTTTGGCCTAGGATGATAGAGAAAGGAGGTGCACTGAGCCCTGTTTAGACAGAGGTCATATTTTGAAAGCTAAAGCCAATAAGATCCATTGCTAGATTGAATGTAGTTATATGAGAGAAAAAGAATAGTCCAGAACAATTCCAGTGTTCAGCTTAAGAGCATGGCTGACTGGTGGAACCGTTCACTCCGAAGGGGAATGAGGGCAAAAGTGATGGATAACAGGGCTTGAATGAGCTCAGTTATGACGTATTAAAGTGAGATACCCTTTAGATGCCAAAGTGGAGAGGCTGGGTAGGCAGTTTGATATACAAGCCAGGCATTCAGTAGAGGGTTTGAGGCTGGAGGTAATAATCTGGAAATTTCTTCATATACACACTATTTAAAGCTACAACTAGACCTTGTCTAGTTGTAGACAAGGTCACACAAGATGCAAATTCAGATTAAAAAGAGGCACAAAGATTGAGCCCTGGGAACTGCCAATGTTTAGAAATAGGGAGAGGAAGAGAATCCACATAAGAGATTAAGAAGAGAAGGAAAACCAGGAGGATGGTATCATGGATACCAAGTGAGGAAAGAATTTACAGAAGGCAGGAGCAGTTCTTAAAAGTTTGAGCATCATTGCACTATGGCTATGAAAGGTGCTATTATTAGAGGAAGCTGGGTGATCAGTACACAGGAACCCTCTGAACTATTTTTGCAACTTCTGTGTGCATCTAAAAGTATTTGAAAGTAGACATTTAAAAAAGAGTGAAAAGTGGTTTCAAGAAGAAGAGCAAACAAATTCTGCTGAGAAGACCATTGAGAAGAGGGCTTGGGGCTGAGGATTCAATGTGGCAATGTGGCACTCATGAACGAGTGTGTTTAGAGTGGGGTCATGGAGTAAAATTTCAAAGTCAGTGTTTTTAAGAGAAAAAGGTAAAAGAGGATGTCAACACAGTGAGCAGGGACGATTCTTTGGGGGATTTTACTCTAGCAGATATCAGAGAAACACTGTAGTAGGCAGAGGTGTAAATGGGGCCAGGAAAGCATCATAAAATACAGCCAAAAGTTGACCTTCCTACTGCTTAATTCCAACATTTCACTAGCCACCATTTCTTATTGTGATATACTAAATCGTTTAGTTCTGACAGTTTTGCATTTTCTCTTTGCACTTGTGAGTTTGCTTTTCTTTCTTCTCTTTCTCTCTCTCTCTCTCTCTTTTTTAAATTGTGATTGCCCTTTAAAATTAGTTTCTTTGGTTTCACTCCGCCATCACTCGGTAGTAGTAGTTTGCATCATTTCAAGTGTTTGTCAGCTGCTGTCTTCCACAGACTGCATTTTTCTGCCTGAGAAAAGATGTAACTAATTCTCAAGAATTCTAGAACTTCAAGAACATCATTATGTGTGTGCACAATTGAGATTCATATTTGTGTCCATATGTGTAAATACGTGTGTGTTTAGCAGTTATTCAACAGAATTCATTTAGGAAACTTTGTGGAAGAAATGTGGCCCTGGGGGGTTAAGATAATGCAGAAAGAATGGAGCACGTCAAGGGCTATGTGTTTAGGGACTGTGGATGCAGTGTGGCAAGTTGTGGTTGTGGCCTAATTTAATAGGTCAACACCTTTCTGTGGCTGCTTTATCATTTTGTAGCTCAAAGGACCACAGACCCTAAATACCTCTTGTCTCCTTGAGTATCTCCTGCCAACACTTGTAACAGAAATCCAAAAGGCATGGTAGGGTGGTGCTTTTTAACCAGCAGCACATACGACGCTTGCCCAAGTGTAGTGCAAGAAAATACTTAGAGAATTCCTGCTGCTTTTCTGAGAGATTCAGCAACAACAAAAGGCAAACACTGAGTTTCACAAAGCACATTAAACAGGGCAAACAGGCCTCCAATCCAATGGTTTAATTACAGTATAGGGCATTCATTGCGGCAAACCATGCTTAGCATTTCAAACCACTCCATGTGTTTCTCCATAAAAAGGAAAGCTCACCCAAAACCCCACAATGCTTCTCACACCCTGCAAAACCAATGGTGTCATAGAATAACATTGTTTGTTTTGTTCTTACGTTTTTAAACCATCCCAATTTAACAAGAGCTGACTAAAAATTGGAAAGACTCTTTTTATACTTTTTTCGCATCTTCTACCCAGTCTGACCATCTGTCCTCTTGCCTGCATGCCTCCCCGCCCCCCTCCCATTTACTTACGGTCTTTTGGGGAGCAGTTTCAGGTGTAAGTTTCTAAGCTATAATTACCTCACCAGTTAAGATCATCATCAGTCCAGTCAAAGCCTCTGTAAATTATGACATTTTTAAAATCTCCCCCTTTACAGACAGTGGCTCCTGTGTACTCTGTGTCCTTGGGTGTGCATACAAACTTTAAGGACATTTTGTGTATGCATGTGTTCTTAATTCACATAAATGGTTTTGTACTATTAGTTTCATTCTTCAATTTATTTTTAAAATTCATCCTTGGGTTTTATATGTATATTCATTAAGTAAAGTCCATTGCTTCTAACTACTTCATGGTATTTCCTCAATATACATCTCCATTTTTTTTAGTAATAAACATCCAGTTTTCTTCCAACCCTTAATGTAGTGACCATCTTCACATATGTGCATTTACAGCACATACCCAGAAGTGGAATTATTGGGTCACACAGTAAATGTATACTTTGCAAAGAACTGCCATATTGCTCTTTAGAATGGCATTTCTAATTCCTATGCCCACCAGAAATGCATGAGGGCTCTCATTTCTGCACATCCTAACAAACACTTGATATTATCTGACTTTGTGATTTTTTTTTTAAAAGATTTTATTTACTTATATGACAGAGAGAGAGAGAGCATGAGCAGGAGAGGGGCTGAGGGAGAGGGAGAAGCAGACTCCCTGCTGAGCGGGGAGCCCAATGCAGGGCTCCATCCCCAGACCCTGGGATCATGACCTGAGCCGAAGGCAGACTCTTACTGAATTGAGCCACCCAGGTGCTCCCTGACTTTGTGATTTTTGCCAATCTGATAGATGCAAAGAATTGTTTCTTTTGCACTTATCTTACTACTATTTCAGTTGAAAAATTCTTTGTATTCTCACTAGATGCTCGGTTTTTCTTTCTGTGAACTGTCAGTTCTTCCCCCTCAACCCTTTCCTGTTGGATTTCCTTTTCTTATTGATCTTCAGGGGTTATATGAGTATTCTCATGATTAATACCTAGTTGGTTTTAGATAAGGTGACTATATGCCAGATTTATGCCTATTTTTCTAGCTTAATAATTAATAGGATACCCTTGTTATCAAATATATCCTTAAGTTTAGATGTCGCAAATATCTTCTCCCAGTCTATGACTCTTCGCTTGATGTTGTCATCGGTGTTTTAATGCAGTTAAATTTATTAATTTGTTGCATTATTGTTTATGCTTTTGAAGTATTTTGAAGAAATCTGTTTTTAATCCAGTTTTGTATTATTGAATGTTTAGGTTTTTCTGGCTATTTTCTATTTCAGACAATGCTGTATTGAACATCCTTTACATCTCTTTGTTCATATGTGTGAGATTTTCTCAAAGTCATGTATCTATGTGGGTGAGACTACTGTGCCAAACAATTCCTGTCTCCTTTTACTCTGCATTCACTGTGGCTGGAATACATTCCATGGTGTCTATTACAGTTATTAGCTGGGTGCCATATAACTGGCTTCTGGCCAGTAGAATGTGTAGAAGTGATATATGATTTTTCCAGTCCTGGCTCATGAAAACTTCCCATCTAGGGATCCTCCAGTGCTCCTGTCTTTTCCCTTGCTTTCTGGTCATTCAGTGAAGTACTTAAGCCTGGGTGATGGTGAGCTACCAGACAGAAATACCTTCAGACCTGGAATCACTAGATGGAAGGCCATCACCTAGAATTGAGACTTATGTGAGCACAGAAAAAAATTCTGTTTAGCTTCTAGTATTTTAAGGTTGTTTTTATACTAGTATATTAGTTTGCTAGGGCCACCATAACAAAATACCATAGGTTGGCTAGCATTTTTTCCCAATGGTTTTGAAGGCTAGAAGTCCAAGATCAAGGTGTTGGCACAAATTTGGTTTCTCCTAAGGTCTTTCTCTTGGCTTGTAGATAGTTATCCTATTGCTGTGTCCTTAAATAGCCTTTCCTCTGAGTATGTGTATCCCTGGAATCTCTCAGCATGTGTGTCTAAATTTCCTCTTCTTATAAGGACATCAGTCAGATGGACGTAAGTCTGTCTATACAGTTTCAGTTAACCTAAATTGCTTCTTTAAAGGTTCTATCTCCAAATACAATCATATTCTGAGATACTGACATTTAGGGCTTCAACATGTGAATTTTGGGTACACACAAGTCCATAACAAGCAGCTAGCAATATTTACCTTGACAAATATCACTAAGCAGTGGAATTGCTAGATCCTCAGAATTTTATAAAATGTTGCAAAATTACTCTCTAAAGTACTTATATTAACTTACACTCTTACCCTTGTGCATAATTCTTTTTGCTTTACATTTTTGTCTTCATTTGGTTTTGTCAAATTTTTCTATTTTCCCAATTTGATGGGTATAAAATACGTGTACCTTTTCCTGTCCCTTTACTTTCTGCTTTCATGTATCATTTTCTTTTCACTACATAATTGTCAAAATTTTATTGAATCTAATTTATTTATTCAATTTGAGATACTTTTTTAGACTAGCAAATTTAAGCCATTTACATTTATTGCAATCACAGTTTTATGTGCTGCCTTTTTCATGTTTTTATTACCTAAATTCTTAGTTTTGTTGTATTTTGTTTTTCCTTTTTCTCTTGTTTTCCTTGTTTCACCTCTATATTAATCAGTCTTCTAACCATCATTTTGGAAATATTTAGATTTTTCTTATAATTATTGTGTATTTATTTGTCTTTCCTCCTTCTCCTCCTTTATATCCTCCTTCTTTTTTAAATTTAATTTAATTTAATTTTTTTCCAGTGATCCAAAATTCATTGTTTGTTCTCCATGCAATACATGCCCTCCATAATACCCACCACCAGGCTCACCCAACCACCCACGTCCCCCCAAAAACCCTCAGTTTGTTTCTCAGAGTCCATAGCTTCTCATGGTTTGTCTCCCCCTCTGATTTCTCCCAACTCACTTTTCCTTTCCATCTCCCAATGTCCTCCATGTTATTCCTTATGCTCCACAAGTAAATAAAACCATGTGATTATTGACTCACTCTGCTTGACTTATTTCACTCAGCATAATCTTTTCCAGTCCCATCCATGTTGATAACAACAGTTGGATGTTCATCCTTTCTGATGGAGGCATAATACTCCATTGTATATATGGACCATATCTTCTTTATCCATTCATCTGCTACAGGGCATCTTGGTTCTTTCCACAGTTTAGCGACTGTGGCCATTGCTGCTGTGAACACTGGGATACAGATGGTCTTTCTTTTCACCACATCTGTATCTTTGGGGTAAATACTGAGTAGTGCAATCACAGGGTCATAGGGTAGCTCTATTTTTAATTTCTTAAGGAATCTCCACACTGTTTTCCAAAGTGGCTGCACCAACTTGCATTCCCACCAACAGTGTAAGAGGGTTCCCCTTTCTCCACATCCTCTCCAACACTTGTTGTTTACTGTCTTGTTGATTTGGCCATTCTAACTGGTATAAGGTGGTATCTCAATGTGGTTTTGATCTGAATCTCCCTGATGGCTAGTGATGATGAACACTTTTTCTTGTGTCTGTTAGCCATTTGTATGTCTTCTTTGGAGAAATGTCTGTTCATGCCTTCTGCCCATTTTTTTGACATAATTATCTGTTTTGTGTGTGTTGAGTTTGAGGATCAAAATTCCACTGGCATTTTTCAAAGAGCTGGAACAAACAATCCTAAAATTTGTATGGAACCAGTAGAGACCCCCAAATTGCTAAGAAAATGTTGAAAAAGAAAAACAAAACTGGGAGCATCACTTTGCCTGATTTCAAGCTTTACTACAAAGCTGTGATCACCAAGACAGCATGGTACTGGCACTCTGATCAGTGGAACAGAGTAGAGTGCCCAGATATGGACCCTCAACTCTATGGTCAAATAATCTTCGACAAAGCAGGAAAAAATATACAGTGGAAAAAAGACACTCTCCTCAATAAATGGTGCTGGGAGAATTGGACAGCTATGTGTAGAAGAATGAAACTTGACCATTCTCTTACACAATACACAAAGATAAACTTGAAATGGATAAAAGACCTCAATGTGAGGCAGGAATCTGTCAAAGTCCCAGAGGAGAGCACAGGCAGTAACCTCTTCGACATCGGCCACAGCAACTTCTTTCAAGACATGTCTCCAGAGGCAAAGGAAACAAAAGCAAGAATGAACTTTTGGGACTTCATCAAGATCAAAAGCTTCTGTACAGCAAAGGAAACAGTCAACAAAACAAAGAGGCAATCCATGGAATGGGAGAAGATATTTGCAAATGACACCACAGACAAAGGGCTGATATCCAAGATCTATAAAGAACTTTATCTTCCTTCTTGTTTTTAGTGTTCTTCTTGTTTGTCTTCTTTCTCTTTTCCCCCTTCTCTCTATGTAGGCTTGCATATAGAAACTCAGGTTGTTTACTCACACTTATTTCCCATATCACCTAATTTCCTCTTCCCTTAATAATTCCTTTTTTTCTTGAAATATTTCCTCCACATGTGTTTTCAGACTGTTTTTGTGTGATGAACATTTTTGGGTCTCATAGCTGTAATAAAATCTTTATTTTGCTCCTGTAAGTAAATAATAATTTACCTGACTATAATATTCTAGTTTTATAGGTCTTTTCCTTCAACATTGAAAGTATTTCTTCACTATATTCTTATAGCAAGGAATGCTTTTGAGAGCTTTCATATTTATCTAATTCTTGTTTCTTGGGTAGGTGATATCCTTTATTCTCTGGGAGATTTTAGAATTTTTTTTGTTTTGTTTTTTTGATGGCCTTAAATGTTACTATTAGTGTTTCTAGGTATGGTTTTTAATTCTCCATACTTGTTGATATTCTCTGAGAATTTGTAATCTCAAGTATTACATTTTTCTTTAATTTTAGTGAATTTTGAACCATTATTTCTTCAAATACTTTATTCATTTTAGTTTCTTTTAATATTTCAATTTTATAAATATTGATACTTCAATTTCTTTTCTCCATATTTCCTTACTTTTTCTTAACTGTTCTTCCTGCCACTCTGCCAGCTGGTGTGTGCTCACTTTCTCTGACAAATAAATAAATAAATAAAATAAAAAAACAGAAAAACCAAAAAAACAAAATCAGTTACAAAAACAAAAAGACAAGACACTGGAAATTATTAAATTTATTAAATTACAAGGAAATATTGACAAAATACGTATCTGACAAAACCTATGTCTAGAATACATAATGAATTCTTAAAATTTAATAAGAAGATAGCCCAATGTTTTAAATGAGCAAGATATTTGAACAGATAATTCATCAAAGAAGATACAGAGATAGGAAATAAGCATATGAAAATACACTCAACATTATTAATCATTGGGGAAATGCTAACTATACATGGTAATATGATAATGGTAGATGCCCACCAGAGAGCAAAAAATTCAGAAGGGTGTTTATATCCAAGTTTTTGTGAGGATGTAGAGCAACTGAATGTCTCCTACACTACTGATAGGAATATAGAATAGTACAGCCATTCTGAAAAACAATTTTATAGTTTCTTAAAAAGGTAAACATATGTCTATAATACATTCAACCATTTCACTCCTAGGTATTATTGACCCAACAGAAATGAAAGCATGTGTCCACACACAAATGAAATCTTCATAGCATCTTTGTTTGTAATAGAAAAATCAGGAATCATGCAAAAGTCCATTAATAAGTGGATAAACAAGTGGTGTTATAGCCATACAATGGAATACCACTCATCAGTGAGATACACAATGGCATAGATGAATTTCAAATAATTGTGATCAGTGAACAAAGCCAGACACAAAACAGTATACTGTATATTTCCTGTTCTATAAAATTCTAGAAAAATATAAACTATTCTATAGGGACAACAAACCAGTGATTGCTGGTTGGAAGAGGAATGGGGAGGGGGAGAATGAAGGAATTCTTGAGGGTGATAGAAATATCTTTTACCTTGGTTGTGGTGATAGTTTCATGGATCTATAGACATGTCAAAACTTATCAAATTATACACTCCAAATACTAGCTTATTGTACATCAATAATACTATTAAATAAATTTAAAAAACAAAATAAGACAAATTGTAAAAAGAATGTGTTACAAGGCAACAGCACATGTAAAATGAAGATCCTTTTCCTCTCAAGGCACTTACTAATTTGATTTACAAATATTTTTTCCCACTCGGTAGCATGTATTTTTATTCTCTTAACAGTGCCTTTCAAAATATAAAACTTCTTAATTTTAATGGACTCCAATTTACTTTTTTTTTTCTTTTATGGCCTCATACCTAAGAACCCCTTGCCTAATCCAAGCTTGCAATTTTTTTTAAGTTCTCTTCTAGAAGTTTTATGGTTTTTGGTTTTACACATAAGTCCATAATTCATTTTGGATTTTATTTTGGGTTTTATTTGTTATTTGTTTTGTGATATGGCTCAAAGTTCATGTTTTTGTACTTTGGGGATATTCCGTTTTCCCAGCACCATTTGTTGACAAAAAACTATTCTTTCTTCACTGAATTAATT
This sequence comes from Neogale vison, assembly GCF_020171115.1. Classification (NCBI taxonomy): domain Eukaryota; kingdom Metazoa; phylum Chordata; class Mammalia; order Carnivora; family Mustelidae; genus Neogale; species Neogale vison. The sequence goes on from NC_058091.1 coordinate 26,061,983, forward strand.
TTGCACTTTTGTCAAAAATCAGTTGACTATATATGTAATTCTATTTCTAAGCTCTCTAAACTGAGGCTTGAGACATAGAGGATAAACAGAAAGCAGCAGCCTAGAGCTTGCTGCGGTCCCTGTGGGTTAGAAGGATAAAGATTGGCTTTCAAGGCTATCAAAGTCATGAGGAACTGAGGGACCCAGATCCCAGGCAGAAAGGGGTTTCTAAAAGGCTAATGGTACTTTCAGAGATTTTTGCCCTATCAAAGAACTAGGGACAAAAATAGTTGTCCCCCTCCCAAGAGGGAAAGAGTTCTGGTTAATACTCGGGCTTTCAGATTTTAAAGGGCTACCCAGGTAAGGAGAAAAAAAACTAAATTAAGTTAAAAAACAACAACAGAAATAAAACAGACTTAGTCTCAATCCCAAAAAGGTGACCTGCCTGCCAGGAAAATATATTAAATTCACTCTGGAGAAAGACAACATCATTCAGTCTCCATTTTTCATATACAAAACCCATTTTTTAAAAAAGTTTTTAAATGGATTTTATTTATTTGTTTATTTGACACACAGAGATCACAAGCAGGCAGAGAGGCGGGCAGAGAGAGAAGAGGAAGCAGACTCCCTGCTGAGCAGAGAGCCGGATGTGGGCCTCAATCCCAGGACCCTGAGACCACGACCTGAGCTGAAGGCAGAGGCTCAACCCACTGACCACCCAGGCTCTCCAAAACCCATTTTTTTCCATTTTATTTTATTTTATTTTATTTCTTTTTAGTGTTCCAGCATTCATTGTTTATGCACCACATTTTTAATAGAATTATGAGACATGTCAAGAAAAAAATGAGCAAATAGCAAAAAACAAAAGCAAACTTAGCCCATAGAAATAGACTCAAGGTAGATTTTAAAAATTGGGATTATCAGGCATGGAATGTTAAATAACTATGGTTAAACCCACTCAGGAAACTTAATTACAAGATGTAGAATTTTGGCCAAGAACTAGAATCTACTTAGAAATCCAACGGAAATTGTAGAACTAAAAAATACAATAAACGAAATGAGTATTTCTGCAAAACAAAAACCATTTGACCAAGCATTTGGGGAGTTTAGCAACTGTATTTTATAAAAATAAATGGTTTCAAGAAAGGGTGGCCTCGCAGAATTCCCAGAAAGGAGTGGCTTTCCAGAATTTTATGATTCCTATCTCATCCCTACTTTCCCACCCCTACCTCCAAAGTGGCTGCTAAATTCCTCCCCTTCTTTGAGTGGAGCACTTCCAAAGGCCCACAGGCTCCCAGAGTCTCTTTCCTTCTTACAAAAAGAATCATGTTAAATTTTCTTTTCTTGGATTTGTTTCAAAGATGAATGCTTTGTGACATGGATCTTTCCTTTCATTATTGACCACCCCCTGCATATGAACAAGGTATAGACTATACTAGACACTCAGAAAAATGGTTATTGACTAAAAGAATAAATGAATTAAAGAATCAAGAGAGTCTTTTGCATAATAAAAAAGAACAGACTCAAATACTTTTTTAAAAAAGTTTTGGTTTGTTACTATTTTGGCACATACTGAAAAGCTTGTCTAAACTTTGTACAAAAATGAGGTTGGAAAACACCTTCCAACTTTTTTTTTTAAAGATATTATTTATTTATTTGACACAGAGAGAGATATCACAAGTAGGCAGAGAGAGAGGAGGAAGCAGCCTCCCTGCTGAGCAGATAACCCAATGTAGGGCTGGATCCCAGGACCCGGAGATCATGACCTGAGCCAAAAGCAGAGGCTTAACCCGCTGGGCTGCCCAGGCTCCCCACCTTCCAACTATTTTGTAAAAGCCAGCTCATTTGATTTTGGTGTAATGAGCAGATGTGATGATTTCTCACAAATTTCATTTGTGTGATACAATGGGAAATAGTAGTACCTTTTTTGTAACTTCTGCTCTTTGAAAGTGAGAGAATAATACACATGCAGAAACCCATGCAAATACTGAACACCCAGCTCAATAATTATCAAAAAGTGAACTCACCTCTGGGAACACCACCAAGATCAAGAAAAGGAGTATTACCAGCATCTTAAATAACACCATCCTCTTTCCTCCCATCACTACACCTCTCTCCTCCAGAAATAGCCACTTTATAACTTCCAGTTCCATAAATTAGTTTTGCCTCTTTTATAACCTACTTAAATAGAATCATACAATTACATATATCGTTTAAAGTTGCATTGCATTGTGGATTTGCATAAGCTCGTTTTCTCTAAAACGTCTCCTGAAAAACAATCTATTACTAATATTGTATGGATAGATGACAGATAGATAAATAGATGATAGATAGATAGACAGATAAGACATAGATATTTAGACACAGATATAGATCTATAATTCTGTAAACAAAACTGTTAGCTGAGAGGATAAATATTACAACGGATTATACTATGTACTGTCAGCCAATGAGGGTTGGTTGTATCAGTCAGAGTCCCATAGAGAAATAGAAATACACTTAGATGAGATTAAAAAAAATTTTTTTTTAATTTTTTATAAACATATAATGTATTATTAGCCCCAGGGGTACGGGTCTGTGAATCGCCAGGTTTACACACTTCACAGGACTCACCATAACACATATCCTCCCCAGTGTCCATAACCGTACTACCCTCTCCCTACACCCTTCCCCCCGGCCACCCTCAGTTTGTTTTGTGACATTAAGAGTCTCTTTTGGTTTTTCTCCCTCCCAATCCCATCTTGTTTCATTTATTCTTTTCCTTCCCCCTTAACCGCCCCACCGCCGTTGCATCTCCACTTCCTCATATCAGGGAGATCATATGATAGTTGTCTTTCTCTGATTGACTTATTTCGCTAAGCATACTACCCTCTAGTTCCATCACATCGTCGCAAATGGCAAGATTTCATTTCTTTTGATGGCTGCATAGTATTCCATCATATATATATACCACTAGATGAGATTTTTAAAAAAATTTTTATTTATTTATTTGACAGAGAGATAGAGACCAAGAGTAGAGGGAATGACAGAGAGAGAGGGAGAAGCAGATTCTACACTGAGCGGGGAGCCCAGTAGAGGGCTTGATCCCAGGCGTCTGGGATCATGACCTGAGCTAAAGGCAGTTGCTTAACCATTTCAGCCACCCAGGTGCCCCCTTAGATGAGATTTTTAAGGGAATTTAATAACACTTAGCACAAGTGTAGGCAACATTAACATCCCTTCTAAACAAGGGATGTAGAAGGGTCCAGAGACTTGCAAAAATGGGCAGCATTTCCCAACCCCAGTCCTGAAGATAAGGAAGAGAAAAAACAGTATGTTGGGAGTCCATTGTGAACTGGCCACAGAAGAACCTCCTGACAAGAGGTGTACAACAATTATCAGAATCAAGATTCTGAAGCAGAAGTGAGTGAGCAAGAATCCTCCCCAGCTTTTCCTTCTCCACAGCTTCTGATGTTAAACCCAACAGGGGCCCAGAGTAGCAGAGAACCCCAGTGATGCAACGCAGTCCACAGAGTAATGTTCACAGCCTCCCTACCACTCCTGAGAAAAGCAAAACAGAGCAAAGGTTAAGAATGCCACTAACGGAATTCAAATATGGGGCAGGAAAAATAAAGCAGTAGAAAAAAATTTAATGAAACCTGAAATTGGTTCTTCGAAAAAATCAGCCAAGTTGGAAAGCCCTTGATTGATTGAGGGAGAAAAAAGGGATGAGACTCAATTTACCGAAATTGGGACTGAAAGAGAGGATCTTACTAAATGCTATAAACAAATTTTTAAAGATTTTATTTATTTATTTGTCAGGGAGAGAGAGAGTACAAGCAGGGGAGCAACAGAGGACGAGGGAGAAGCATGTTCCCTTCTGAGCATGGAGCCCCACATAGGTCTCCATTCCAGGACCCTGGGACCATGACCTGAGCCGAAGGCAGATGCTTAACCAACTCAGCCACCCAGGAATCCCTTTAAACGATTTTATGCCAACAAATTACATAGCCTAGATGAAATGAAAAAATTTCTAAAAAGACACAAATTACTGAAACTGGTTCAAGTAGAAATAGGAGTTAATGAAATAAGATTAAAAAAAACTCAGAGAAGATCAAAAGTTGTTTTTTTTAAAAGGATCAACAAAATAGACAAAACTCTACCTAAATTTTTAAAATTTTATTTAAATTCAATTAATTAACATATAGTATATAATTAGTTTCAGAGTTAGAGTTTAGTAATTCATCAGTTACATATAACACCCAGTGCTCATTATAGCAAGTGCCTTCCTTAATGCCCATCACTCTGTTGCCCCGTCTCCCCACCCACCTCCTCTCCAGCTAGCTACTCTCAGTTTGTTTCCCACAGTTAAGAGTCTTCGTTTAGGGGCGCCTCGGTGGCTCAGTGGGCTAAAGCCTCTGCCTTCAGCTCAGGTCATGATCCCAGGGTCGTGGGATCGAGCCCCGCATCGGGCTCTCTGCTCTGCAGGAAGCCTGCTTCACCCTCTCTCTCTGCCTGCCTCTCTACCTACTTGTGATCTCTGTCAAATAAATAAATAAAATCTAAAAAAAAAAAAAAATTTAAAAAAAAAAAAAAAGAGTCTTCTTTTGGTTTGTCTTCTTCTCTAGTTTCACCTTATTTTATTTTCTGCCCCTTCCCCTGTGATCTTGTTGTTGTTGTTGTTGTTGTTTTTTAAATGAGTGAAATCACATGACAGTTGTCTTTCTGACTTATTTCCCTTAGCTTAATACCCTCTAGTTCCATCCATGTCACTTCAAATAGTAAGATTTCATTTTTTGATGATAGATAGAAGATAAATAGATGGATAGATAGACACACACACACACACACACGCTACATCTTCTTTATCCATTCATCTGTCAATGGACATCTGGGCTCTGGGCTCTTTCCATAGTTTAGCTATTGTGGAAATTGTTGCTGTAAACATTGGGGTGCACATGACCCTTCGGATCACTATGTTCGTACTCTTTGAGTAAATACCCAGCAGCACAATTGCTGGGTCATAGGGTAGCTCTATTTTCAACATTTTAAGAAGCCTCCAAACTGTTTTCCAGAGTGGCTGTATCAGTTTGCATTCCTACTAGCAGCATAAGAGCTTTCCCCTTCTTCACATCTCACCAACACAGGTTGTTTGCTGACCTGTTGATTTTAGCCATTCTAACTGGTGTGAGGTGGTATTTCATTGTGGTTTTAATTTGTATTTCCTTGATTCTGAGTGATGTGGGGCGTTTTTTCATGTGTCTGTTGGTTATTTGTATGTCTTTTTTGAAGAAATGTTCATGTCTTCTGCCCATTTCTTGACTGGATTTTTTGTTTTGGGAGGTATTGATCTTGATAACTTCTTTACAGACTTTGGGTGCTAGCCCTTTATCTGACAAGACATTGCAAATATAGTCTCCCATTCTGTCTATTGGCTTTTAGTTTTGTTGACTGTTTCCTTTGTTGTGCAAAAGGTTTTTATCTTGATGAAGTCCCAATAGTTCACTTTTCCTTTTATTTCCCTTGCCTTTTAAGATGTGTCTAGCAGGAATTTGCTGTGGCCAAAGCCAAAGAGGTTGCTGCGTATGTTCTCTTCTAGGATTTTGATGGATTCTTATCTCAAATTTAGGTCTTTCATCCATTTTGAAAACTCTACCTAATTTAACCAAAAAAATAAGAGGACTCAAATTGCTAAAATCAGAAATGAAAAAAAGGGACATCACTACTGACCTTGTAGAAATAAAATGAATTATAAGAAAAATGAATTAAAAGGAAATACTGTGAACAACTGTATGCCAACAAATTACTTAACTAAAATAGACAACTTTCTAGGAAGACAAAAACTACCAAAGCTGACTCAAGAAAAACTAAAAAATCAAGATAGACTTATGACAAGTAAAGAGATTATATTAGTAACAAAGAAAACAAACAAAAATCCCACAGAAGAAATCCCAGGAGCAGGTGGCTTCACTGGTACAGACTATCAAACAAGAGAGTATTAATTAAAAATTAATACGAATTCTTTGACAATTAAAAAACAATAGAAGGAAATACTTGTCAACTTTTTTTATAAGGTTTATACACCAAATTCATCACAAGAAAACTATAGATTAATATCTCTTTTAAATGTAGATATAAAAATTCTCAATAAAATATTAGCAAATTAAATTTGATATATAAATATAAGTATAAATATATGAAATATATTTGACTGATATAAATATAAGTATATTTAATTGATATATAATTGAATTGAATGGAATTGATATAGCTATATATATGTAAATATAAATATATAAAAAGGATTCTGTCTCATGACTGTATTGGTCAGGGTTATTCAGAGAAACAATGAAACTCCCTTTCTCCCCATCTCTCTGTATATATATATAGTGAGCAAGCTGGTGACTTGGGTGAGCTATTACTGTAGTTCTAGCCCAAAAGTCAGCAGGCTCAAGATTCAAGAACAGATGATGTTTCAGTTTAAAATGAATGCAAAAGAAGACTAATGTCCAAGCTCAAATAATCAGGCAGAAGGAATTCCCTTTTACTTGTGGGGGAGTCAGGATTTTTGTTCTATTCAGGCTTTCAACTGATTGGATGAGGGCCATGAACCTTAGGAAGGGAAATCTGTTTTACTCCATCTACCATTCAAATATTAATCTCATCTAAAAACACTTTCACAGTATACCCAGATAAATGACCAAATATCTGGGCACCCAGTGGCTCCATGAAGTTGACACATAAAATTAATCATCGCCAAGTCTACCCCCATCAATATGTTATCCATAAACATCTACTTAACCCAAATTTAATCTCCAAATGAAGACAATAGCAAGGTCATAATTCTGCCTAACACTATACAATCATCCTGTGTACAACTGAAAACACAGTAACCCTTCCCCAGAAGAAGAGATGATACTTACTTTAAGTCCTTGAATGATGTTTACACTTCTCCTTGATATCCTATAATTTAAGTAGTATGGTGTAAAATTAGTAATAATTAATGTATGATATATGGCCAACACATCTTATGTTACATGATAAGAAAATAAGAGAGGAACGAACACACACACACACACTCACACACACATATTCATAAGAAATAAGGAGAAAATACTCATGACAATTATAATCCTTATTTCTGTAACTTGTTATGTGGTCATAGCTAATATTTATACCTACCTTCTTCTCATTCTATATTCTCTTTGCTTTCAGCAAGCACCTCAAGTAGTTGTTATTCTTTACCTGGTGAGATCCCCCAAAACTTTATTCCTAAAAGATCTTGGGCCATTAATAGGGTTTATGTTGCTATAGTTTTCCATTGACCTTAATTACAGGGTACAGTAATACTAAGAGACACCCTAAGGCATCCTGTTCCTTCTTTCCCTTCTTGGTGGATGAGTAGTCCAATTTCTCCATGGTAGTCAATATCAATCACTTTATTATTTTTTATTTTTTAAAAGATTTTATTTATTTATTTGACATGGGGCAAAGGGAGAGTGTGCAAGTGAGCACAAGCAGTGGGAATGGCAGAGAGAGAGGGAGAAGCAGGTTCCTCATTGAGCAGGAAGCCCAATGCAATGCTTGATCCTAAGACCCTGGGATTATGCTATGAGCTGAAAAGACAGATGCTTAACCAACTGAGCCACACGGGTACTCCTCAATCACTTTTGATAGCACAGTAACTCACTTCTTTGTCTATTGATTCAGAGGCATGAGGAATAAAAAGTGGCCAAGTAGCAGCTTTAACTTTTAGTTCAATGGAATCATTGCTGCATTTCCTAGTAGGAGCACTCTTGTCTTTGGAACTAAGACTTCTAGGCCAGCAGAGCATAAATTCATGGGAACAGGAAGAAAAGCCTTACTAGTGGACCACTAAGGCTAATAGTGAGTAGAGCTCATTCCATTTCCATTCCTTGATTCCTGGATCTATGTAGTCTGGCTGTGGGAGAAACAGAACCATATATTGGTCAGTGATTCAGACCATGTATCTCCTCTTGGAGAACTTTGCCCCAGCTGTGCGAGGTATTGTCACCTAGCTGGCACTGTAACTGAGTCTTCAAAAGGGGTTTCCACCATTCTATCAAGCCAGCTGCTTCAGGACGGTGAGGACATGTTAAGACTAGTGAATTCCATGAGCATGGACCCATTGCCGTAATTTATTTGCTGCAAAGTGAATTCCTTTATCAGAAAGTATCAGAGGTAATACTATGTAGGATGCCTTGACAGTGGATAAGACATTTTGTATATCCATTTGGTAGTTTGGGAAGAAATGCTGTGAGCAAGGAAGGCAAATCTATATCTAAAGTATTTATTTCCAGTAAAAACAAAATGCTTCCCCCTTCCATTCATTGAAGTGGCCCGATGTAATCAAATTCCCACCAGGGACCTGGCCAATTACCCCAGGCAGTGGTGCCATATCAGGGACTCAATGTTGGTCCCTGCTCCTGGCAGATTGGACAGTCAGCTATTGACATAGCCCAGTTAGCCTTGGTAAGTAAAAGCATGTTGCTGAGCCCATTGTAACCTCCACCCCAGTGACCATGGGATGTTCATTAGTTCACTGAGCAATGACAGAGGTTTTTGGGGAAAGAGACTGACCAATATCCATAGAATGGGTCATCTATCACTTTGATTATTTAATTATTGATTATTTTATTATTAAAATTCTCTTCCTATGTTGAGGTTACTCTTTAGTGAGTGACAAAATGAGACACAAAATCTTTATGGTTTTTGTCGTTCAGAGATGTCTATTCATATACCTCTTCCCTAAATTTTCTTATCACAGATTTTCTAATAATTTTCCTTCCAAGTCCCTGACAATCCAACCAAACCATTGACCACAACCCACGAATCAGTACAAAATCACACATCTGGTCATTTCTCCTTCAAGGCAAAGTGAGTAGCTGGGTTTGCTTGTTGAAGTCCTATCCTGGAAAGATTTTATTTACCACTATCCTTCAGGAACCCTTGCAAAAAGCTATGGCTCTCTGCTCTTGAGTCATGCCTGTGGATTGTGAAGAATATCTGTAAATCAGGCCCAAGTCTTTTCTTCCTCTGTCAACTGATTATTGGGAATTCTCCATAAGGACATTGGTATTAGCAAGGAGAAGACAGTATAGTAGAAATGGGGACCATGGGCATTTGGGTCACTTATTCATGTAACTTATTTGTGCCTCTAAGGCCTGCTCAGGCCTGATCATATATATATATACCATTTCCATTAGATGATGAAATGCTGTTGCACATGCCTAACTTATGATTTTGTGGGTCAGATAACACCCAGTTCATCATAGGCACCTTGGGTCACATGCTAAATTTCTGGCTTGTGATTAAGAATGAGGTCTCTACTAAGACCAGGTAACAGGTCAAGAGTTGCATCTTAGTCAGCATATAGTACATCATTAGTTTTTATGCGTGTTCAACAATTCGTTAGTTGTGTTTAATACCCAGTGCTCGTCACCATACAGTCCCTCCTTAATGCTGGCTAATTGAACATAATTTTTTAAAAAGTTGCATCTTAAAAGGAGAGCAGTTATCCAAGAGGGTGGTAAGGCTTTGGTAAAAAATACTAAGGGCTTGCACTACAGTTTACACATATGACTTGCCAAAGGCTCCAAACCCCATCCCTATCTGTCACTGAACTTTCAAGTACCACTAGACCTTTGGAATCATATGGCCTCAGTGGCAGAGCAGCCTGTACAGAGCCTTCTTTTGTTCTGGGCACTTCTTAACACTAGCCCTTGTCTTGGAATTCCAGTCTCCAGAACTATGAAAAATAAATTTCTGTTGTTTAAGCTATTAAGTCTATAGTATTTTGTTATGGCAGCCTGGGCTAACAAAGACAAGCTTTTGTACCAGGAGTTAGGTGCTGCTATTACATATACCTAAAAATGTGGAAATGACTTTGAAATTAGGTAATGGGTAGAAAGTGAAAAGTTTTGAGGTACATGCTAAAAATATGGATGTTACAGGCAATTCTAGTGAAGTCTTAGAAATGAGGAACATATTTTTGGAAACTGGAGGAAAGATGATTTTTGCTATAAGGTAGAAAAGAACTTGGCTGAACTGTGTTTCAGTATTTTAGAACCTGAGAGTGATGGAGTTGGATATTTAGCTGAGGAGATTTCTAAGCAAAATGTTGAAGGAATGGCTTGACTCTTTCTGTTTATAGTATGTAAAAATGTAAAAAAGAAAGACGTGGGTTACTTTCTCTTTCGCTGTGTAAGGTGAGAAGGCAGCCATCTGCAAGCCAGGAAGGGAAACCTCACCAGAACCTGACCATAATTGCATCCTGATCTTGGACTTCCAGGAAATAAATTTCTGTTGTTTTTTAAGTCATCTAGTCTATGGTATTTTGTTAGGGCAGCACAAACTGACTGATACAATGACCAATTGAGATTTATTCTAAGAATGCAACATTGGCTTAATATTGAAAAAATCAAGTAATGTAATATATCACATCCATATAATAATGGACAAAAACCACATGATCATCTCAATAGATGAGAAAAAAACTTGTCAAAATTCAACACCCTTATGATAAAAAAAAAAATTCAACAACTAGTAATAGAAAAGATTGTCCTCAAGTTGATAACCTCTATGAAAAACCCACATTTAACTTTATACTTGATGGTGAAATACTATATACCTTCCCAAGGGAAGGAAGTCCAATCTCACTCCTTGTATTCAACATTGTACTGAAGGTTCTAACGAGGGCATTTAGGCAAGAAAATGATATAAAGACATCCTGATTAGGAAAACAGTAAAACTATTTCTTTTTGTGGATAGCATGATCATATATATAAGAAGTTTTAAAAATTCATGAATTAATTAATTTAGCAAGGTTGTAGGATACAAAATCAATATTCAAAAATTGATTGTACTTCTATGCAGTACCATAAGTATACTGAGCATGTAAGTAAGAAAATAGCTGCATTTGCTGTCAACAAAAAAGATAAAATACTTAGGGATAAATTTTTAAAAATAAGGACAAAACTTAGAGTTTGAAAATGATAAAATATCATTGAAAGAAATTTTAAAAGACCTAAGTAAATGGAAAGACATTCCATGTTCATGGATTGGAAGACACAGTATTGTTAAGATGACAGTGCTCTCCAAATTGATCTACAGATTCAACACAATCTCTATCAAAATTCTAGTTGCCTTTTTTGAAGAAATTAATAAACTGATGCTACTATTCATATGAAAATGCAAGGAACCCAGAATAGCCAAAAGAAACTTGAAAAAGAAAAAGCTGAAAGACTCACACTTTCTCATTTTAAATCTATTACAAAGCTCCAGTGAACAATACAGTGTGTTTCTAGTATAAAGATAGGTATGGAGGTTAACGGAATATACTTAGAGTCCAGAAATAAACCCAAACATTTATGGTCAGAAGAACAGTCTTTTCTACAAATGTTGCTAGACAGTTGGATACCCACATGCAAAAGAGTGAATTGGATCTTTATATCACACCATACACAATAATTAATTCAAAATAAACCGAATAACCTAGAATGTAAGTGTTAAAACTCTTAAAGAAAACATAGGTGTAAACCTTCATGACCTTGGAAACCCAAGTGGTTTCTTAAATTTAAGACCAAAACACAAGCAACCAAGCTGAAAATCAGTAAATTGAACATCATCAAAACTAATAAGTTTTATGCTTCAAATAATGTGACTAATAAAGTGTAAAAACAGCCCATAGAGGTACAGAAAATATTTGGAAATCATATATATGACAAGTATTTATTAACCAGGATCTATAAAGAACTCTCAAAATTCAACAATTAAAAATATATAACCCAATTTAAAATTGGGCGAAGTATTTGAATAAATATTTCTCTAAAATAATACAAATTCCTAAAAAATACATATCCCAAATAAACACATAAAGCAATACTCAACATCATTTGTCATTAGGGAAATGTCATTTAAAACCACAATGTAATACTTCTTCACATTCAGCAGAGTATCTATAATCAGAGCACTGAAAAATAGCAAGTGTTGGAAAGATTTGAGGAAATTAGAATCCTCACATATTGCTGCTAGAAATTAAAATTGTTTGGCTATTTAGGGAGAGCCTGTCATTTCTTCTGAAAGGTAAATGATAGAGTTACCTTGGGACCCAATAATTCCACTGCTAGCTATATACCCAAGAAAATTGAAAACATATATTCACACAGAAGCTTGTACACCAATGTTCATAACGTTATTCATAATAGCCAAAAAGTGGAAACAGCTCAATGTCCAACAACTGATGAATGTATATACAAAATGTGGTAATTGCATACAATGGAATATTATTTAACTTTAAAAAGGAATGAATTACTCATACATGTTACAGTATAGATGAACTTTAAAACATGCTAAGTGAAAGAAGCCACAAAATGCCACATATCATGTGATCTACTTATATAAAACCCCAGGATAGTCATAGCTATAGTAACAGAAAGTTGATTAGCGGTTGCCAGGGACTGAAGGGAGTGAGTACTAATGGGTATGAGGTTTCTTTGTGGACTGATGAAAATGTTGTGGAAATACATAATGGTTGTTGCTGTATAACTTTGTGAATATACTTTCAAAACTTGCTTAATGGTACACTTTTAAGGCGTCCATATTATGGTATTTGCATCACATCTATTTTTTAAAAGTACAGTAATCTCTATAGTAGTGAAACTATATAATGAGACTGAATAAGCACAACCTAGAAAGCACAAATGGAAGCTGGCCTCATGATGCTCTTTCTTGGTGATCCTGTTATTAATCAATCAGATTAAGCTGCTCCTGATGTGTTCAAGTGATCTCAGAGACAAAACCTCTACTCCAAACACATTATTACCCGCTCTGCCCCTCATCTCTCAGAAGGGCTCGAAGTCCCTGGGCTTGGGAGTGGGGTGAGCCATTTATGTATCAACTCCTTTTGTGCTCTGATGCTGGTGTCTTGGGAACATGCCTACAGTGGTGACTGAAAGGAGAGGGGCTGTTTCTGAAGTGATGGGCTGATCTCATGAGTATGGGACAGAATGTGGCCTCTTCTGAGCCCAGGTCAGTTGACTCTTATGAAGCGAACTCAGTGAGGGCTACATTCTCTCATTTTTTTCTGTGTAGACACTGGAATGGCATCTGTCTGGCCTAAATGCTGCCACTCACCTCAGCCAGACTAAACCTTTCTCTCCAAACTCCCATGTGGACACCCTGGGCTATGGGAAACTTCTGATTCTGATGGGAGTGGTTTGTGTCCTCGGGTTTGACTATGTGGAAAAAAGAATGGCAGTCACTACAGGTTCCAGCTCACTGTGGAGATGCTCATTCTTTGTTTTGACTTCTAGGCAGAACAGCCTCTGAAATGAGTCATCTCAAATATCTAGGTATTTTAAGCTTCTAATAGTAGAAAAGAAAAATTCTGTCTTTATTTTTAGGAAATCAGAGTTGAAGTAATATCCTGAATTCTTCTAAAAGTATTTTCCTTCAGGGACTAACCCAACCCAAATCACAAATCAGAATCAAAGATTCAGAGCACCATCAGAACTGATAGATTTTACTCCCCACTGAAGTAAATCTATTAATTTTCATTTTTTAATGTTTTCTTATCCACATTTGTCTCAACTAGACCCTTATCCTTTCCATATTCTTCCTATTCAATTTTCTTTCTTCCTTCTCATCTCTAAATAAAGGAGAACCAAGACATCTTAAATGACTTACTTGCTACTATTGTGGCCTCTGGAGTCTTCACTTTTTCAGCATTATATTTTTGAAGAGTGAATCCGTGAAGTTAACTTTAGCCTCAATGACTAATAATACTGACCTTCCTCTCAAAGATGATGTGAGAATTAACACCTTCTGAGTAATGCTTACAGGAAGAAAAAATTAAGTTACTTAGATATTAAATGATCATTTAGGTAATGTATAATTACTCAAAATGCCCTCATTTGTATTGAACTATATATCTAGATGTCATTATGCTGTCTCAGAAAGAACCCTTCATCATGAGGTGCCCCTAAAGCTTATTTACAAGCCAGAGCTTTGCAGAATATCTATCTTGGCTCAACCAATCCTCCACAGGTCATTCTCATAGTAAGTAAGTAAACAACTGAGTCAGAAATAATTGGCCATGAAGGATATGTTTTCTAATTCAAACTAATTAAAATGAATAAACTATGATTCACATGCCTTTAGGAATGCTTTCAATAAAAGGTATACTCCACCCATTTATTTTTACTTTTAAAAGTGGATCATTGACCTCTCTTTTCTTTGGTCAAGATGCATGAAAGTCAGGGGAGGTGAAATCTGGCTTGCACAATCAGCATACAGGCATACCTTGTTTTATTAAGCTTTGCTTTATTGTACTTCACAGATAACTGTGGTATTTTACAAATTGAAGGTTTGTGGCAAAGCTGCATCGAGCAAGTCTTTCGGTGCCATTTTTCCAACAGTGTTTATTAACTTTATGTCTCTGTGTCACACTCTGGTAAGTCTCACAATACTTTGAACTTTCTCATTTATATTATATTTGTGATGGTGATCTGGGGTCAGTAGTCTTTGATGTTGCTATTATAATTGTTTGGGGGGGCACAAATTATGGCATGTAAGATGGCAAACATAAATGTATGTATTCTGACTGCTCCACCCACTGGCCATTTCCCCATTTCTCTCACTCCCCATCGGCCTCCCTATTCCATGAGACACTACAATATTGAAATTAGACTAATGAATAACCCTACAATGGCCTCTAAGTGATCAAAAGAAAGTCTCTGATAAAATCAAAAGCTACAGATGATTAAGTTTAGTGAAGAAGGCATGTTGAAAGCTGAGGTAGGCCCAAAGCTAGACCTCTTGTGCCAAACATTTAGGCAAATTAGAAAGGCAAACCAAAAGTTCTTGAAGGAAATTAAAAGTGCTACTACAGTTAACCCACAAATGATAAGTAAAATGGCCTTATTGCTGCTGATATGGAGAACATTTTAGTGATCAGGATAGAAGATCAAACCAACCACAACATTCCCTTATGCCAAAGCCTAATCCAGAGCAGAGTCCTAACTCTCTTCAATTCTATGAAGGCTGAGAGAGATGAGGAAGCTGCAGAAGAAAGGTTTGAAACTAGCAGAACCTGGTTCATGAGGTTTAGTGAAAGAATCCATCTCCATAACATGAAAGTACACGGTGAAGCAGAAGTGCCGGTGGAGAAGCTGTAGCAAGATAGACAGAAAGATCTGGCTAAGATAACTTATGAAGGTGGCCATACTAAACAACAGATTTTCCATGTAGATAAAACAGCCTTCTATTGGAATAAGATATAATCTAGGACTTTCATACCTAGAGAGGAGAAGTCAATGCCTAGTCCAAAGCTTTGAAGGACAGGCTGACTCTCCTATTAGAGACTGATGCAGCTGATGACTTTAAGTTGATGTTAATGCTCACTTATCATTCTAAAATTCCTAGGCCCTTTAAGAATTATGCTAAGTCTACACTACCCATGCTTCAGAAATGGAGCAACAAAGCCTAGGAGACATTGCAGCTGTTTACAACGTGATTTATGGAATATTTAAGGCCCCTATTGAGATCTACTGGTCTACTGCTCAGAGAAAGAGAGAGAGAGAAAGAGAAAGAGATTCCTTTCAAAATATTACTGTTCATTGACAATGTACCTAGTCACCTAAGAGTTCTGGTGGAAATATATAGTGGGATTAATGTTTTCATGCCTACAAACATCCAGCAGCATCCATTCTGTAGCCCATGGATCAAATAATTTTGACTTTCAGGTCTTATTATTTAAGAAATACATTTTGGAAGGCCACTGCTGCCATTATTTTGTCCAGATCCATCAGACGATGGATTGAAGAATACTTCTGGAAAAGTTTTCCCGTTGTAGATGCCATTAAGAACATTTATGATTCATGGGAAGAGGTCAGAATATCAACATTTAACAGAGTATGGAAGAAGCTGACTGCAACCCTTACAGATTACTTGGAGCGGTTCAAGACTCCAGGGAAGGAAGTAACTGCAGATGTGGTAGAAACAGCAAGAGATCTAGAATTAGAGGTGGTGCCTGGAGATGAGACTTAATTGCTGCCAACTCATGAGAAAACTTGAGCAGATGAGGAGCTGCTTCTGATGGCTGAGCAAAGACAGTGGTTTCCTGAGATGGAATCTACTCCTGGGGAAGATGCTGTTAAAGCTGTTGAAATGACAACAAAGTACTCAGAATATCACATAAACTTAGTTGATAAAGCAACAATAGGGTTTAAGAGGTTTGACTACAATTTTGAAATTCCAGTATGGGTAAATGCTATCAAACAGCACCGCATGCCACAGAGAAATCATGCATGAAAGGAAGAGCCAGTCAATGCAGCAACTTCATTGTTGTCTTATTTTTTAAATTGCCCCAACCTTCAGCAACAGCCATCCTGAACAGTAAGCAACCATCAACAGCAATCAAGACCCTTCATCAACAAAATGATTATAACTTGCTGAAAGCAAAGGTGATGATCAGCATTTTTAGCAATAAAAGTATTTTTTAATTAAGCAATATACATCTTTTAGACATGCACTATTGCACACTTAAGAGACTATGGTCTTTCTCCATATTGGCTAGTTGATCCAACAAACGTAAAGCAGATATTGACATTTGTCATTCAACTTTGGACCCATATAGACTCCTCTGCTGATTAGTCAAATACTTCACCTCCCTTTAATTAACGTTTTAAGAGACGATCCTCACAGAGGTGCTCAAGGGAGCAAAGTTTTACAATATAATGGAAAGGAAAGGTTACACGGTACCAGTTGAATAAGAAGGGAGCATGGGGAAGAAGGAGGAAATCAATGACAGTGTTTGAACAGCTTAACCCTGTTGGCCCCTGCATGTTAATAGATTATTTATGCATCACTTTGCCAGCAAGAAGAAATTAGTATGATTAACATTTTCTGTTTATTGACTGCTCATCACAAATTGGAAAAAAAATGTTTACACGTATTTTTGTTTATTACCTTGAAAAATCATTGACAAGAAAGGTCAGGAGAAGAACTCATCTTCTCATCTAAACTCAAAGAACTTTATCCTAATAAAAATAATTTTTTACACTTTTACACTTTTACACTTCCTAGAAACCCAAAAAATTCATTTGACTGTACTACAATATTCACTGTATTGTGGTGGGCTGGAAGTGAACCTACATTATTTCTTGGGTATGCCCATGTAATTTCAGGGTCTAAACCACTGTTTTCATCCTCTAGTAGTTCTCTTTTCTTGCCACACTTTATATATAGTTTCTTCAGTTTTTACCTGTTGATGTGTGTTCTGTGAAAGCTCCCTGATTTTTTTCTGCTCATGACAGAACAATTTCCTATAGCTAATATTTCATGTGCTCCTTCATAAGAAAATGAATTGATATTTCTGTAGATCTTGCTTGAGTAGTTGGTTTATGAGGCAATACATCATCATTAAAATTCTCATCTATTCAGGTCAGCTCTGTATACCTAATTAAAGTCCAATGCTTTTACATTTGAAATGACAATTCAATTTACAAGAAAAGCTTCAGTTGGCATTTTCAAACTGTCAGCTTTTCCCCTAAATTGTGATTGTACCACAGATTCATCTTGCTTTGTGAGCCTTTGCCTATTCCAAAACTTCTCTATGTGAGTTCTTTAAAGGTCTGGTTAACAATGTTTCCACCCCTTTAAAAAGTTTAACATCAACTAGGGAACAATGAGTTATCATTGCTAATAATTATTAAGGCTGAGTTGATTTATGGTTTTATCCTGGAGTCCATTCTAAATGGAATGTAATCTACATGATGCCATGGTAATCAATTAAGAGTTTTAGGAAGCAGTTAATCTTTTGGTTATGTTGTCTGGATTTTTTTTTCTTTTAACAAAATTAAATGCTTTGATTGGGTCATACAAACTGTCTCTTTTAGGCTTAGGTGAGTCTCTCATTTGTCCTAATCACTGTATTAAATGTTTGTGGGAGATAACTAATCATCATTTTGCGATGACGACATAGTCTTGCTGAGTCAAGAAGAGTTGCTCTATTAAACTGTACTAGTAAAAAGTGAGAAAAATATACCATAAAACATTTAAGTTTTTCAGTTGTCACCAGATGAGATTGATGGGTTCAGTGACAGCATCCTGTCCCTCTGATTTTGCTTTTCCAGGTTAAAGTCTTTCTTCCTCTTCTAGCCAAAGCATCACCATTTTCCCATTTATTTTCAGCCTTTGAATGTAATGGTAGGATTTCATGTAGGCTTTTGCCAACTACTTAAGTCCAAATACTTTAACTCTAAAAATTGGTATAATCATATAGAAACAACAGTTGATGTGACAATGTTTATAATGTTTCTTGAGATCTGCAGTTGTTGGTGTTGTAACAATGTAATATGAGTTGTTACTGAGAATCTCTATATTCTCTGAATCAAGTTTGAAGAGATTTCAACCTCTTTCTTCTGGACCCAGAATGTTTTTAAATATTCTCACAAGGGAACCAGCTCCTTATTTTTTAAAAAATTGTAAGAATGCCTGAATATTTATCCAAATGTAGTTTAAGAAAGAGCTGGGTTTGGGGGGGATCTGTTTTGCAAGGGATTAGAAATGGAGTTCAAACTACAAATTAGAAATTTTTCAGTATTCCAGAAAAGGATCATTGCTATATTAGAGGAAAGGATTTAAGAAATGGCAGGAAATCAAGAATTATTAATGGGGAAATAAAAACAGAATGGTACTATTATATAGAGTTTATATACATGCAGAACTTTAAAGTTTAAAAAGTATTTCTGTATACTAATTCAGTCCATTCTCACAACATCTCCATGGGACAGTTGGGGCAAAATCTATGTTTTATGTTTGAGAAAACTGGTATCTGGGGAAGCTAAATAATTTGCCTAAGATTCCATGGCTACTCTCTTTTTTGAATCAGGACTTGAACATGTATCTTCTGATTCTCGGAGTAATTGTACTGTGCTTTATATAGGAAGATAGAACTTTTGCTTGCATTAAAAAGATAATATTTCTAACAATTTGCTTTAAGAGGAATTGCCGTCTTTATACCTTAACAGGGATATCCCAAGTACTTGGTCAATGAGAATACATTGGCCCGCACAAAGGTTACTCCAATCACCTGGTTCTTCGGTGTTCATTTTGGTCAGGTGAAGCCTGAACCCCCAAGGAAGAGGAATCTGCTTTTAGAGTTTCATTGGATTGTCCTAAGTCAACTGTGTGATATTATTTATTGTTACTTCTTAACTAGTGCTTTCTCTTCTTGTGGAGATAATTCTGTTCCAACAGCTCATCATCAGTGAAAGAGAAGGTAATGGGAATAGAAAGGGAATGGGCAAGCAGTGCCAGGAAGAGTGAGCAGGTGTTGGGAGACAGTACGATTGGGGTTCACTTCAACTTCATGAGAAGATGAAGAGCTACTTATCCCTTCCTGAAACTCAGCCTCTTTAAAATGTTGAGTTTGAGGACAAAGAACAGGTGCACTGAAAATGGAGTCATGGTTGTGGGAGAACTGAGGTAGACAGGTTTGGATGTTCATTATTTATCTACTTGTCTCTGAAATTAGCACTCACACAAACTGGATGAAGGAGCACCTTTTGCAGAGTTACATTTACTATCTATGGCTTTCCTTTAGGTTAGTGAATTTAACAATCTGAATGAAAATAGATGACAGGATTTCTGAATGAAAATAGATGACTTGGAGACGTATCTTGAAAGAAGTTGCTGTGGCTGATATCGAAGAGATTACTGCCTATGTTCTCCTCTAAGATTCTGATAGATTCCTGTCTCACGTTGAGGTCTTTTATCCATTTTGAGTTGATCTTTGTGTACGGTGTAAGAGAATGGTCGAGTTTCGTGGGTATTATAGAGGGCACAGCTTGCATGGAGCACTGGGTGTGGTGAAAAAATAATGAATAATGTTTTTCTGAAAATAAATAAATTGGGGAAAAAAAAAAAGAAAATAAAGTAAATGGTCAAATATTCAAAAAAAAAAAAAAGAAAATAGATGACTTGGCAAAAGTTTTTTTTTTTCCAATTTATTTATTTTCAGAAAAACAGTATTCATTATTTTTTCACCACACCCAGTGCTCCATGCAAGCTGAGCCCTCGATAATACCCACCACCTGGTATCCCAACCTCCCACCCCCCCGCCACTTCAAACCCCTCAGATTGTTTTTCAGAGTCCATAGTCTCTCATGGTTCATCTCCCCTTCCAATTCACCCAAAAGCACATACCCTCCCCAATGTCCATAACCCTACCCCCCTTCTCCCAACCACCCTCCCCCCAGAAACAAAAGTTTTTTTTTAACTTAGCTCAAGTCATCAAAGGATGGGCTCTGGATGCGAAATGAAGGGGTAGAGAAGTAGATCTTATTGAGGATGAAAAGCAATTTGAACAGTTATTCCAGGAGAGATAATCACTTCCTGGGACATATTAAACTCTCCGGGGTGCCATGTATAGTTTGGAATAGGAGAAAAGTAATATACCATATTTTTGCATATTTCAAAATATAGAATATGTTTTACCAATTCTTTTTAGCTGAAGATTTTCAGAAAACTGTGAGAGATCATCTGGGCAGGGGATTTTAGTTAGAGAAGATTCAGAAACCCTAAATAAAGAGGAACCAATAATTCCTAGAAGGAAAACAATTTTGAAGGAAGCAAGGATTATCCCAACCCAAATGCTAATGAAAACTGATAGCCCAAGTGACTTCTGTTTGACAAAGAGATTGTCACTGTTGACAGGGATGACTGGCAGGGTGGGAAAATGGGGGGAAAATTAAGCTTTGCAGAAAGACTTCAGAGGAAATTTGACACCTTCAAAACCACAGGTGTGAAGTTAAGTGAAACTGGTAAGTAAAAGTTGGTGTTGTTTTTCAGGGTCTGACACTCTACGTACTTTTAGTTCAAAATTTAGGATTCTGAACAGGGCATATGAGAGAAGTTGGAACATGGGAGGCCAGGAATTGAGGGGTCAGAGAACTGCTTTCTGCCCAAAAGGCTCCTCAGACTTTATTCTTAAATGTGTTCCATGGTACTCACTAAGAGCTCTAAGAAGACAGGCTACCTTCTTTTTCTACCAACCCAGCCTCTTTCAAATTCCAGGCTGCAGTGGGCTTTCTAATCCAGTTCTCAGTACTCATTGAGTGCCTGAGCTTGGTGTGTATCGATATAAAAATGTTTTAATACATAGCCCTTGCCTTCAAGGATTATAAATAATCAATGAATTCAGCCTGAAGACGGATAATTCTCAAATAGAACTAACAGTAAAAACTAAAGCAAATATCAAGTAGTATAAATATTTTTTCTAGGAATTCAGAGGTGGGAGCTACTGCAGTTGGAGAAGGCTTTTTGGGAAAGATGGCAGTTGAGTTGCATTCTTAAAGCTGAGTAGATTTCAGATGGCCTGGGGTGAGGATGGGGTTGGGGTGAGGGATGAGAAGAAATGGGGTAATAAATGGGAGAGAGACTTCCCAAGGGGCAAAGAAGCCACTGGAGCAAAGGGACAAGGGATTAAATTTAATAAGCCTGAGATGTACCATCTGAGAAACCAAACAGTGGCTTTTGTAACAATTACTCTTGTTTGGCTCTTCAAGCTAAGTATTTATGTTTGCTGAGAATTTGAACAGTTGATTGTTTTAAAGAGGGTGAGACTAACCTAAAGTGAGGGGCACTGGACCTAGGGCTGAACTCTGGCCCTACCATTCTTTAGCAACATGGTTTCCAACAAGTTTACCTCTTCATGCCTCAGGTTCTTAAATTTTAATATTAGTATTTAATACATCTGGTAGTTGTGAAGTTTAACAAAAAAATATTTAATATGCTTATTATAGTACTTGGCCCAATAAATCTTACTGATTAATTTTGTATTAATATAATCATAAATAATATGAGCAATAATAGCAGTAATAAAATTTCAAAGCCAAGTAACATGAAAGTCTTAACATGTGCATGAGCACAGAGGAGATTATCTGCAAAGAGTGGATCTTCAGAACCTACTTCTGTCTCCTGATTGCCAAGAAAGAGGAAGAAAGAAGAAAATAGCTTTTTTTCTTCTCTGATCCTCCCTCCAAGTCCAGGAGTTCCTGAGTGGTCATGAGGATCCCACCATATGCTTTTGCTTGGGTTCACATTGCTTACCCGGAGCTGAGGAAGAAAGCATTATTCTCACTGTCTGAGCCAAGATGGAGCAGGTTGCTTTCCTGCATTTCCATATGCCACGGGCAGGCTCAATTTCCAGTGCCTTTTATTTATACAATCCACAGTAAGCTGTTTATTTCTTGTCTCTCTTTTTAGCAGGATAAGCAAGTCAAGGCAGGCCACTTTCTAGTAGATTGTGAGAAGATAGATCTCAGCAATAGCTTGACTTGTGGGTCTGATGTGGAGAGAAGAGAGTCAAAAGGAAATATTTTTGTGGCTTTCTATATGACTGAGAGGCAGTGAGGCTGTTGTTTGCTAGAGCAGCCGATTAAGAAGAGTGACATTCTGGCCACCGAATGTTAATAGGCCAAAGTGGAAGTGCGGTGACCAAAGTTGAGTCATAACTTGAGAGGAAACCAGTCTTACCCATGTTTTTTTGTTCTTTAGTGGAGACCCTTAGTAAGCTCTTCGAAGACAGTGGCTTTCTACAGAGGAGAGCGACAGTAACCGTTGGCCACAGCAAATGGCTCTTCTCACTCTTGTGTTGGAACAAGAACCAATTATGAGAAGCCTGGGTTTGGCTCACTTTTGGTGTGGTTAATGTTGGTGGGAAGGTTACTGACGGGTTTCTTCATTTATTAATGCATTTGGTCTCAGACAGGCCCTCAGAGCCTTCAATGGTTATGACTGTATTGCCCTGACTAGCTCTGTCCAGGTTGTTAATGGAATTCAAACCACCTCTGTACTCCTAGGGGAGAGTCTCACAAAGCCCCTCTCTGTCTGGCTTGAGGCTAGGTGAGGGATCTCCAAGTGGCTCTCTGAATATGAAACCTGGGTGACCTTGCACCATTCTTAAAGAGTGACCTAAGACTTAGGGAGTTTTGTGACTTCTCCAGGGGCTTTACTTGACAACAGAAATATAGAGGACCTCTGTTTCAATGCTGGAAACTGCAGCTTTGTTCCACGTTTATTCTTGGGGTTGACTGGTAATCTGAACTCTTCAAACTTAAGGGAGAGCCAGTGCCTATGCCAGAAAAAATATGTAATTTGGACCAATTCTCTTATGGAGGAGATAAGCTTTATGTGAGATGAAATAAGCAAGGTCTAATACTCCTCCATCCCAAGGTAAACTAAATAGTGCTCTTATTGTCATGTTAGCACAGGCCTGGACTCCTTATTTTTATCACTCTTATACTCATTGATATTGTCTTTCTAATTTGCAAATATTCTCAGGTTGAAAATTTCCATGCCAACAAATCTTGTCCAGGGTTCCATTTCTTTTTTTTTTTTTTTTTTAAGATTTTTATTTATTTATTTGACAGAGATTACAAGTCAGAGAGGCAGGCAGAGAGAGAGAGAGGAGGAAGCTGGCTCCCCGCAGAGCAGAGAGCCCAATGCGGGGCTCGATCCCAGGACCCTGAGATCATGACCTAAACCGAAGGCAGAGGCTTTAACCCACTGAGCCACCCAGGCGCCCCCAGTGTTCCATTTCAATTAATTTACTCTATGAAGCATAATTTACAGCATTGCTGCCACTTTCCTCTTAGGAACTTGGTTCAAAATCAGACTCAGGTTGTAGATGAGACTTAAATAATTCTTTCCCATTTCCTTTGTGGAGCTCTCTGCTAGCACTCTTGAGGCCAGGAACCAAAACCTGTCCCTCACAAAGAAACCTTCTTCCATGGTGAAAGTGCCAGTAGGTATACTGGTAGATTCTAGGAATACTCCCACATCTCTCCTCTTGCCAGATAGCAAATTAATCCTCAAGGAGAATCACTGGAAAACAATACCACTCTGTATTGCCTTCCTGTTTTCTTCCTTTCTTTCTTCCTTCCTTCTTTTCTTTCTTTCCTTCCTTCCTTCCTTTCTCCTTCCTTCCTTCCTTCCTCCCTCTCTCCCTCCCTCTCTTTCTTTCTTTCTCTTTCTTTTTTTGCCTTCATGTTTTCTACTGCAAGAGGCTGTTATATAAAGCAGCCCCCAGGGATTTGCCACACCAGCTCTCTAAACCAAGGGGCAGCTGATTAGTCGTTCTTGACGTGAATTAGAGATTCAGGTCAGCAGCAGAAGTCCCTATCACCAGCAAAATCTGGCTGTTATTCAGCTTTCCTGTTAGAAAGTTAATGCCGATCTCTATACACTCAAGAAGAAAAATCTATTGAGTAATGGATTGAGTTCCAATGCTCAAAAAGTAAAACTTAAAAAAATAACACAAACAAGTGGGCTTTCCCATTCTTTTATCTAACTCAACTTAAACCAGGTAAGAAGACTAATAGGGAAGCCTAGAACTTTGGAAAGGGGCACCCATATGCATTGCAGGTTCTGTTCCACACTCAGGAAGTATAACCAGGTAGTTCAATCTAGGGCATGATAGGTGGGATTTTACTGCTACCTCTGCTCCATGGTAAGTCATTTCCCAAGTAGGGTTTGCTTTTCCTCCTTAAGTAAAAATAGACTTAAAAAAAAAATCCTTCCTCAAAATGGTAAACAACTATCTGAAGAAAAGTCATCAAGATAACCTCTATAAAAGAACTTCTCTAGGCGATTCCACTCCACTAGGGCAACAGAGTTAGAAAGAAAAATCTTGACTCAAGTTTTACCAAATGTATAAGTGTTCTTAGCCAACAGAGCTCACCTGGTGGGAAACAAGGAAATATAAATTCAAGTGTAAGACTAATCATAAGAAATCCACTTAGAAGTTTTGGTGTTTTCTTGCTCCTGGTCAATATAGTTATTGCCTCCAGCATCAAACCCATTCTTCTGTACTTTCCTTTGGGATGCTGGGTCTCTGCCAAACACGTGTCCTTCTCTATTGCTGCTCATTCCCTATTAGAGAGTGAGACTAGAGGGAGACCATAAGCCTAGAGGAGGTGAAAGTTTGTCTTCCTTCATGCTACTTCTGAGCTCAGATTTGCTGGCTGTTTTTTGTCCCCCTCAGTAGCACCCAGCAACGCTTCTTTACCCAGGCTATGGCAGTTCATTCCAATAGCAGGAGTTGATACCAGTGTGCAATTTTTCCAAAACTTGTAGAACCTGTCTCGGGCCACCCCCTCAGAGACATCGTCTTGTCTCAGTTGGCAGTACCCTTAGATGTCTGAGCCAACCCCACAGGCCCTGCTGCTGGCCTTAGATACACCAGCAGCAGCCAGCTGCCACCTTCTCATGGGAGGTCTGAATCTACCCTCCACAGGGCCCATGTTCTAAGGTCTGAGGCTGAGTACCATTACAGCAACACTCCCTCCTCAGACATTTGAGTGTTGGGTCCATTGGGGCTCCAAGCTTCTGGTTTTAATCATTCTCATCTCTTCTTCCTGTTCCCGGACCTAGAGGTGGTATCCCCTTTCCATAATAACTCAGTGTTTCCTTGGTGCATGTTCCATAATTTAATACCTAGTAAATAATTCTTTGTGTTTTTTACATTAAATTCTCTCCACTCATGTAATTTGTCTCCCAACTGGTCCTAGAGTGATAAAATCGGAGTCCTTTTCTTTATCTTACAGCTGTCTCATTTAGACTTTGACTAAATCTTACAAGATGTACCTGGAGCCAACCTGAGAATAAGGAATACCTTATTGTTATTTATTCCCTGGGCCTAAAAAACTAGAGTTTAGTATGGGTTCTTATCCTGGACCCCCAAATATGTGAGAGGTCTACTTACCAGCTGAATTAGTCTTGACATAAGATGGGATGAGGAAAGTCTTTTCATTTTTAATTGATAAAGAAGATGTACAGAGGCCCCATTTTCACATTCTAAGTTTCTATGGAAAACTACAATGGTCAGAAGGGTTCTTTTCACTCAAGGCATCAGACGTTCTAGAAATAAGAGATTGGAAAGATTGATAACATTAGGCAAGGGGAAAAGGTTGATGGGTTTAAGTGACATAATTGAAGTTCTCAATGTTAGAAAATCCTTTTATAAGCTGGGACACCTAAACGCCTGGCAAGTATCCATACCCGTTAGCCATCTGCATCACTATTGACTGTGTGTGTAAATTGAAGGATTTAATGAATCATAGACATATGATCACTGCATGGAAAAAAAGTGTGTTGTGCCTAGCATATTCTTTTCCATAAAGAAAGCATTATTGGGAAATGCAAACATGTGGAAACAGGCCACAAAAATGCAGCAAATTAGTCCTTATTATCCTCTCATCCATGCAGGGAAGTTTTAAAAGGTAATAAAGTCCTAGGTTCTTAAAATTGGTACTTTAGCCTCACTGTTTTTGGAGTAAAATATATAGTGTTGGATAACCACTATGCATTTAGGCATTTAGCGTAGCTCTTAACTACCTTTCAATTCAAGAGGCATTTCAGATCATGCTGTCACCTGTTCCCAAGTTTTCCTATGCAGATTACCATCCCAAACTACCTCATTAAAATGAATGAAAACAAATAGGATTATCCTAGTGAATTGTCACTAATGCTATTATAAAGTAAGAATGTTTTGGCACCATTCAATAAAGCTACCATTCTAAGCTGTAAATATAACCCATGGAAATTCGGATGACATCTCAACTCATTAGATTGTCTGTTCCATATTCGTGCCTGTGTTTGAATTAAATGGTAATGTAATTCTCTACACTCACAGCATCATAAGGGTCATTGTTTTCTCTAATGAACAATGATACTATTCTACAATTCCATGATCCTTGTTTGTCAAGTATTCTGTTTAATGTAGTTTCTTAGGACAGTGGATAATCTTGTTATTTAAATATATGTATGCCCACTCCAGAAAGTCAAATCTATATATCTTTCTAAAGAGTTTTTCTCAAGTTGCTTTCTAATTTTCCAGTATTTGTTGGAGGAGGTATTGAGCTAAAAACTTGGATAAATTTTGTGCATATTTTCTAGAGGTTTTTAACCATAAACTTTTTTTTTTTTTAGCTCAGTATGCCTCTCATGAGATCTAGCCCAATTGAGAGACAGAGACAGAGAAGGAGAGGTGTATTGAAAGTAGAAACAAACTATCAGAAGCAGAGGTGATGAACTATCAGAAAAAAAAGCACAGGAATTTATCTGCCTGACTCAGAGGCCCCCTGAATCCAACATATGTGAGTTTTTACAGAATGTGAAATGATCTTTAGAAGGCAGTTTCAAGGTTCGGGATGGAAGTCAGCATGCTGTAACCACTGTGTGCTATGACGCGGTGCACAACTGCATCCCCCAACTTTCCATCTGGCCATTCTTCAGCCAGATGCACAGGAAGCTGAGAATCAAAGCGACCAATGTGGTCACATGTAAACAGCACATCTGACACTAGGGGAGTGTTGGTTTTTTGGCCCAGGACTCACCACTAGGGTGACAGAAACTCTTAAGAGTGAACAGGAAAATGATGATTTCTGAGAACTCAGAACATATGCAGAAGCCACAGTAGAGAAAATTTTGTTGCTGGTATAGAAAACTCCCATTTAGGTCCAATGATAGTCTGGGAAATAAAGCTCAATTTTATAAGTCTTTTTTTAAATAGTTGCTTTCTGTTAAATGACCCTACGATGGTGTTTCTGCCTTCCCAGTGCTAATAGACTGTAGTATTTTTCTCTCCATTGAATGTGCCTCCAATGGTTGTGTCTTAAAATAGTTCGTTCATTATCACTTGGAACATTGAGTAGGATGAAGCCAATAATGAAATGAAGAAACTCAGGTGAAAGTGGGAAAGCACAAGGTGACAAATATTCCTTTAGCTGCCTCTTACTAGCTGTGTTATCTTAGGCAAATTACGTATCATTTTGGAGGCTTAATATTTCCATCCTAAAAAGGAATGTACACCGTTTATCTCATAGAGCTTCTGGGATGA
Source organism: Neogale vison (assembly GCF_020171115.1). NCBI lineage: Eukaryota > Metazoa > Chordata > Mammalia > Carnivora > Mustelidae > Neogale > Neogale vison. The sequence goes on from NC_058091.1 coordinate 26,089,866, forward strand.
TGGACATGAACCTTTATCAAGCATCAAACCCAGCGTCTGTCAGTTCTAGGTGCTCAGGAAATGTTAATTTCCCACCCACTCCCTTCTCTTGTTATCCTTCTAGGCCTCTTACCAGCTTTGAAACATTTGGGCCTAAAAATGACAAAACAACATAACATATGTAGAAAATTTAAACCATCTAGTTGGTCAGGTTAACCAGAAAATGTTGGTTCTCCAGTCATTTTGGGAAGGCTACTAGTGGATCAAGAGTTTATCCTACCTAAGACTTCTCCTACTGGAGAAATGTACTCCAGTTCCTGCTTCCTATAGTTCAGAACCCCAAACTGAAAGAATTTAAAAGATGGTGGGGCATGGAGAAAAAAAAGAACATAAAAAGACTGATGTGATTTTGGAACAAATACATCCACACTCTCTGGGCCAAACAGAATAAACAGAATCACCCAAGTGTGATTAAGTGTGGATTCCTCGGAAACCTTTGGAAATTTTAGTGCTCTCAAGGGCTTTAGAAATAATATGAAGTCCCTGGCATTATATGGCCATGGATAGGGTGACTATATGACCTGATTTTCCTAGGATGGTCCAGAATTATGTTTGTTCTGTCAGCATAATTATTAGTAATGTCCCTTTTGTTCTTCATAGTGTTATGACTTGAATGATATACGGTTTTCATTGCCATGAGCTACTCAGAAGATTCTAAGTCTCCACGTGTAAGTCACAAATCAAAAGAATTTACATTGATCTCCAGTATGCTGCGATTGTTATTGGTGCTTTTGATATTGCTTTTAATAAACATACATTTTCAGGAAGCTCAATCTTGTATACACCTGAGTATACAGTAAAGAATTATTGAGGACAGCTCTATCAATGTATAGTTTTAGATTTTTGATAATCCACTCCATTCGGGGCCATAACTTACATAACTGACCCACTTATTTTCTCTGTTATTCTCAAATTATGTATTTTTTTCATATACTTCTGAACTATCCGTTTCATTTTGTCCCTGAACACTTATATGTATCTAATTACCATAGTTTTGTAATGTCTTGATATTTGATAGAATGTTTTCCTCTCACCCAACTTAATTCTTAGTTATTAAAAGTTGTTTGACCACACTTGTAAATTTATATATAATCGATTCTACTGAAATGTCAAGTGACAGACTCTTATTTATGCTTTGCAAAGTAGGAATATCAAAGCCCTATAAAATTTCCTCTACCAGTCTAACCTGTTTCATTTTAGGATCTCAGGTTTAACTGTACACCTGGATTTAATTTTTCATATGTTTATACATGTTATGAATGGGTGGTGAGATGTGCTTGTTTTTGGTGACAAGTGTTATGAAATAAAATTTCCTCCTAATTCAGAGCAGACTATTAACATGATGGTACAATCAAGACATTCATGGAAACTTAATGACAAAAACATTCCAAGAACTGCAGAAGGGCACTTCCCTCATCTTTTCATCCCACACCCATTAAAATAAAAACTCCTTTTGGCACATGCTAGGGAGAACCAAGGTAGAATGATTAGTTGGATTGTACCAAGCTATAAAGGGCCTTTACCCCTTTAAATCAGCACAAGCTAAGCTATTAAATATGTATGAAAATTAATGGCATTGTTGTGGCCAAGATGTTTATACAAAAGCCTTCACATTTAATAGGAAAGAGAGTATTTATGTGACACAAGTCCATGCTGGTTATTTTCCAACATCTTTAAAATGATTCTCAAATTGGGAGAACTTTAGAATTGCTTAAGTATCAGGGATAAGCCAATAATGGGACTATTGGGGTGCTGAGTTTTGCTCAGATCCTATTTTCTCCTAATCCCTTAGGAGTTTTCATACCAAGCTTCCCAAGTTGAATTTGTTGAGTATGATGGTATCCTTTAAGAACAGATCTACCCTATCTGTGGATTTCCCTATGAAATCTACAGATCTCAATATAAGTAGGCTTGGATGGACTACAGATGTGGGTCAAAGAATCTGCAAATGCAGGTTGAATGTTCATATGACATTAACCAAAACACACACGTAAAGATGTCCTTCCTTTATCACCATGGGTACACTGCTGGCTAAGACATAGATTCCTGCAGCACAGAGACAGGTGTTCCTATCTGAGTTATTCACTTAAAACACAATATACTTATTATCCAACTTGGACTGCTCCAGATCTCCATTTTTCCACCAAAACAGGAATCTTATCACTGCACTCCTTGACCATGAATCTCACCCTCTTACAAAGAAATCCTGAAAATGGAGTGAGCTAAGAACGTTTTCTCCTATAGTCCTTGACCTTATCTCTGGAAGGGAAAATAAGATACTGTTATAACAGCATAGAGGCTCTATGTAGCAAGTCAGTTAATACACAAAACCCTCATTTTTATATCATTTCCATCCACCATATTCTCATGTGGTTTTAAACTTCTTTTTAAGATGTTTTATTTATTTATTTGACAGAGAGAGAGAGATCACAAGCAGGCAGAGAGTCAGGCATAGAGGGGGGTGGGAAGCAAGCTCCCTGATGAGAAGAGAGCCCGATGTGGGGCTCCATCCCAGGACCCTGAGATCATGAACTGAGCCAAAAGCAGAGGCTTAACCCCCTGATCCACCCAGGCACCCCTTATGTATTTTTAATCTTAAAAGCTCTTCAGAGTAAACCTACACACACACAGCACAGACCAACACTCCATGGCTTCTCCTCCAATATCTTCTTTGTTAATTGATGGCTGGTAGCCCCATGATGGCTTTCATGATCTCCCTTTTTCTATGTCCTATTTGTGGTACACATTTAAAAATCCAATCTCAAAATATCGACCACTTACTATATGCCTGTCTTTGCTCTTGATGCTAGGGATGCCTCATTGAACACTATAATCTTTGTCATTGTGGAGCAAAACTTCTAGTTGCTTCCCAGGGATATTTGCCTTTCAACAGGCAACATTTAGGGAAAGGCTGAGTTCCAAGTTAGGATTTTCCCAACAGAGGCAAGTTTGCTTCTCTTAGTCCCAAGTCTGAGCTGAGGAACAATTGGAATTCAGTTATATTGATATATTAACTTAAATTATATTTCCTTCATCTTAAAGAAAATAACGTGAATCTGCTTTCACTTTTTGTTTATTACTTTATTACCATATCTGTCTATGCTGTTTCCCTTTGGTGTTCTGGACACGTCATCACGGCAAGGACAGTGTATTCTGTAGTTTACATCAACAGTTGGTGATAACTACTACAGCATTTGGATTTTAATCCCTGTGCAGGAATTACATCAATACAGAAACTGTCAAATTATATCACCATCTCAATTAATGTGAAAGGAAACTATATTTAATTCTCTTACACTCTTAACCTTCATCCTAATGCCATGAAGCATTTGGAGATAGGGAGGTTGTGTGACTGAAAATATCTTTATTTCACCCTTTCTATGGAAGGATAGTTTAATTAGGTATACAATTACAGATTGACAGTTATTTTCCTTGTATTTTTTTTCTTTTTCAATCCACATTTCATATTGATTTCTTCATAGAAATCCAATTTCCACTCAATATTCATATTTCCCCAAAAATGTCTTTTTATAGTTGGTTTATTTGAATAAGTTTCTAGAAAAGGTCCACATTGCACTTGATTATTAACTCTCATAAGTCCCTTATAAACTCTAACTTTATTATCCTTTTTTTTTTAAAGATTTTATTTATTTATTTGACAGACAGAGATTACAAGTAGGCAGAGAGGCAGGCAGAGAGAGAGGAAGGGAAGCAGGCTCCCTGTGGAGCAGAGAGCCTGACGTGGGGCTCAATCCCAGGACCCTGGGATCATGACCTGAGCCGAAGGCAGAGGCTTTAACCTACTGAGCCACCCAGGTGCCCCTATTATCCTTTTTTAATATCATTTTTTTCTTCTGTTGAAGAAACCAAATTCTTTATCATATAGAATACTCCCATATTCTAGATTTGGTAGCTTGCTTCCTAGTGTATCTTTCAATTTGTTTCTCAATCCATATACTTCCTATTAACTGGCAATTAGATCTTGAGGCTTGATTCATTCTTAGTTGGGTTTTATTTTTTAATTTTTTTTTTGAGGGGGTGGCTCGTAGAAAGAATATATCATGGGCAGATGCTGTATGTGTCCTATTTCTTCACATCACAAAGCACCTACTGTCTGATTGTCACACTTTTAAAGGCACTAAAACTGGCAAAGCCAGTGTTAGCCCAATCCCTCTGTTATAAAATTCTGGCAGATTAGAGGGGGATATGTCTTAAAGTATTTTTCTGAGCATATTGTATTGTGCTCCTTTCAAAAATACAAACATTGACTAGGAAGAAAATTAAAATGACCCTCAATTTCACCTTCCAAACACACACATCCACACGTATATGCACATACATAAAGTTTTGTATCTAGCTTTTTTTCAATTAACATGAATTGAGAACAGCGTTTAGAAACACTTATCCTTTGCAACAAATAGGAAGCAAAGAGCCTCCTTGATGTTATGGTCGTGAGGTTTCTCTGGTATTCTCTGAATGTCAACCACACTTCACAGGCATCTAAAGTAATGTAAAGTACACACTGTCTAGACCCTTGTTATCACTGCTGGCATTTACTGGCAAGGTTTTAGATCATTTAGGTTGGGAACCAGTTTGTATAGTCTGCCACTCCAAAAGGTTTTAAGATGAATCCTTGAATGGGGTTTATCTTCTGGTGACCCAAAGAAGCAGATGGTCAGACATTAAATGTGCAACTAAAAAATGTGTCTTGATATACCAAATCTAAAATCAGTGTCACATTTAGATAATCTGTATATATAAATTGTGTAAAACCAGATAACCCCATATAGCATGCCTACATTTTCAGATACCCAGAAGGTCATGCATTAGCAGTTTGGTTGAAAATCCACATAAATATTGCAGATGATTACTGGGTAAAGTGGACCTCCTAGTAATATTTGTTTTGACAATATTCCAGACCTGAATCAGCTGTGTCTCACTATGATATAGAACTAGAAACTTATAAGTGCCCCTGAGCAGAGGTCTACCTAGAGTCTCTAGTATATTTTTTTAATTGATGCTGAAACAATTCAGCTTAAAAACCAATACTTTTCTAAGATAATCAAGAAAATGGATTAAAAATTTTATGTTATTTTATTATAAAATATACTCTGAGTTCTAGGATGGAAAATTGCTTTCACATGACAGTGAGAGATGACTGGCTTTTGAAGGTTTCTTTAGGTAGCCAAACACCAAAGGCCAACACTTCAAAAGTGAGCTGTTTTGCATTTTGTGTAACAACTTTGGGTATTGAGATTTGTTCTGAAAGTATGGAAGAAGCATGGGGCCTCCTTCTTATGTTGCTTGTGGGCCCACAGAGTGGTATGGTGCTTCTGTGTGGAAAGAAGTCTGAACAGAAGATAGCTTTGGTACCTGTGCCTGAGCCCATTCTGGGCAAACTCCTGAATTCTGATGTGCCATAAGCTCCTTAGCTTCCTTCAGGTGAAGATAGAGTAAGATTTAATACACTAGAGAACACCAGCCAAGCTTCTCCAGTTTCCTGATCGAATGTCAACCCCCCCATCTACTCCATAGCCCCTCCAACATAAATACATGTCTAGTTGCCATTGCTAGAGTTTCCTGAAGATGTTTTAGAAGACTCCAGTGGAGAAGTACTCATTATTATGCTACCAGAATATTTATTAGATTTATCATTGAATCGAGAGTCTTCTGCACCCTTCTCCGGGGGGACTCCATGTTTGAAGAGCTCTAGTGGAAGCTCATAGAGACCTTTCACTGAGCTGCCCTCCAAAGTTGTGCTTTTGGTTTTAACACTTCAAAAAGGTAAGCAAGCAGAGGATTGCCATAGCAAATTGCTTCTGGTTTGTTATAAAGTGTTGTCAAGGATAGCGTCTATAAGACACTCAATGTAAGGCTGCACTTGAGAAATTTCTTTTTGGAGTTAGAGCCCTGATCAACAAAAAGATTTTTCTTACAAGACTGGTGGACATTCTCTTTTTTAATAGAGTGTGTTAGATGAGCTGTTGTAACAAAGATATCTCAAAACAGTGGCTTAAATGGGAGGAAGTTTATTATTACTTTGTGTAAAACTCCATAGATAGAAGGTCCAGAGCTGGTAAGAAGCCGTGCCATCATCAACACATAGCTTCCATCTTTGGGTTCAAAGTAATTGCTCCAAGGGACAAAGGACAAGGGAACCCAGAATTGGCCCACTTGTGTTCACCCCCTACTGGACAGAAATTAGTCTCATGGTCATGTTTGGCTGTGAGAGAGAATGAGAAGAGAGAAAGGAAGCACTGATATTGGTAGACAGATTCTGCCAGAATTTGCCCCTTCAGCCATCCAGATATCCATGTGTGTTCTCCTCACACATGCAACATTCTCCATTAGATTACAGTCCAGAATCTTCACAGCCTACAGTTTCTCCCTCACACCCCATCAAATTTAGCTCTAACTCCTGTGATCTGGTGACCTACAAATTTAAGAGACGAGTCACATTCAGGCCCACCTTCCACCCGAATACCACAATAAACAGAGCTTTATGACCATTTTATTGTGGATAACCACAATAAGAAGTCCCACTTAGAAAAGTGAAAAATGATAAACATACAGCACCCATTAGTCTACAGCAACTGTCAAACCGCCCCTCACCACACCCCCCAGACAGGAATTGCAGTCTCCATACGCTGGCAGTGCAGGGACCCCTGGTGTGGGAAGTCCCAATGCTAGCAACTCCCCTGAGTATTGCCCTCTCTGGCTCCATGGGGCATGTTCTTGTCTTTATCTTTCGCGGCCACATATAAAGTGAGCTTAGTTCATTGTCTCCTGCTGAAACTTTAGGAGATGAGGATTGCTTTAAGGTTCAGATAATTTTTGCAGGCCAGTCTTGTGGTTTCTTTGGCAATACAGTTCCTTTAAAACCTGATAGACTTATGGTCTACTTGTTTCCTGTCAGTTCCAGATGCCAAAGATCTCATCTATCCATACTTCTTAAGCCAGAAGATTCTGTTCTTTTATTTTCTGGTCTACATGTTCAACATACCTCTCCGTCCCATATTGCTGGAGATACACCAGCGGCTATCCAAAGCAACAGACTTGAATGGCAAGGCAACAGCCTCCATCTTTACCTTGAGAGGGTCCCATTGTCTAGTAGGGAACATTTTGTATTAGGCTCTGAGGAAGGCTTGAATGTATTTGGTGGTACAAAAGCAACTGCATTTGAAACCCTTTGAATTACCAGACCTTCATTCCATTTAGATTGCTGGCTGCATGTAGGAGAGACCTGCCCTGAGCAGAGGTATGCTTGCAAGCTGAAAAGCTCTCACCTGAGTTAACCTCTGTTGTCAGGCTTTGCTTAAGTTACCAATTATCAGTCATCTGTCACCTATGGTAGTTTTGGCAAATGTTTACCATGACACAACAATAGTCAATGGCTTTACAGATTTCAATATCTTTGTCCTCAATGCCTACTGCCTGACCATTAAGGGACTATCATCTATTTCAGGGTTTCTATTTTTACTTCAGGATTCAGATTTCACTTTTATACTGGCAGAATACAATCTAAGTTAATGAACCAAAAAGATCCAAAACCACAGTAGCTTCAGCAAAGTAATAGCCTGAAGGTCAGCAGTCCAGGTATAGAGATTCTGCCATCCTGAACACAAAGTCTTTCTGAGTTCTAAATAGCTGCTCCAGCTCCTGCCATTTCACCTGTATCCCATCTCATGTCCATTGCACTAAAGTTGTGAGTTAAACCTACCAATTCCACTTATATCCATTGGCTAGAAATTAATATTATAGCTGGGCTAGCTTTAAGAAAAATGTGAAATATCATTTTAAGAAAGGAGTAGACATGGGTGAGAAGCTGTAATTCCCACTGCAGAATCGAATTATCTTGTCATTGGGTTTTGTTCCTTTTAAAGTCCAGGAAATCAGGAAGCTCAAAGTCAAATTTGTAGCATTTACTTATATAAGCAAATAGACACACACAAAGTTAATGTATTTAAAACACTCTATATTTTTCCACTCTGTAGTTTTGATTTTATATTTTGATTTCATTAAGCTTTTCAGACATACATACTGTAAGGTGACCCAAGTCTTTTTCAGAAAGGGCTGTGGTGAATATGAATAATGCAAATTCTAACACGGGACACTCTCAAGGAACATTCAGCCTCATTTTCTCATTTACTTTAGAAAATGTTTGTTATCTCAAATATACTAAGACTGAACTCTGTTTAACTTGCAGTGTGATGACTTGCTTAACATATTGCCTGATATTACACCATTAGAAGTTTCATTCCTTGGCTAAAGAGCTATACCATACTAAACTATAAATACTATCAGAAGTAATCATTTAAAATAGTAATATCAGTCATCACTGCTATAGTGAGAATTACCTAAACCAGTTTAATTGTAATACTTCCTAGAAGGGGTTGGTCTATGGAAATGTAACGCAATAGCAGTGAGCCATCATTTTGGGCAGGTTGAGAAACTCCTGGAAGGATATAAAGTAGACACTACAGGAATCCTCACCATCCCTGGATGGCTTATTGAGGCATACTAGGGCAACGGAGTAGAGGGTGGTGGAGGAGGAGCTTGATATTTGTTAACTTTTATGTATAATTACCTGTGCTAAGGAACTTTTAAGGGCTTTACATGCATGTATTACCTCATTTAAAACAAAGCCCTGAAGTCATACAGGGGAAGACAGAATACAATTGCTAACATTGTCTTGTACTCACTTACCAAGAGCTTTCACTGAGCTGGTCTTATTTGACCCTGCAGGGGCACTCCTGAGTAGGCTGGATAAGGGTAAAGCAACAAGGTCCAAAGAGGCCAGGTAAGATCTCAGCAGCAGAGCTGGGACTCCAACCTATATCTTCTCCCCCAAACTCAGTTTGCTATGCCACTACCTTGCCTCCCAGTCCAATGTCATTTCATAAAGAGTTGGTCTTATATCTAAAAACAAGGATTAAGGATGCTTTTAAGTGGGGATATGGAAACATTTTTAGATAAATAATGGAATAAAAGGTTTTTACCATGAAAACATCATAACTAGTCCAAAAGTGAGTAAGAACTTTTTCATGATGGCTGAGATGTTAAGCCTCCTGGTTAGGCTGGTCTCTCCCTCATTCATGTTCTTTCCTTCTTGAGGACATTGTACCTTCCTTCATTCTTATCTTCAGCCTTTCACATTTCTAAATCTGGCTGGTACCACAGGAAGGGAAGCCCTCCCAGCATTGCCCCTAGCTTTTACCTCTGGGCTCTCCTTCTGTTGTTTTTTCTTCTCTTTCTGTTGTTCTTTCTTTAAGTTTTTCATCAATAGGTGCCATTCACACCTCATATCTATTCACACATTCCCCTGAAAACAGGTTTTTGCTCCTGACACCCATTCTCAGTAAAGTGGTTAATTATCTCCTAATGCCAAATTCCGTGAACTCTTCTCAGTTTCTTCCTTTCTTCCTCTTTCTGGGGCATTTGACAGGACCTGCCACTCCCTCCCTCCTCTTTTGTTTTCTGCGACACCACCTACTTTGGTTCACCTTCTATCTCTTGGAACATTCTTCCTCAGAATTCTTGTTGACTCAAACTTCTCTATCCATCTCTCAAATATTAGGATCCCTGAGTTTTTTTCTGTTTTGTTCCTATTTTCTCACTCTTCCTGTTCTACCTGGATACCTGTCTCCACTTCCATCTTTATCTTATCTTACATCTATGTCTACATTCCCCAGGCTCCTAAAGAAATTAGCTCATCTTTTATTGGACAATGGACATTTTCTCTACAAATATCCATGAACAACTGAAATTCATTACTTCTGAAACTGAACTTCTTACATTTTTCCCCTACTCAGTCCTAGATGTCTTCCCACATTACTGATGCTAACTGGTAACACCCTATCCACCTAATCTCCCCAAGGAGAAGGCTAAGGTCAGGCAGGACTCCTTCCTTTGCTGACCCCCATCCAATCATTCTTCAGGTCTCCTCGATTTTGCCTTCAAGCCATCTCTGGGATCCACCCTTTCCTCATCATCCTCCCCACTACAGCTCAAGTTCAGACCCACCCTTGGCTCCTGTCTAGAGAGTAGCAGTACATTCCCAATTGGTCCCAGTGCCTCCCGGCTCATTTCTTTTCCATCCAAGCAGCCTAACAAATTGGTCTTGCTAAAACACGAGTCCAATTCTTCTTAAAATCCTTAATAAGTCCCCAGAGGTATGAAATGAAATCAAAGCTTTTCTACAGGGCACGTAAACTTTTTAAGAGCTGCATCCTGTTTTTCTACGCCCCAGCCTCATTCCGTGTTATTCTTCCATCCATCCATCCATTGGGTCTTCCTACCAATCTCCCCCTGCCTCCATTCCTTTATCTGCTACGCTCTTCTTCTCTTCAAATTCTGTCTATAATCCTGTGCAATCTCCACCATCTATCGATTCACCAAGTATTCCCGAGGGTCCCTAACAGAGGTCTATTCCAAGGACACTGGGACTGTAGAAAAAAGAGCACCTATGTTTGCTTTGGGAAGTCTGAACACAAGAGTGTAATGCTTGTGCCGAACTTTTAAGGTAAGGAAAAACCTTTTCCATGAAGACTTCCTTGGCCTCCAAGGATTTTAAGTCCTACTTATAGCCAGGATGACACTACTGCCCCAATACATTGACCTCCTTATTCCACCTGGTGGCCTGTGAGCTCCTTTAGTGTGGGGACTGCATGGTAGCCCTGGGAGTATCCCAGTGCCACGTACAATGCCAGTGCTTTGTAGTCCTCAATAGACTTGTTAAATTAGATTGAATCAGAGTAGCCCAAGGCCACTGAGCTCATTAGTGGCAAGTGGTTGGCTTAAGAGAAATGGCACCCCAACCTCAGGAGGACTGGGCCTGGAATCTTGACCTCATTAACACCCTGTTCCACCCTAACCTGCCAACTGGCTCTGACTTTCCAAATGTTAACACTACACATCAGCACGTGTGAGCGAAGTATGTGCACACCAAGTATCAACACGGCATATGGATATGTAGTATATGGAAACTAAACTCGTTTCACTCACCAAGTTTACAGCCCTTTTAAACCTCTTGGGTTAGTTTTGAATCAAACCCAGATTTTCTAGTGTTTCAGTTCATTTTCTTTTGGCAAACACATCTTCCTGTTGTTAAGAAGAAAGACTTTACAAAGATTATTTAAAAGTTTAACTGGTTTCTTGAACATCAGCTAGTTCTTATACAGGATTTTAATGGTATGAGTGTAAATGAATTAGAAACACATGGGTTAATATCCCCCAAGAACCTTCAGGCTAATTATAGGAGATATTTGAGGAAAAATATAGTTAAGGTTTCATCAGATACCAAATGTAGAATATTTTAAGATATTCTGTGAGCTCCAAGTCTGACTCTGCCATCCTATAGGGATTAGTATGTATGTAAGTGAACTATTTAGTAAGTAGAGTTATCATGAGTGGAGTGAAACTCCTTAGGCCATAAGGTCCTATTTGAACAAAATGGCTGCCACCAGACAGTGAGGCAGGCCTGGAACTCAAGAGTTTTGACCTCTGATCCAATTGGTGACACAGAGAAGCTTTCTTTCACGTTCAGTACAGCAGCCCTGTGGAGGCTGGTGTCTTAAAGTTATTCCCTTAGGAGTGCTAGATATGCAGAGACATGGGACACTCAAGTGAAAAGAAAGGAGCGCAGGGGTCCGACCTGTCTCTTTAATGGAAACTCTTTCTTTCATTATGAAACTACTGCCTCATTTGGCACAACTTGAGTACATGCTGGGAATAGCAGGGTAATTGCAGGTCACGATGATCTAGAAGGATTAGTTAGTTTGTATAAACATGTTCCAAGTCCAGCTATGTTTCAGTTAAGCTACACACAGAAATACCAAAGCAGGCCAGCCTTGGTTCAGTGTCACAAACTGTTTATTTGTACAAGAGATCCCTAGAAGTCTACTAAACCAGGAGACAGCCATTTTAGGGAATTAAGGGGACCCTCTCTGTCATGGTTATTTTGAAACCAGATTAGACTGGGCCCTTGAGAAAGTGGCATAGAAAATCATTCCACATGAACTCCTGTTGCGAGGCAGGGACAGTGGATCTCTTGAAAGATCTTGCCTATCGCAAATATCTATTGACTTTATTTGTTTTAGAAGGATGTGAACCATGACGGGTACAAGGCTGTGGCTTACACATTTATGTAGGAATGATATTTATGTAGGACACTGCTTCTGTGTCGAACGTGCTTTCCTTCTTGCCTGTTGAGAAATAGTTGTAAATTTCCTGGGGTTCAAGCAGGCCTTCATGAAGCTCCTTTTGCATTTTGATGCTTCTAACGAAAACCACAAATGGAAGCTACACTGGTCATTGTTCATTAAACATTTACTGAGCATTTCCTGTGGCCAAGGACTGGGGTTCAGGGCTAGATACAGAGAGGATAGTCAGAGATAACAGGAAAAACAATGTAACATCTTCAAGGAGGTTACAGTCTGCTTTCGGTGGAGGGAAGGAGAAGGGAAGAGACAGATATGTAAACAGACCATAAATGCATAAGGAGATAAGTGATGGAACAAAGTTAAGGACAAAGTGCTGAGTGGGTTTGAACTCCACAGGCTAAGAAACAACTCACTTTGTGAGTTGTCTGGGGAGATCAAGAAAGCCTTCTCAGGGGAGGTGGTTTTGAGGCAGGTCTTAAAGGATGGGTTGGAGTTGAGTAGTCGATCAAAGTCACTGGCACCAACAGGCAGGGAGAAAGGAAGGGAGACCAACAAGAAAAGAACTTGACCAGAAGGGTTAAGCATTGACTTTGGATTGACACACTCTGTCTGCATCTCCTAAAGAATAGTTTGGTTTCTGTCTTTATTCCTGTGACAAGCTGCTTCTCATTTGTAGCTTTGACTTCTCTCTTCTATCTAATCTCCTTTGGCAATCTTGATTCAATTCAATTTGGCATTTATTGACATCTTATAATTTTCAGCTCTCTATCAGCCCTGTAAGAGACACAAGAGGCCTTGTTCTCCAAGGCTTGGGTGGATTTGGCTTTCATGTCCTCATGTCAGTGCTTTGGAAGCAGGTTGGTAAAAATTATCTTCTGGTCCTTAAAAGCCATCCAAATGGACAGTTGACAGGTCAGCCTAGTCTCAATTGGGAGGTTAGTGAAAATGTCACAAAATATGCTAGGCATGGATGTTGACGTTTCTGATATAAACTGTAATTGAAGCTAGAGATGGTGCAATATAAATCCTTTCTTATGACAAGCACAATCCCCAGGAGTGAGACCACAGGCTGATTCATTTATCTTTCATATGTTTTAGAACAAGCACAAATTTTCCAAAATCTTAAGTTGTCTATTTGAGGAATATATTCCTAAGAGCGATATAAATGAAGATATTCCTGGCACTAACATCTCCTGAGTTATAAGGATAAGGATCTCTAAGATACAACTTAAAAAAACCTACAGTGTTGCATGCATTTTTTTCCGCACCTCTTTTATTGGCAGAAAAATATCTTCCTTTAGGAAGGGAAATGCTAGCCTCATTATTAGTTTGACTCTGTAGACACCCCGTCTGAGGAAAAAAAAAATGATATGAATAGTAACAACCCCAAAATAAATTCATGCTGGCATTCACCACTCTCCTTTGAGGAATAAAAACTAGATTTTGTTCTTATACGTGTTTAGATTTTGTATACCTGGAAAATCTTATCAATTAGCAAGGAAAAGGCAAAGCCATGGCAACTGAGGTCAAGAGAACTTATATTGGGTCTGAGAGTACCAGGATAGGAGGGATACTGAAGACCTCTGCCACCCTCTCAGAACACCAAACTCAGATCTTTCTCATATTAAACATTCACTAAACCCAGAAGGCTTGCATTACGGTGCTTGCCATTCAAAATGTTGAATTTTAGAATTCTTCACGTCACTGGGAGGAAGGGGACCAATGAACTTCCAGCTAAACACTCTCTTGAATTCTAGTTGTGGTTTTTTTGTTGTTGTTGTTTCTTGTTTCTTTGTTTTTCTTTCTTTCTTTCTTTCTTTCTTTCTTTCTTTCTTTTTCTTTTGGTCCTTCCCACTCTATTCCCAAGAACCAAATTGAGTTCACCCAAAAAAAAAAAAAAATTAAACTATTTAAGAAGTCACGTGCTTAAACTTTGATACTAACTCTAAAAACAAGAGGCCTAAGGTCTTGGATTCATTTGTTTGGGCGTGCTCAGGGTGGCGGGGGCAGGGAGGGGTTGTGGGGGGGATGGGGGGGTTGTTTTATTGTTTTGCATTCCAGTCCTTTTCCGCATTTACCAAGTGACTAATACTCTTTGGCAATATCAGTTTATGCTGAACCCAGGACCCTTCATTCAGGCCACGTTTGCTCATGATTATTCAGGTATTTCTGTGAGGTTAGCTGGCCCAATCACAAAACTCTGTATGGGTGACACAATATTTTCTCATTTGTTTTCTTATTTGATCCTTAAAACTGACCTGTGAGGTAGAGTGAAAAGGTTTTCACCTTCCACGGACAGGGAACGTAGACCTACAGAAGCTAATTTAGACTCAATTATCCTGATTTCAGCCTTAATAAGTAGCAGAGTCCAGGCTTACAACTAGGTTTCCTCTCTCTAGGCTCAGAACTGTTCACAGAACACAGGAGGCGATGTCTGGTCAAAGAAGTTGTGGGCTGGGTGTAAATCCCCACCCCGCCTGACTTGCTTACTTCACCAGAGATAAGACATTTCAGAGAAGTCAGTGGCTCAGGCGGGATGATGGCCAGCTGGTCCTCAAATTGATAATCTCTGAATACTTATCTTTATTTAGTGAGGCTATAGATAAACTGATTTTCTAATAACAAAAATTCACCCTATCTTTGTTTTAAGCAATAAGTCCCTTCCCTTGCCCTATAGTTCCAGTTCCTTTAAGTCAAAAGTGTTAATGGCCCACATACGCCTCATTAAAGACCTAGAACAACGTCAGGAGAAGGTCCACACTGCAGCACATTACTTGAGATAGCCCTTTTGGATAACACCCCTTTCCAAGCCTCTCCTCTCTCTCCCTTTCCCTTTCAGTGCCCCTCCACCCCAATTCTGAACCCTGATGGCAGGTCTTAGGCTCCTGAAATCTCTCTCCCTTTCTTGGCAGAGGAGCTTAACTGCATCTAAGCTGCTCTCCCTCTACAGAATAATAGAAATCTTCAATTATGTCAAAGATCATTCCACTGGGAATAAAGACTTCCTTGAACTTAACAAACCAAAGAACCGGGGCTCAGCAGCAGACTCTATCTGATGAGGAGTAAGGCAGTAAGGAAATTGTTAAAATATGTATGCAAATTCTGTCTTGCTGTTTGATTAAATTCAAATGAGGGATTAATACATATGCTAAGCAGAAGCGGGGCCATTTGGTATTTCACTGGTTATGTAAGAAACTATGGGATAAAATTATTCTGAGTTGACATCATATTCCCAATCAATTTCAAAATGTTTGAATTCCTTTCATTGTGTTTTTTCAACCCTTATAGAAGATTTAGTAGTTCTAAAGTAGCCTCAAAATACATGATGCAAAATTTATAGCACTATAGGTAGAAATTTAAAAATAGAAAACCTACTAGATGTCAATACATCTTAATTATTTGAAGATCAGAAAAAAATCACTAAAATATAGTGCATTTGAGTAACAGAAGTAATATGCATGATCTGATAGGCACACCTACAGATCCTGTACCCAACAATTAGAGAATATATATCCATCTTAAGCACACTGAAACATTTTTCAAAACAAAACCCAAAAAATTAATGTAAAACAACTAAGAAGGAAGAGCTGCTATAATATAGAGAAGCATTAAATTGATTTTCCTTTTTTTTTTTTTGAGTATATATATTAATTTATTTATTTTTTTCAGTGTAACAGTATTCATTGTTTTTGCACCACACCCAGTGCTCCATGCAATCCGTGCCCTCTCTAACACCCACCACCTGGTTCC
Organism: Neogale vison; assembly: GCF_020171115.1. Lineage (NCBI taxonomy): Eukaryota > Metazoa > Chordata > Mammalia > Carnivora > Mustelidae > Neogale > Neogale vison. The sequence continues at coordinate 26,105,816 of NC_058091.1, forward strand.
CCCAACCTCCCACCACCCCCGCCCCTTCAAAACCCTCAGATTGTTTTTCAGAGTCTATAGTCTATCATGGTTCACCTCCCCTTCCAATTTCCCCCAACTCCCTTCTCCTCTCTAACTCCCCTTGTCCTCCATGCTATTTGTTATGCTCCACAAATAAGTGAAACCATATGATAATTGACTCTCTCTGCTTGACTTACTTCCCTCAGCATAATCTCCTCCAGTCCCGTCCATGTTGCTACAAAAGTTGGGTATTCGTCCTTTCTGATGGAGGCATAATACTCCATAGTGTATATGGACCACATCTTCCTTATCCATTCGTCCGTTGATTTTCCTTTTAAATTTTTTCTTAATTTTGAGCATTACTAGCACTGAGCACAGTGCGTGTGGTCATTTTTCCCGAAGCCACTATCATCACCCTTGTGAAACCCATCCATTTTTGTTTTCCATTTGCAGACCCTACCAAGAGTTGAGAGAGTACTGCTTACATCTTTGACAACAGAACTCAATGGTATGAGCAATCTGATTCAGCTGTTCATGTTTATTCTTTCAGCTTTATTGAGGTACAATTGACAAAATAGTAAGATATTTAAAGGGTACATTGTGAAAATTTGATATACATATACATTGTGAAAGGATTCCCACAGTCAAGTTAATTAACATAGCCATTACCTCACATATTTGCTTTATTTTATTTTGAGTGAGAACATCTAACTTCTATTCTCTTAGCAAATTTCAATGATACAATAAGGTGTTATCAACTATAGTCTCCATGTTATACATTAGATCCCCGAACCTAATGCTATCTTATAACTGAAAGTTTGTACCCTTTTATAAATCTCTTGCTATTTCCTCTACTCCCCAACCCCTGACAAATGCTTTTCTACTCCTTCTAAGAGTCTGATCTTTTTTAATTAAGATTTTTTTTTGATTAAGATTTTTAAGATTTTCCAAGATTTAAGAGACATCATTCAGTATTTGTCTTTCTCTATCTGGCTTATTCCCCTGAGCATCGAGATCTAGCTGTCTTGTCACAGAAGGCAGAATTTCCTCCTTTTCTCATGGCTGAATAATATTCCATTGTATATATGAACGACACCTTCTTTTTCCGCTCAGTCATTGATGCACGTTTAGATTGTTTTCATGCCTTGCCTCTTGTACATAATGCTGCAGTATACATTCTTCAATAACCTGTTTTCATTTCCTTCAGACATATTACCCAGAAGTGGGATTGCTGGGTCATATGGTAGTTCTCTTTCTAATTTTTTGAGAAATTTCTGTACTGTTTTCCATAGTGAGGGTACCAATTTACAGTCCTGTAATTTCCTTTTAAATAGTTCTTTTGGGGGTGTCTGGGTGACTCAGTGGGTTAAGCATCTGACTTCAGCTTGGGTCATGATCTCAGGGTCCTGGGATCAAGCCCCGCACTGGGCTCTCTGCTCAGCTTTCCCCTCTCTCTGCCTGCTGCTCTGCCTACTTGTGACCTCTCTCTCTGTCAAATAAATAAATAGAATCTTTTTAAAAATATTCTTAAATAGTTCTTTTGGCAGCTGCTCAATTGTATTGCTCTTTCATTGGGCTCTTCTTCTAAACATTGGTTTCCTCATTTGGAAAGTGGGGATAGTATTTACATATATTGTTTTGATGAGAATTAAATGATAGGCCCTAATATAACACACCTAATCACAGTGTCTGTTCATGGGAGGTAATAGACAAAACAGTGCCCTCGCCCCTACCTACATATGCCCACCGTACTTCTCCCATCACTCCAGACCCAAGTCCCACCAAATACTGTTAACTTTTCTGGGGACAGGACCTTGTCTTTCTTCTTCTCCTCCTCCTTCTCAGATGCCCCTCTCCTCCTTCTTCTTAAGACTTAATTTTTAGAGTAGTTTCAGGCTCACCCCCAAATTACAAAATTACAGAGATTTCTCAGACATTCCAGTCCCCACACAGCCTCACAGCCTCTTCCCATTTTCAACATTCCTCACCTCAGAGTGGTGCAATTGATGAACCTACGTTGACACATCATAATTACACAAAGTCCTTATTTTATATTCAGTTCTTTCTTGGGGTTGTACATTCTATGGGTTTAGACAAATATATAATGACATGCATAATAAAATGTATAATGACATTGTATTTTTACTACCCTAAAAATCTTTTGTGCTCTGCCTATCCATTCCTCCTCTCATTCCCCCAACCATGACAACCATTAATATTTTTACTGTCTCCATAGTTTTGCCTTTTCTAGAATGTCATATAATTGAGATCATAGAATAGGTAGACTTCCCAAATTGACTTCTTTCATTTGGTAATATGCAGTTAAGTTTCTTCCATGTCTTTTCAATGCTTGATAGCTCAGTTCTTTTTAGCACTGAGTAATATTCCATTGTCTGGATGGACCACAATTTATTTATCCATTCACCTACTGAAGGATATTTTGGGTCTTCCAAGTGTTGAATTATGAACAAAGTTGATCTAAACATTCACATGCATGTTTTCATGTGGACATGTTTTCAACTCCTTTGATTGGATACCAAGGAATATAATCAATGGATCATATGATAAGAGTATGTTAGTTTTTTTTTTTTAAAGCCACCAAACTGTCTTCCAAAGTGGCTTTGCATTCCCAGCAGCAGTGAATGAGAGTTCTTCTTGCTCCACATCCTGTCCAGTGTTCCAAATTTTGTCCGTTCACATAGGGGTACAGTGGCATCTTGTTCTTGTTTTACAAACTTGACTTTTGATCCCCTATGCTTAGCATAAACGTGGCAGATGCTGAGTATAGAGAAGTCACTCCATAGATGGTTCTTACATGATTTTCCAGGTTAGATAGATTTTTCTCTTCCTCTCCCTCTCCATTCTCCTCGCAATTTCTGCACATATGTACATGCACATACCAATAACCATATGTACATACACATTTTAGCCTGAAATTTCCTTATATTTATCATTAATACGGATTTATGTGACAATAAAAATATTATCTTTAGAAAAGAGATAAGAAGTCATAGTTACTCAACATGGTGAGCCATTGCTTCTTATACCTGAGAAAAAGTTAAAACTCCTTCATTCATTGAAATGATCATATCTGTGGCAAGCAGGACCTGAGTTCTCAAGGTTCTACCTGGAAGACGTAAGTTCGCTTTCCTTACAAGAATGATTTTATCTGCCATGAGGGATAAAGGGGTCGTTTGAAGTGACAGGGCCTGAAATGCTGGCTCCAAGAAACACTATAGCTAGTTTTTCTTAATTCTTCCTCTCTGGCTAGAGTATCACTAACCCCCACAACAGAGTTTGTGATCTGACTCATATTGTATTTGACTTCATTCTTAACCCATCTATGAGTGCTTTGTAGATTAGTGTTGTGTTTTGGAGATACCAAGAATGCTGGAGAATTCAAGTGAGGCTTTTAAAAATTTATCATTAATTTGGTAAATAAGAATGTTTAAGTTTGGCCCTTGGAATATAAACATTTTTAGGAAGTATATTAACTAGTTTGTTAATTCAATTATAATTAATATCTTCTATTATTTTTCTCTTACTCAAACACTACAGAACTTTTCCCTTGAGTCTCAATTATTCCACATCTTTTCACTGTGACCCAATCCTCAGTCACGCATGAAGCAACTCCCATGTGTTGTGCTCCATATTAGACAAGACACCAGTGCTGCAGTACACATGGAGGTTCACATGACATATGCCTAAATATTTCAAGTTTGCAAATGACCAAATATGATCTATCCTCCCACCATGATAAATATACCTTCATAACTACCTAGAAGGCCAAGTTCAACTTAGAACCCTCTAATTCCTTGAGGCTCTAGGCCCCAGCTCTCCACCTAACTGCCTATTCCTCCTATTCCTGCTCTGACCTCATCACTAGATACCTCACATGCACACATCTAGACATTTTAGCCTGTTTATACAAATTCTGTCCATATGCTTCATGAAGAGCTGCCTTGGCCATCCTCGGATCTAGGAGTGAGCACACCTTCTTGGTTCTTCTTGGAGGACAGATCTTGGGAAAGAGCTTGTCCAGGCCACAGAGGGAGGATTAGACCATCTGGACAGGCAACTCTTGGGCTCTAGGTAAGTGGAGTCTGGTCTAGAAACAAGGAGCCTGGGACCCAGGTAGACATGGAATCCAGGAAGGCCCATCCCTGGTTCTGCTGACTTCTCACCTCAGGTGTAGGGACAGTGCTGGAGGAAGGCCACAGTAGATTCTTGATTCTCTGAAGTATGTCCCTCCTTTTTCAGGGATTAAGAGCAGTGTGTATGTTAGATAAGGAAGTAAGATCCTGACTAGGCTGCAGATTGTTATCTCATAGTCCACTGAGGAGACAGACAAACATATAAACGGTGCTACATAATGTGGTGTATGCGGTAATTTAGATATGTGTATTGTGCTAGCATGACAGAAGAGGGTGGTGTCACTAGTCAAGTCAGGAGAAGTGTCACTGGAGCTGAGTCTTGAGAGAGAAGAGTACTTACCAGCCAATGTATACCTGGATGAGTTGGCAAGGAAGAGCAGTGCCTGCGTGGTTCAGTTAGTTAAGTGTCCAATTCTTGGTTTTGGCTCAGGGCATGATCTCAGAGTGGTGGGATCGAGCCCCACAACTGGCTCTGGCTCACAGCAGAGTCTGCTTAAGATAGTCTCTTTCTCTCCCTTGGCCCCTCCCCCCTTGCACATGCGTGCACACTTGCTCTCTCCTTTTCTCTCTCTTGCAAATAAATAAGTCAATCTTTAAAACAAACCAATGGGATTTTGAGAAGACCTGGGCCCTTTGTTTGTCCCAGGTCATGTCACGTGTGTCCACCATGAGGCCATGTACACAGGAACCACCTACAAATCAAGCAGGCTGGCGATGCCTGCTCTGAAAGAAGGCACGATGCAGGCTTCCAAGATTATAGACCTTCCTTGTGCCACATTTTTCATGTGGATGAATAACTTGCCTTATGTACAAAATTTGATCTACCTGATTAGTATTATTTCACAAAGAGTTTATCATGCAGTGAATCCAGGCCCTTCTGTTTCTCCTTCTCTATATGAATCCTTCGTGGGATAGTCAGGAAAACAGTGCCATCCAAGAAAAGTGAGCATTTAGAACTTCAGAATATAGTAGAGGTCTTGGATGAAGATGAGTTTATAATAACTGTGGAGTTTCTAAAACGATGTACATTTCTCAGGTCATTCTTACACTTGTTTCTCATTGATAAGTGTTGGCTGTAACTGATTTCACATGCAGCTCTCAGATTTCATCTCCCCTTTATATTTACTTTCCCCATCCCAGAAATAACACATAGGAACCGTAATAGTTTAGTTCAGTTCCTCTGAGAGAATTACTGGGCTTTTCGTTCCTGCTGGCAATAATGTTTTGTGCCTAATGATTAAGAATAAATAATGGGGCACACATTTCACTGGCAATCTAGAAAACAAATCAGTTGAAAAACTATGCCCTGAATTTCTCAACTCTTCTTAAGATTGGGTCAAAGTACAGGAAGAAAATAAACTCTTGTTCAAATTCTTGCCCTGTTTAGCAAAATCTCCGTGTGGAGGAAGCATATTCAGGGTAAACCCACGGACTTGGCTTCTAGTCCTACTGGCACACATTGATACATCGGCTAAGTTGCTTAACTTCTCACTGTAAGCTCTCCTATCTGCAAAGACGCATTTGATGGTGATCATCTCGTCATCAAGCATTTATTAAGCGCCTATTTCCGTGCGTGCCTGTACTAGGTACTCTACCAAGATGCCTGCCCATCAGAGATACGGTGAAGATCAATGAGATAACAAATCTAAAATGTTTTAATATCCTTGAAAGAAAGAAGCTGTGCCAAACCAAGAGATTCTGCATTTAAAGACGCATAAAGGTGAAGAATGGCCATCACAGTTTTTCTAATTTTAAATTGATTTAGTTGACATGGAGATAAGGATTCATCCCCATGCAGAAAAGCTAGCACTGCACAGAAACAAGTTCTGTTTCAGGGCCGGGAATGTAAGTACAGACTCCAGGGTCTCCAAGGGAATGAGGGTAGAGAGCAAGCCTGGATGAATAGTGGCAAATTTATCATAACTATGCTGGCAATAAATAAATAAATAAATAAAATAAATAAATAGCAAAATCCACGAAGCTTTTTATCCTCCAGTTGGGTTGCCCTAGCAGATTAATCCCCTGCCTTTCTCCACCCAGCTGTATGTACTGGGCAACGGACCCCTAGGAACTCTGTCACCAGTCTCCCTTGCCACAATGTTCCAGTTCAGTTTAGCCAACAGGAAGCCCCAGCAGGACACAGGAAGTGGGACAGAGATGGTGATCAGGGTGTTATCTCCTGGCTCCCTGTCTCCCAGCTCCCAAAGGTGGGCCTTTGGCAGGGACCATAGTCTCCACCAGCTTCCACGGGGATCAAATCCCATCATTTCCTCCCCTTGCCCTTTACACCTACCAGTGGTAACAGCTTCCCACTGTTGCTCGTCTCTGGGTGCATCAACATCTCGTTTGTTTCTTTTGCCTGCCAACGCCTTTGTCAGTAGTTATTATTTATTAAGCGGTCCTTACTGGAAACGTGTGGGGTGAATTGCGTTTCTTACCAGGACCCTGATGAATAAATATATGCTTGAAAAAATTTTTTATAAAGTCATTGAGACCCTTATGTAGATTTTAAGATATTTTTCATATGAAAAACAAAATACCTAAGTATTTGAATCAACCTCTCCACAAGATGTCCCTGAGATGTTTTGATTTCATTTCTTTAAATTTCTTGAACTGCTCACATAGGAGCATTAAAATCCTCTGATGAAACCATTTTTAAGCTGAGAACTCATTGTGAGAATATCATAGAAAGGGTGAGAAACCCCAGAGAATACTTTGCACGTTGTTCTTTTTCCTTTACATGGTTGATGACGTACATTTTAAGTCAGAAGAAAGGAAAACACTCAGTAATCTTGGCTTTTCTTAGGCAATAATGTGTCTTTCAGGTCTGGGAATCGGATTATATTTAAGAGGTTACAATGTACATGGATTGAAGCCTTGTGTCACTCACAGAAAACACAATGAGGTGTCAGCAATCTGCCATCTGGGAGGAAACTTACTTGATCCAGAGTTGACCTTTTGTGACTCATTTTACCTCCCTTCTGCACTATTAACTAACACACTACTGAGTGGGGAGCCGTAAATGAGTCCATTTCCCGCAAATAAGATTTTAATGAGATGCTCCAGTTGGTCACCCACCAACACAAGATGATAAAATGTTGATTCCTTCCCTCCCGCTAGTGATATAAACCCTGGTCAGTGTTCTTAAACCAAATTTAATTTTAGCCTACAAAATCATAACAGAACTGAAAATTAGGTCAAAATAAATCTGTCTCTGGTGGCAGTGACAGGGGACTTTTGCACAAAGCCAAGTGATCTCACACTAGAAGCCCATTCCTGCTTAGTGTCATGGCAAACACAACATTTTTCTAACAGTCATGCTTCATTTGGTAGGCTTTGGCTAACTAAGTCTTTTGCTGGGCTTAAGAATGGGCACTGAGGTAGGTTGGAGAACCGGGAAGTTACATTCCAACCCTCTCTCCATGGGAGCTGGAAGGTCTATGTGAAAAAACATTTGTTTTCTCCCCACAAGTTGTCTCTATTTTTTATTTTTGGATATTAATGGGTGAGAAGGGCACAAGGGGCACAGACATGATGAGGAACCAGTGAGGAGGAGTTGGAGGAAGGAGATACAGGAAGAAAATCTTTATTTTCCCCATTGCATCATCTATTTTTCTCCAAGTAAACAGTGCAAGTTCCAATAGCCTGAACCCAAAGGGACTTTAAAACTTCAACTGATCCTATTCATTTGGAACTTAGCCTATTGCTTGCAACATCTCTTATTGCTCCTAAGGTTAAAGACAATGAAAGATAAGAAGAAATACAAGAAAGAAAGGGTTGAACTATAATATTAGCTAATCTACTTTTTGATTTTTAATTGTTCATTGATTTATTCATTCAACAAATATGTACTAGGCACCTATTAAGTGTTGCGTAGTCATATAGATACTGTGGATCCGAGGACAGAACAATGCTAAGTCCCTGCCCTCAAGGAGCTTACTTTTGAGTGGGGCAAACAGAAAATAAACTAAAAGGCAAATTGATACATAACATGATATCTGCTTTCATAAATGCTAAAGTTAGTGGCTACACCAAGAATTTACTGATCCAGAGCTCATCTACTCCTCACAACAACTCAAAGGATGACTTTATCATCTGTATTCAGGGCAGAAAAGAACTTGTTCCAGGTCATGCTAGGTGGAGCTGAGCTCAGGTCAGCCTGGCCTCATAATCTGGAGACAACCACGTAGGTTTGTTGGCCTCTCCTGGACCTTCATACATCTATCTGCCTGTCCTGAAAAGGCCTTCCCATCTGAGGGGAAGGAGGAGACCCCAGAGAGAGCACTGGGGTCTCAGAGCACTGCTTGCTTATGAGCTCATTTAGCAATTAACCATGGGCAGCCTTCTGGAAGCTGCCATCTCTTTTCATTGAGATCTGTTACTGAAATATTTTATTTCTATTTAGCCTGATCCTGATTAAAATTTTTATCCCCGATTTTGCTATGAACTCCTTGAGGAACAGAAACACTTCAAAGATTTTAATCCTTAAAGATTCTTAAGGCATTTACTTTGAACCCTGCACACAATGGACATTTAATATGGAGCTGACTTAGTTGATTGTCTAGAAGAGACAGTCCTGAGAATGTGCTGAAGGGCCTTCATCATTATCTCAAGTCATAAGTGAGCTCCTTGCTCTTTATTTCTCACTTCAAGACAGGTAGGGCTAAATCTTAGGGCATTTCTTCTCTTAAATGTGGGGTTTGCCTTATAATACTTCCTTGGAAAGTAAAATAAACTGGTCCAAAGTATTTCAGCATAGCTGGAACTTCAAGGTACTCTGTTACCATGAAACATTCTATTTATGGAAAAGAACAGAATTGCTAGGCTTACCATTTAAACTGGGAATTTAAAAACACTCAAGGGGCACCTGGGTGGGGCAGTCGGTTAAGCACCCAACTCTTGGTTTCAGCTCAGGTCATGATCTCAGGGTCATGAGATCGAGCCCCGCATCAGGATCCACTCAGTGCAGAGTCTGAGATTCTCTCTCCTTCTCCCTCTGCCCCTCATGCTTGTTTTCTCTCTCTCTCTTTCTCTCTCTCAAATAAAGAAGAAATAAATCTTTAAAAAATAAAAATAAAAAAAACACATGCACAAAACAAAACAGAACCTAGAGATAAAAAGATTTGCCAAACCAAACCATGTTACAGGAGAAGCATTCCTCCAAGCACTAGGTTCCGAGAGCGTCCGCTACAAACTGTGCTACTCAGTGTCCAGAGCAGTAGGATGGCCTGAGTCCCCTCCCATGACAGGCCGCTCTTTAACAAGAGGACTCTCCAGGCCCCCTCACTCCTATAAAACATTCCATTTCAACATATTGTTTCTTTTTCTGTTTTCAACATAATGTTTCTTAAACAAGAATGCAGAGCCAAGCAGCAAGAACATATAAAAACAAATACAGCCTTTGCGGATGTGTAAATACCCTGGCCCTGCCACTCTTCCCTCAAAATTTACTGGAGCCCAGGAGGCTGGAGCAGCGTGACGCTGACAGGGAAGTGCTTTCAAAGTACAATCAGGTTTTAGTCACACAACTGTGATCTTTCTGAGCTGTTACGTGTAGTTATCCCATAATTTGAGAGAGAAAAAAACCATATATATATATATATATATATCTGGATGTAAAAACGTTTTATTGGAGTAATTACTTCAGAATGTGAGGCAGCTCCCTACCCTGCTGAGCCAACTTCCCGCCCTTTTAACATTTCCTGGGTCACTCACTGCACCAGCCCTCTCCTTTCTTATTTTGATCACCTCAGAACTGGCAGTCAGAAAGGGCTCTCCTTAGGAGCCAGTTCAGCCTCTCTGAGGGAGAGTTGCTAACCTGATTCTAGAAAAGGAACATGTATGACATTGTTTTGCTGTTCAAACTCATGTGAATTGGCATCTTTGGGCCGGGCATACTGTCATGATGAGAAACCACAGCCCCCAACAGCTATGTGTACGTCCAGTGGGGGAGGACTGGTTCCAGATATCGCTCATGTCCTGCGTGAGACCTCTGACAGCTAGGAGTCCGTTTGCTTGTGTTAAAGACTTAGGTGCAAAATAAAGACACGTACTCAAGCCATTGGAATTAGGATGGAAGAGGAAGAATGAAAATAGGGAGGAAAATAACACATCAAGTGATTAGAGGCTGATGATCAAACGGAGTCAGGGAGATCCTTCCTTCCTTCAATTAACAAGTATTTTTTTTTTATATATGTCAGGCACTCTGCTAGATTTCTGCTAGAAAGATGAAATACAGTCCCTTTTAAGAGTATATAGAAGCAAGAGACAGGTTCAGCATTTGTAGGACAGTGTATTATCTTGCTAGGGCTACTCTAATACCATAGATTGGGTGGCTTCCACAACAAAAATTTATTTTTCACATGTCCAGGGGCTAGCTGTCCAAGATTAAGTTGTCAGCAGGCTTGCCTTTTCCTGAGGCCTCCCTCTTTGGTTAGCAGATGACCTGTTCTTGCTGTGTCCTCACAGGGCCCCTCCTCTGTGTACATGTATCTCTAGTTTTTCTCCTCTCCTTATGCAGACACCAGTCTTGTTGGGTTAGACTCCCCCACCCCGCAATGTCCTCATTTTAACTTAACCATGTCTTTCAAAACCTTATTTTCTATTTCAGTTACATTCTGAAGTACTGAAGATTAGGACTTCAACACATGAATTTGCAGGGGGGAGGACACTATTAAATTCATAACAATCTATTATAAACTATGATAGTGGTTCCTCAGGGTACTTGGGAAGCACAGAAGAGGGGGTACAGTCAGAGAAGCTTCACAGAGCATCTGAAGAATAACCAGATCTTATAAGATATATAGCGATTGGCCTGAGGTGCCAATGGTGAGCTCTTCCCACAGAAGGAATAGGATCTGAATTAAGAACCCATGAGTCGGGGCACCTGGGTCGCTCAGTGGGTTAAGCCTCTGCCTTCACCTCAGGTCGTGATTTCAGAGTCCTGGGATCGAGCCCCACATCGAGCCCTGCATGGGGCGGGGGGGGGGGGTCTCTGCTCAGCAGGGAGCCTGCTTTGTCCTCTCTCTCTCTGCCTACTCGTGATCAGTCTCTGTCAAATAAATAAATAAAATCTTAAAAAAAAAAAAAAAAGAACCCATGAGTCCATGGTGACATTACATACTGTTAGAACCCTTATTTTTAGTCCCTTATTTTTAGTATAAAAATTCTGCAATGGTATATGCCCTTACAATACAAAGACACAAAATAACGATGTGTACATGTAGAAAAGATATTTGGAAACAGGAATGATTGTTGGCATTGGACGGAAGCTGAGCTTAAAGTTTAGTTGAAGCAATGCAATGATAGAATGTGGGGGTGTAAACTGGGTGCAAGGGAAGAGACAAAGGCCACGAGAGGCCTACACAGCAACCATTTGTTTCTTACGTGCTCTGGCGCACTGTGTGTGTACTTCTTGGGCCAACAGCAATTCTGTATCACACAGTATTCTTCTAGGCTCCAGCCCCCCAGTAACCTCTACCTGAGACACAAACCAATGAGGTCCACACTCCATTGCTCTGTATGGACTTTATTGTTCAGCAGATAGTTTTCCCTTTGAAAGAGGCATTAGGAGCCAAAAGTTTCTGGATTTGCAGTCCCCGGAATCACGCCGGAACTCTGTCGGATTAATAGGATTGTAGTTGGTGGTAGAGAATTAAAGAGATGAGAAATTCTCTGGCTTATATTTGTGTAATATCGCCGTGCTGCATCCCAAAAAACCAGCCTCCATTTTCCCAGCTCAGAATCAGTGACAGTAATAATGATTTGAATTTAAAACTAAAATTGGATAATTTGGGGGTTGGAGAATAGAGGAAATTATGGATGGAATCAAAGAGTTATATTCCTCAGAGGAAGCTGCAGGTGGGTAAAACAATTCATTTGAGTTTGGTTTTGAGGATTAAAAGGGGGAAATTCTTTTTCAGAGGCACTGAAAAATGTAAGCAGTATGTGATTCAAAGATGTCCACCATATGGATTTGAATGGCTCAGTTTTCAGAGAACAGTGACATCAGAGAGCAATTCTCAACTTCTGAAGCCCTGTGAGCCCAGGAAGCAGGGGGAGCTTAAAATGCCCTGAAATTAATTTTCCTGCTTTTATGATTTTAGCCAGTGTTTTCATTTTAGTATTGATACCCAGAAGCAGTTTCTCAAAGGACTCATTTTTTTTAAATCGCATCAAATAAGCAAATGACACTATTCATTTACTTGAATAAGTAGAATACAGATTTCAAAAATTGTTGAATTGTGTCAAGTTCAAATGACCAAGATCAAATTTACATACATTGAAGCCAACTAGGGGATTTACTCAAGATTATTATAACTTTGAAATGTGTACTTAAGTAAGCTGCCAAAGGAAACAGAGGTAAGCACCAGAATTAAAAGCATGTAAATGTTTTACTTTGTTTCCATTTGTGTCCCTAAATTTCTTTGAGCTTTTGATAATTCTTTGTTTGACTCCATTTATCTATTTTTAGCTTTTATTATTAAATTCATAAGCTCCCTCCATATTTAGTATAATACCACAACAATGCACAGTTCAATGAATTTTTATTGACATGTGAATTTCAATTCCAGTCCCAGCAAGAAAGTTTTACATTATCTAATCCATTCATCTCAGTTGTCCAGAAGAAACTTCAGGCATGAAAAGGGGAAAAAAAAAAAAGAAAAAGAAAAACACTTCTCAGTGACACAAAGTGATTCAATAGCAGAGCTAAACCTCAACTACAACTCCTGGGTCCTCTATTCTAGCACCTTCTCCCACCTCTCCTCTTCTTCCAGAAGATTATCTTGCCTGGAACCTTCTGGGTCCTCCTTCCAGTCAGGATCTGATCAAGTGGACAGAAATTGAAGTTGAAGATGAATAGAAAGTGATCATGGTCATTAATGAGGTGTGGGATTTATCACAAATCAGAGTCAAATTCAGATGAGTTTTGTTTGAATTGTGAATTGTTTTTCAATTATTCACATTCCTCCTTCTTTTCATTAAATCAGAGTGTGAAAAGCAAAACTTCAGTCTAGATTTTCATGGTAGACTGTGGGACAAGAACTATCCTCATTGCTTCTCTACCACATTTACAGATATCACGGGCCTTTGTTTGGCCAAAGTTCTGTTTGAAAAAGGTTTTTAATTTGGGGGTCAGTTTCCTTCACATAAAAAAAATCATGATTCATCTCCAATTATGTGCATGAAGGTGGAAATTAGGGAAATCCAAAGATGTATGGCATGGTCTCTGCACTCGTAAAGCTTATGGTAGTAGAAATTTTCAGTTAAAAAATGAAACTTTTCAACTTAAAAACATTCCTAGCCTGCCAGTTAGTAACGGTTGCGTGTTCTTCTTTTTGCATTTACTGGAAGGAGAAATCCTAATAGTTTAGTGGGAAAGGGCATCACTGGGGTTTTCCGCCGGCATTCTGGAAGGAAGCATGCACAATTTCAGACAATACAATAACGTTCTTCCAGCAAGAAGGAGCTCGTTCAGTGCCTAAAAGTGGTTCAAGGCAAAAGTTCCTGAGAGAAAGTAGTTCGGGCGAGACTTAAATGGAATCCTAAGGGACCAGTTTCCCTGGTCGTTTCATAACGCTGCCACAAGAGGAAAACAAAAGCTTTTTCTCCTCCCACTCTTCTCTGGACTTCCACTGTCCAGACGCCTGTGAGTGACGGCTGAAGGCAGCAATGCTACTCCCAAGACTCTACTTGGTTTCCCCTATTTGGGGGGGCGGGGGTGGGGGTGAGGTGACTCCTGCCTCTAGGATCCCTCTAAGTATAGTGAAATTCTTTACCAAAATTTTTACTTACGAACACAAAATTCTAATTTTCATAATGGTCAATGAAACTTGTATTCATGAATATGAAATGTTAACATATAAATATGTAATACAGCGGTTCCCCAAGCAGTACCTGTTCCCACTCCTGGGTTTCCTCTGGGCAACCTGATTCTTCGGCCTCTCTCTTGCAAACCAGGCCCACAGGACCTCATCCCCCTCGGGAATTAGCAACCACCTGTCATCCTAGCTTGACAGAGCAGAATCCATTTTTTTAGCCAGCTCAGTTTATTATAAAAGGGACAGAAATGATGGGTGGCAAGACCTCTACAGATAGGTATGAAGGGCTAGTCCATTTGTTAACATAGAAACACAACCATGAAAATAAGGACACAGTGGGGACATTCAAGAATAGAGTGGCTTAATTTTTTTAAAATTTTATTTGTTTATTTGATAGAGAAATCACAAGTAGGCAGAGAGGCAGGCAGAGAGAGGGGAAAGCAGGCTCCCTGCTGAGCAGAGAGCCCAATGCGGGGCTCGATTCCAGGACCCTGAGATCATGACCTGAGCCGAAGGCAGAAGCTTAACCCACTGAGCTACCTATGCGCCCCACAGAGCGGCTTTAAAGACTGTAAACATTTCAATATCTCTGTTATCTATATCTATGTTAAACTCTCTGGCAACCGTGCAAAGCTGAAGTTACTCGTCCTGGGTTAACTGTAGTTGCCACAAAATAAAAGAAGCCATTGAAATATTTTTGTTTCCCTCCTCATGATGATGTAGCCAGGATGTCTCTTTTGGAAAGAAAAGTTTAGATCTCTGCCCCTACCAAAGTCTTTCCTTCACACATTTAAAATATAAATTGAGGGGCGCCTGGGTGGCTCAGTGGGTTAAGCCTCTGCCTTGGGCTCAGGTCATGATCTCAGGGTCTCGGGATGGAGCCCCACATCGGGCTCTCTGCTCAGCAGGGAGCCTGCTTCCCCCTCTCTCTGCCTGCTTCTCGGCCTGCTTGTGATCTCTCTCTCTGTGTCAAATGATAAATAAATAACATCTTTAAATATATATATATATAAATAGAACCACTGAAGGACAGTGTCGGGAGAGCTGGTCTTACCACCGGTGTTCTGACTTTGAAGTGTCTGTTTTTGCTCTGTTCTTTGGTCACGATGAGTGGAGGTGGGGCTTTCCTGGAAGCTCTGTTGTGGCGAACTGGCCCAGACCTGGCCTTCCCCACTCAGACCATGTGAGCAGACCCACGACCTCACCATCACCCTGCCTCGGGACAGCAGCAGAAAGCACGGTCCATGTCACAATAGTTCTATTTAAATCCCGCCGGGAGAAACCCGTCCTCAGAGTCACGGTTGGCGGAGTCAGGGGCAGACTGTGCGTGTCTCTCCTTTCCTTTCCAGGGTCGATCCCTCATGTTTAAAGTAGGAGACTCTCAAAGTCAGGAAACCAGTCAGACGTCCGAGCTATGCAGTGACGCTGAGGACCCTGCAAACCGGAAACGCTGAGGGCCCTGCAAACCGGAAACAGACATTTACAGTATCCCTTTCCAGCTCAGTTGGTTCCAGATATCTACCTCTGATGCTAAGGGGAGTGGGCTCTTGGCCCAAAGTTCAACCTGGGCAGAGGCAAGGTATAGTTCACCAAGGTCACTTTTTTTGGTTTGTTTTTACTGTTTAGAGAGTTGGGTGTGTAATGTTGGCGCTTTTACAAGAGGCTGGTAGAGGGAGAGGAAAGAGAAAAAAGTAAGACTGTTTTTAATTCATCAAACTACTGCTGACCTCAGAATAATAAACACAAGTCTGTTTCCTTGATGATTTTATAAATCACAAATATTTGGGTAAGGAATTTGATAAGTGCCCTGACCATAGAAATTATTTACCAAAATGATGCATCAGTAAAAACAAACAAACAAACAAACAAACAGTGATCTCCACAAAACCCTTGAGTATGTCTGTGACATTCTTCGGTCTGGTTCCCAAGGTCCTTAGTCATCATTTCCCTCATCTTTTGAACTTGATCAAAGCAATACGAGGGCCTCTGAGGGGAAAGATTGGTTCCATTATGCAAAAGGCAATAAGGTAGTGCCCTTCCCAGCAGTTAATCAACAGGAATGTTGTAAAATACCGTGTGGTTTTCAAATACCAAGGCGGAAGTTTTCTGGTTTATAGCCTCCCTAGTCATCCTGGCTGGTCTCTGGCTTTTTCGGGCATTGCTGACTGATTCCACACTAAGCCAGACTGCTGAGGCTGGAGACTTGCTGACCCAGGTAGACCAGACCTCTGCCTGATGCTTACCTACAGCAGCCCTCCCAGCCGCCAGACCTGGGCTTCTCCCACAGACCCCAGCCAGAGGTCTGGAATTTCCACAACGCCGAGTTACTGTAAGAGCCTCCCAACTTAAGTCACTGACCCAAACAGGCAGCAAATTGCATTTAAATGAGCAACGCAGGCCCTGAGGAAAATAGGAGGGAGAATATAAACTGTGGTCACTGCATTCTTCTGATATTTGAAAATTAAAATGGAAATATTTTGTCCACTTGGATTTCTGGGAAATTTAGAGTGGGAAAATTCTTCTGAAGGTCTTGGAAGTAGGGTATCAGTTTTTTAATTGAACGATTACCAAGGAAGGAGTAATGAAATTATATTCTATTTGTTTATTTGTTCAACAAAAAATTGTTTTGAGCAGCTCTCTTGGCCAAGGCCCAGGTAGGGTCTGAAGAGACGACCATGAACAGGAAGGGTCGGGTTCAGTGGGCCAATCAAGAATGGAAAACACTGGCATGTACCACTGGCATGATGGTTCTCTTAAGGTGAAGCATCTCCTTACTATGTGTAAAGGGAAACACAAGGGAACCATCCATCTCCCAGGAATTTCCCATTTCTTAGAATAGTTTTTCCAATTAGAACCTCAAGAAGTTACAGGTTATCAAAACCCACATCCTGACGACCATGCTCTGCCTGGTGATTCCAGAGTCCTCGAGTCCCTGAAGAGCAGCTCAGTGCTATTTAGAGGTGGGAGGGATATTCTCTCTGCTTCCGAAACGTAAAATGCGTCGTGAAAGGGTGAAGGGGGGACGCCTGGGTGGTTCAGTTGGTTAAATGTCTGACTCTTGATTTGTCTTAGGTTGTGATCTCAGGGTTGTGGGATCGAGCCCCACATTGGGCTCCACGCTCAGCATGGAGCCTGCTCAAGATTCTCTCCCTTTCCCCGCCCACCTCTCCCCGCCGCCCCCAGCCACTGCCCCTTCCTCCCCTCGCACTCTCTCTAGGATGACTCCAGCCATGCAGCAGGAATCTCATAGTCCTTCAAGACAGGAGTAGATGGTTTGGCTTTCTGAATGCCTCCTTAATCAAGTTGATAAAGTTGGTCTCTAATCTAAATCGGGAAAATACCTGCTTTTAACCACATTTGTCTCAGGGTCTTTGAGTTACATGATATATCCTTAATCCAAGTCACAGATTGTTCTAGGGGACTGAAGGACTCAAAACAGCTTAAATGTGGCACTGGAAAGCAGAAGACTCTATATGTCCAGTTTATAACAGGCCAGAGAGGAACAGGAGTGTCTGGCAGCTCAGAAAAGGGTAGCTCATGACAGGTGGGATATAAATGAAAGGGAGGAGGCTTCCAGGCAACAGCCTTGTTCGTAATGGAGCCTTTTCACATGATAGTTACATGTTATACACAAACATTTTGCTCAAGAAAATAGATTGGATTTAGAAAAGACTTTTCTTTTGAAAAGCTCAAAGAAAACTCACTATCGCATCTAAGACTAATTATGTTGGAGGTTCTCTCCGTGTGAGCCTGACATCATGCTAACTATTTAAGTGGAGGTCAGAAGAGCTTTCAAACTTGGTAAAACCATGTTATCCTTATACAATATCTTTCATTTGAGCAGTATTTCTCCCAGTATTTCTGCAGGGGTGTAGATAATTTATGGCTTATTTTATGGGTAGAGAAACTGAAATGGCTAACCATTAACAGGTTGTGTTTTCTCAAAGTTACCCAGTAGGTAATTAGTAGATTTAAGAAAACAATCCAAGACTGCAAATTCCCGGTTTCTTGGCCTTTCCCCCTTAGACCTTTATACCTTAGATCCTAAATGCAATACCATAAGAATGTAAGAAACATTGTATTAAGGACCTCAGGAGACTATTGCCTTATTACTGTCACAAGACATTTTGATGAGGAGCTTGATAGGTAAGCTTGATAGTTACTGAATATGATTTTCTTTCAAATTTAACTGCTCTTAAAGGGAGTCCTTAAAAGCAGGAATCTTACCCTGGTCCCTTAGATCGTGGCATCTACCACAAAAACATACTTATTAAGCACTATACGGGTGCTCAGGGCTGGTACAACACAGCCATTACGCCTACCCTGATGATGAGTATTGGTCCCTGGGCTCCCGGAAACCCTGTTGCGCTTTTCTCACTCTGTGTCCCTCTGGGACAAAAGAACGGACCAAATGCCATCCAGGCTTGTGGGCTGTGCCACTGCTGACATCAGAGATGGGCACAGCTTTGGAATGTGGAAGGTCTAGGTAGCCGAAGCACTTAGGTAGAAGAAAAGACAAAGAAAAATTAATTAATTTGTCAAGTCCCTCCTTTCAGATTGCAAAATCAAGTATCACTTCCTGGTGGTGCCAAGCTCCCATTTTTCTTCCTCCTCTTTGGGTCCCAGTTGGGGGTTCCAGAGACACTCAGGAGTTAGTGTGGTGTTCACTGTGGTTGCAGATGGTGACTGAGGAACATTTTACAATACGAGGTGCTCTGGTATTACTCCTAAATTGTACATCCAGAGGGCTCAACATACCACTTGTGAATCATGATATTGATTCTTTACTTGAGCATAAATACTAAAGCATATATAATGCAGACCTCAAGTAGGACAGAGGAACCTATAAATACAACATGTAGACCTGTTCACAGGTTATTGTTACCTTACCATGGAGCCGTGGGCAGGTCATAACTTCTCTGAGTTTCTGTTTCCCCATTTGTAAAAGAAAAGGGTTTGGACTAGTTGCTCTTTAAAGTCTTTTTCAACTATAAAAATTGTTTTTTTTTTAAATTATTCTACCTATTTATAAATATATATATCCTTCTAAAAAAAACTTAAACAGCCTTATAAAAAGCCTACTATAAACTTTATATGACCCACTATAAGCCTTGCAAAACCGGCATAAAAATCTAAGCCTTCCTTCTTGCTCATTTTGCCTCTCTGGCCTCATTCATTCTTTCATCAGGCACGTATAAGGTACCAGACAGAGGACAGAGATGGTGCTGTACTTTGAGTGAGAACAGCAACAACTGAGCCACAGCTGACGTGTTCAAACATCTCACAGGCCCAAAGACACATCATGAAACCAGTAGGCGGCAATCAGGTCCATACAGTGAGGGCTAGACCTGCAGAAGGAGAGCCCACAGAGCAGTGTGCCCCTTCTCTGCCCTGAGGGATGGTGGGCCAGAGAAGGACCTGTGGAGGAGGTAGGGTGTGAGTTGAATCTTAATGAACAAACAGTAGTCACACCAGTGCAGAGAACCAGAAGAACACCTTAAGTAGAGAGGACAGCACGACAAGGCACAGTGAGGAGGGCAAATGCGTTGACAGAGTGTCCTGTGTGGAGCATGGCCCCAATGGGCAGAGCCCGCACCAGCTGGCAGGTGCTGGGAGGCTTAGATAGACTTATTCCGTAGGTGATGCAAAAGTTTCAAGAGATTAGGGATAGGGGAATGACGTAATAGATTTAGGTGACAGATGGGTCACCTTCTGACAGTGGTCTGGAGGAACGATGAACTAGTGGAGACCCGATTAATCAGAGGAACCAGTTGGGGGCTGTGCACATAATCCAGGTGAGAGCTTCTCAAAGCCGAGGTGGGACAATGACAGTAGGGCAGGATTGATGTCATATTTCGGAAAAGGATGTGGATCTATTTAGGTAACACTCAAGTGCGTGCCTACATCGTGGTCGGTTTGATTCTCCCACTGTGAACAGCAGGAGGAAAACGTTACTGGCTCCACGTTCTCCGACTTGCATTTTTAAGGTTGTACTTGCTGCTTACTTCACATTAGGGAAGTTGAAAGAGGGACACGGTCTCCCTGCGTTCCAAGAGGCTGATGCATTGATCATCATCAGCTTTTGGAAGCTGTGAGCAAAACATTTCCGGTCTCCCTGGGTCATCCCTTACGCGTGCTAACGGTGATTTCGTGGAGGGCAAGTTGGCACCATTGAACAGGACCCATGCCATTCACCACATAGGTTTCCAGTTTTCAACAGAGAGAGCCTGTTCACAGCCAGGAACGGCAAGCGGTTGCTTCAGTTTAGGCATCTGCAGCTTTCTGGGCAAATGAGTCAGAAGCAGAAGGTTGGTTTTTCCTTATGAAAGGCAGATGCCTTTAATACTCAGGGGGCAAATTCTGAGGACAGCAATGGGGATGAGATTGCCCCCCAATTCCCCGGAAACCCCCAAAGGCAGTTGATAGGATTTGACCAGCCCGGGGAACCAGCAGTGGCCCTGGGGAAGCTTCAGAGCGAGGAGTAAGGCTCTGGTCCCACCTAGAGCTCTGAAGTCCAAATGGCATTTACAGGACTCTGTGATTTACACAGATTTATATAAGATTGAAAGCACTTTATGAAATCTGCTCCTACAATTACATTTCCTAAGAATTACTAGGGATTAGAATGTCACTATTCTCAAACACTCTGCCACATAGTTTTCTGTAAACAGTTTATACAGAAATAAAGGAGAGGGAATAATCAGTTGCCAGTTCATGTGAACTTTTCCATACAGAGGCTCACTAAGGCCAATTCCTTCTGATTTATGTACCAACTGCCTGGAGCCAGCTGGACAACAGTCATCCTGACTCCTTACCACTTTTAGAACGTTTTAAAAGTAAGCCCTAATAAAAGGCTTCCTTTCTATTATCCCTGTCCTTTGGGATGAGGAAAATCCCCCACAGAAATTGTACACATTTTGCGAAAGCTGTAAATTCTGGCGGTGACATTTTAATGTCCCAAAGTCAGTGCATAATAAATGTCTCCTGTTATAAGTTAGAGCCTTTCTGGGATGTGTTGACCTTTGAAGTCTCTCCAACAGATAAGTTTCTCTCTCATTCAAGGCTACCTACCATACATTGGTTTTAATTTCTACTAACCATAAAATTATGATTAAAATTTTTCTAAAATAGAAGAATTATTTGGCTTAATTTTTTTATACATAGCCTGAAATGATGCTCAACTTTGGTGACAAGAATCACTTTATTTTCCTAATGTTGAAGAATTAAAAATCAAAATCACATTTAGGGAGGGGGCATATCACAGAGTGAACATGCTGGAGAAATTGGAATATGCATAAGAGTTCAAATACACACATTATTTAATATTGTTATATGGCTATTTCAACCTACACACACACACACACACACACACACACAATTTTGAAATTTACTAAAACAATATCCACTAAGAATTTCTTTAAGATTCTTTATTAACAATCTTACTGTTGACTCAGAATCCACTTTCTACCATCAAAGTTGGATTTTCTACTACCGAAAGGACTGGGTACGTCTTAGAGATTTCTGGACATGAGGGAGAACTATAGCACAGTCCATGTCTGCTGACCTCTTTGGCCTCCTGATTCTGTCTCCAGCTAGGAACACACACTCCCTTTCTGACTTGGGAGCACCAAATGGTTCCTCCGTCTGGACACGAGGCCTGAAGCCTCTAAGGGGAAGCTCACATGCAGATCCTGCCTTGGAGTCCATCGAAGAAAATTCCCGTGGGATCTGTTGAGCATTTAGGGAGGAGGGATAGGTTTTCTGACTGGAGCAGAAGAGCCTCAGGGCTTCCATGTATGGAACATGTGTTGACAACATGCCAGGCCAAGTCCATAGAGCAGTGAGCAAGACAGATGTAGTCTTGTCCCTTTGGAAGTGAGCTCGTGTGTCTTCCAGTTAAACACCACTTGGTACAACCGAGAGGAAATTCTAGTACTAAATTTAAAAATGGAGCCACTGAACTTCATAATGCAGCTCCATTGACGTGAAAACAAATACACAGGTGTAAACAAGTATATAGGAATACACTTGTATATGCTCTCAAAACGTTACAAAGAACCAGAATAACACTGTAGAATGGAGGAGAGAAGGGAAGCATTTTTATTTTTAATCTCTCTCTCTCTCTCTCTCTATTCTTGGCTTTTATTCTGTGTGTAATCATTTTAAAGAAACTTAGTCTTAGAAACCACACACAGAATCAAGGGATCTTGAGAAACAAATATGGAAAGATATATTGTTGAATGGAATAAAAAAGCAATTTATAAGTGACGAGGAAGATTCCATTCTTGTAAAAACTAGAGATAGATAGTTGATAGATGCTAGATAGATAGACAGACAGACAGATAAGTGTAGTGAAACAACTGAGGATATAAAACAAATTGGGATGGAAAGTTACCTCCAGGGGATACGGTGAAGAGAGAGACCTCTCATCTTCTGTGTACCATATTTCTGTACCATTTGACTATTTTTCAGCAAGCGTGAATTGATCATCAGAAGAAAATGATTTTTTTTTTTTTACATAAAAAACGTGGCGGAATGTTTTAGACCAAATCACTTCAGCTAGTCCCTGTTTGTCACAGTAATAAAAATAACTTAGAGAATATTAGAGCAAATAGATATTTGAAGT
The DNA here is from genome assembly GCF_020171115.1 of Neogale vison. Lineage (NCBI taxonomy): Eukaryota > Metazoa > Chordata > Mammalia > Carnivora > Mustelidae > Neogale > Neogale vison. The sequence goes on from NC_058091.1 coordinate 26,128,417, forward strand.
ATAAACATTGATCCTGCCCTAGTTTTTCCAAATCCTTATAATTCTTCTTTCCCCTTCTAAGTCCTAAATCAGAAAGGATTTCACATAACTCTTGAGGTTCAGTTAGGAGCCAGTCCCTCTGTGGAGGCGTCGCAAGAAAGGCCTGAAGGAGCTGCAACCCAGCAGCAGAAATGGAGATCCCGTGGGGGTCACTTGGCCTTCTCTTGTGCCACCTCTCACAGATGCCCCATTGGGAAGGGTCCTTGGTCTGAGGGGCAAAAGGCCCCTTTTTTCTTTAGCTCTTCAGGTTGACCTTGGACCCCAAAACCTTTGCTATGTGATGGGCCTCCTGGAAAGGTAGCAAGCAGATTCGGTTTTTGTTTTACTTTCAGAGTACTCATTTGAACGTTTTCACTCTGAATTGGCCCGAGTCTGGGTCTCAGACCCACACGTGGTGGCAAGCTCTTACATGGTGGAGATGGCCCAGGCAGGCCTGTCTGTACTTTCACTTCCCACCCAGATTCCTGAGTACAGACCAATGGGAGATTGCGTCAGATTTGCCCAGGCAGCCCAATTAGACAATCCTGAAATCCCCTTGATGACACAGCACGCATGAAAGCCTGTTTGTACCCTATCACACTGTTAAATTTAGATGCAGTCTGGCTGTGTTACAGCAGGAGCTCTTGAAAAGAGGCAGAGAATGCACAGAGATCGATCCAAGGCTACAGCAAACCTGCCTGGGCCAGTTAGTCTTCCCTTATTTTGTAACACAGACTGAGCGGGAGATCATTCCAACCTCAGCCAGTTGCAACAGAGACATTGTTTCCGTGAAGTTATGCTGGAGAAGGAAGTGCCTTCTAGGTGCTGGGAGCTGATGTCTGCCAAGCCCACACAAGATGTAAACTGGGAAGGGTAATTGGTGTCCTGAAAAACAAGAAGTCAGTTATCCAGCACCGAATTACTGAGAAAATCATGTGAGTGCTTGTAACAGGGCAAATAACAAGTGTATGAATAAAATCAAGTCTCGCTAAAGGGACAAAAATCAATAGCCAAATTATAAGAGTACCAAAGACATCATTTATGTTATTAGTGAGGTATATAGAACGCACGCAACAGAGAGCCCTTTTAATTCATGGGAAAAAAAATAATCAGACCATGGGGACATGTTTGGGTCTACTGAGAGTGACGTTTTAAATGTCTAGTAGTTGACACCAATACTAGCAACATGATCCATTTAAGACTAGTTGGTATTTGGGGAAATGTCATAGATTTCGCTTTTCCAAGTAAAGATGCAAAAAAACTATGTGGGCATGTTAACCATTATTTGCTTTTAGCAGAGCCAGTCTTCTCCCGAGTCTTTCCCAATATTTATTTATAGAATAGTCTTTCTACTCCTCTGCACTACAAGACTTGAGAACTATAATTGAAGATGTACTGTTCACCGGTTGGCACCTCGCAGCCTTCCCCTGACTGATGAGTTGGCAGGTACCATCTCCAAAGGACGGAGAGAAGCACAGGCAGGGACACACACCGCAGAGTGGAACACAGAATGGAATTCCAAAAAGCTTCGAAAGACATGGGAAGCCAAGAGCCCCAAGAAAAGATTGGTAAGAAGAAATGTACATAAGACTAAAAACAACAGCAATGAAAAAAATACCCCAAGGCTTTGATAAGGATGTCAGTTGCAGGGTTCATCTCTCCCATCCAGAAGTCAGGGGGGCACTGGCCCCAACTGACCCAGACATTGAAACAGGATTTTGCATTCCAGAACGCATACATTTATCTCTGATTGAATCTCAGAGGATTGAGGTGAATTCCACAAACAAGGAAAAAAAGTGGAGCCCAAACAGAGAAAAAAGAAGAGTTGTATTAAGGAAGTAAAAAAACAATCATATTAGAATTAGCATCCCAAAAGGGATATAATTGTGTTATTTCGTGTTAATAATATTTTATGTTAATGAAGCTAAACACTTTTATCAATATCTCTTAACTTTTAGTACAATTCTTTTAAATATCAATCTATCCTGAAGTATAGATTTTTTGGTAATATTCCTTTCTACATAATTCTGATTTGTCATCTGTCCTCCAAAGCCCCTAATAAACTTCTGTGATCCATTTATAGTTTGTTGCTCCAGCCACATATCTAAAATGACAAGAAACCAGTGAATGAGTGGAAACAATTTGAAAATGAATTCACCAGTTAAAAAAAAAATGGCATAGTTCAAAGTAAGAGATGAGTCAAAGGGAGGCATTGCCCAAAAAGAAAACACACACACACACACACACACACACAGAAAACTGTATCATCAGGCAAGTTCGTTGACTTTCCAACAACAAATGAGTCATCATCAGTCTATATATGTCACATATATTACAGAACTTGAATATAAAATGGTATTTACCTTTCGACAACAACAGAAAAAGCCCCTACAGTCTCGCACTACCTCAGGTTTCCCCTAAATTTCTCAACATGCTAAACCCGTCTATTACCCTTCAGAAGAGCTGATCTGAGAAACTTGAATCGACACAATAAAACAACCAGTTATTTTTCTACTTTGCACCGAGAATAGTCACACTCACCCTTCATGTCCAAAGCCTTTTCCCTTCCCCTGGGGGCTACTATACAACCCAGTCAGTCAATCAGTAACTTTCAGTAACTTTCAAGGAATAATTACTCAAAAGCCCTTGTAAAGCTGAGTATGGACCACGGGCTGCCTAAAACTTTAAAAGAGAGGTTCTAGAAAAATACAGCAAGTAGTAATAATTCACCAGTCACCCCTGGAAAAGACCAGCAACCTTATATTTGGGGGCTGCTGACTGTTTTTCTGTGGGGGAAGGACTTTTGACAATTTAAGCTTTTTATCAGGTCTTTTTCTCTGAGGAGTGGAGAGGAGCTTTCTGTCTTCACGTGGTCTCTGTGATGTCACACTCTCCAGCTTCTGAGTCAAAAAAAATCTGGATTTTATGTTACTGAAGTACAGAAAAGATGAAAAAATAAGGAGATAGATCCGCTTCACGAAGCAAAATCAGAACATGTCAGTACTCATCAATGCTATGTCATGGATACACTCGTATTTGTTATGTTAGTTACTGTGACATTTCAACATATTTTTAAACTTTTAACACAAAGACAAATAAATCAATAAAAGGAGCTTCATGTTTCTACAGAAAAAAAGCATGATTTTTAACTTGGTAGGTCAATGAAATATATGTTCTATAAATCAATAAAATAAATATCTTTCTAATGTTTTCTTCAAAAGGAAAAGTTTGCCACAAGTATTCCATTCCTAGAACCAAGATAGAAGTTTTTTGGCAGAGGATGAGCCACATATTTGCTGTTTGAGATCAGGAAATATTAAAGACTATTTAAAAGTTCATAGAGGGGCACCTGGCTAGCTCGGGAGTCTCAGTTAGAGGAGGATGAGACTTGATCTTGATGTCATGGGTTCGAGCCCCTCATTGGGTGTAGAGATTACTTAATAACCAAATAAAAATTTTAAAAATTTCATAGCATTTGCAGTAGGATTAAAAACTTTGAAACTATCAACATGGGAAAAGAAAGCAATCTGGATTTTGGTCTAAGTTCTGCTGCTAACTTACAATTTGAACTCTGACAAATGTCTTAACTTCACCTGGGTCTCAGTTTTCTTATGTTACAAGTGGAGATGATAACACCTTTCAAACTAATGCACTTGGCTTTGTGAGGAAGGGATGTATAAAGCTTTCAAAGAACAAAGCCCTGTTTGAATGCTAGATAGTTTTGTGAAAAATATAGTACCTTCTTCTGATTTCCTTCTCTCACAAATGCCATTAATAAAAATTATGGTGAGAGTGAGACTGGCATTAAAAGTACATTCCTGATCCTCAGACTGCCAATTACGGTGCCATGGCCATCTGGGCACTTAATGAGTCTTAGCTGGTGGTCACCATCCACCTTCATACACAAAGAGATTCATTCTCTCAAGACTTGATTCTAGAGTGACTTCCTCTTTCCATGTTGGAATTTTATTGCACCTGACATCCAGATGGAAAAAGGCAGTTCCAGAAGTGGTTGATCCACTTTAAATTTAATTTAAGCATGTGGTGATTAATGTCCTCTGTGCTCATTTTTTTCCAATCTGTAGTCTTTTGAGTTGAAAGTTACCCTCGCTACGTTCCACTAGGTTCCCTTTTACGTAAGACAAATTCTCACTAAATCTGGTTTGGCGAGACCCTTGTTTGGTGGGCTTCTCAATTACAGATGTAGTAGAGTATCCTAGTTCCCAGTTGAGTGCAATAGTCAGTTATAACATCCTGGGAAAATAGTCAATTAGCCTGTGATTCATGTTGGAATAATGCATTGCTTTCTAGTAAAAGATTCCTTGGAGTTGTGTCTAGAGTTTAATAGCAGACGACTTTTACAAGAACATTTTGTTGCACAGAAATTCCCTTCATAACTTTTAGAAATTGCGTTTACACAAGAGTGTTTGAATAGCACAGACATTACTGAAAAGTGGCCAAATCTAGTGCAGTCATGTCACAGAATTTTCCAACTCTTGAATAATAATATTCTAAGCTGAGGTTGAGATTCTACTACTCTCCAATGTGGTTTTCTGTTCTGAGGTGGTTTATTTTCCTCCCTGCCTTTCGTCACATTTTATATCCTGGCAATAGAACCACTGACCTCCATGAAGAGAACATTTTTAATGACCTTGGTAGTTGTTGAGATGCTTATGTCTCATGAGTAACAAAGGACTTAAAAATAAAGGCATTGCGGACTAAATCTCCAGGACTTCCTCAAGGTGCTGAGAAAGTTGAGGCAGATCATGTGCTGTACTCGTGCCTGTAAATGTTCTCATCTGTAAAATGGGAGAACAGTACTTACCTACAGCACAGGACTATTCTCTAACTGCAGGGGGGAAATGTTTATCAGTAGAAAGTATGACCAGATTATTAAATCAAGATATTTGATCCTAGCATTTTGAAACTTTCATTTAGAACAAAATCTTTACTTACAATGGGAAAAATGGGTCATTTTAAAATTCATTAAAAAATAAGCAATCTTTTTTATTGTAAGGAAATAACCAATAACTCCTTCAGGATTAGGAATCATTCTACCTGTAGAACAAGGCACACTTTGGAGACATGTCTAAGATTCTTTGTACAGCTCATCATTAACACTGTTTCAACAGCACACAGATTCTACTGACATAGCACACACAATTCTACTGACATTTGGTACCTACAAAACTAAGGAATGTAGAGGTTTGGGGGCTTTGCCTTAGTAGATGATACCCAATACAGGAAATAGAACCAAGATCATTTCCAATTCCATTGGTTCTAATACAACCAATTCCATTTTCCTGTGTCCCAGTCTTGTATGGGTACTTCAGATTAGGTCTCCAAAAAGCATATTCTGTAGATCTGGAAAAGAAAGTGTGACTATTTCCTGAGACACACTTACAATGCCCCAACTTCAATACCTCACCAAGTCACCACTCAAGGTGGTTGAATTTCTGTGGCATGACATTTGGAATCATGTATCCCATGTTGCATCAAATGTTAATGCTTTGGAAGCATTTGGTGCACAAGAGACAGGAAAAGTTTCTGCCCAAAAGAGATAGATCTGATAGAAAACATTAGACCTGAATTCTTCCCCAACACTCCTCCTTTCTAAGGTTAGGCACCTTTCCTCTGCTCGCCTCCCTCATCGCACTTACGATAACTGCGTGGTAGTTCTGTGCGTGGGCATCTATCTGTTTTCTTTACGAAACCAAACGAGCATTCAGTGGGCATGCAAACTGGACAGTCTCCTTTTTTCTTCTTTTGCCCTTCTCTTTCATTAATTTCATCCATTCTTTTATCCAACAAATATTTTAAGCACTACTATGTGCAACCACTCAAATGCATTATCTTGTTAAATCTTGACATCTCCACCGTCATCCTATCATCCCCACTTTAAAGATAAAGAAATAAGAAATTAAGTCACTTGGCCAAGTTCAATGAGAGAAATTTAAAAAAAAAAAAAAAAGGAAGAAACAAGGATTTAACATTAGATCTCTCTGGCATCCCAATCAATGCTTTTTCTCCTCCATCATGCTGTCTCACAGGCCGAGGCTATTACATAGAAAGCGATAGAAACCATGGAAAGAATACATAAGAAAGAGTATGCACGGGCTCTTTATATGGGAGGAGATAGATGACAATCTGAGATACTGTGGAAATCTTAGGCACAGATGGCGACTGGCGAACACTGAGCGATGTATAGTGCAGCACGTCCTGGTATATGTTGCAAAACTTGAAATAACACTAGAGCAGGTCAGTTCTGTGAAATGGAGGTCACCAGAGAAAGAGTGAAAGAATACAGTGCGAGGCCCCCTCGGAGACAGGACAGCCCAGGGCCTGGGGAGGGGGCTGCAGTCAGGGCTGGAAGCCAGGATGCAGTTTCAGGGAAAAGATTTTGAAGTTAAAAAAAAAAAAAAAAAGTGCCCTTAAGGCTGATCTCTACAGCTGGGAAAGGAGAATTCAAGACTTACAGGAACAGGTACCAATTACCATTTGGCAGGAAGGCAAAAAAAGCCTCAGGAAAATGCCAAGGATTTCATCAGGATAAACTTGTACAAGAATGTTAAGTTCAAGAGCACCAGATGGCATTTTTCTGAGGTACTTGGTATTATAAACAGAGATTTCTGATACAGGCATTTCCTCGGAGACAGAAGGAAAGTCGTCCGCTGAATTTCATTTGAGGACTGATAAGTGGCACCAGAGGAAGCCACATACACATGACTATTCCTTGTGGAGATGTGAGCCAGACGAGAAAGCCAATTCCCTTCTGCCTGCATTTGTTTTCTTTGGTTTCCTAGAGGCTTCCTGGTAATAGCCAAGCTCGAAAAAATAAACTTTTGGTATCTCTTTTAGAAAACACACTTTTCGTGTCTCTTTCTGGAAACCATCCTTTTAGGACACTGGAACACTTTCTGTTATCATTCTGCCCTCTCAAATAAGAGAAGATGAAGATTTTCTCTTGGTTAATAAATGGCATAAACAGAAAGCTTTTGAGGATCTTTGAGTAATTTGGAAGAAAGCTTTAGAGAAATGTATTTCATTCTTGTTAATAAATAACCAAAGTTCCTCAAGATGCTAAAAGGTGGGCATTTGTTTCCCTACTGTATACACAAAGGTCTCCTGTATTTGTGTCCTTCTGTGCTCATTTCCTTTGCTCTCTGCCTGCAGGCCCCACCCCCTCACCCTGCCCAAGCCAGGAACATCTTCTTCTGTCTTCTCCGGTCCCTTTCTAACTTCTATCTCTCTGTATTCTTCCATATGGTCCCATATGTTTCAAATAAAAGCCCATTGTCCATCTGACAAGTGACTTTTCTCTCTTTCATATTCCTCCTTATGAGTCACATCCCCTGGAAGTCCATCTTCCTTTGGAGTGTCTTTCCTTCTGAACTACTTCAGATCCTGAAATGATGAAGAAAATCACAACAATACCCTATTTTCCTGACTTCTCTTCCACGTAAACAATCTCAGAAAACTTCCTTTCAGAGATCTGCCATCCTTTTCCTTTTATGATGTCTTTTGAGGGACTATTCTAAGTCCAAGAGGCAGGGATGCTGTGAGAGTTTGCTTTGTGCACTTCTTAACATGCTTGTTAGGTTCTGGAATGTCACTTAGGATGTGAGTGCCAGTAGTGTCAGAGGACAAAATGAAAATGTAGTCGATGAGCAAAATCAAATTTATTTATAAAACTGCATTGAAGGAGTGCCTGGGTGGCTCAGTGGGTTAGGCCTCTGCCTTCGGCTAGGGTCATGATCTCAGGGTCCTGGGATCGAGCCCCGCATCAGGCTCTTGCTTAGCAGGGAGCCTGCTTCTCCCTCTCTCTGCCTGCCTCTCTGCCTACTTGTGATCTCTCTCTCTCTCTCTGTCAAATAAATGAATAAAATCTTTTTTAAAAAATTGCATTGAAAAGTCAAAAGGAACGCATCATCTTTCAGAATGCACACAAAGTGAGAAAGATCTAGACTAGAGCTATCTTCTGCTGAGGAGAGACCTGCGTAGATTGGACCTCCAAGGAGGGAAGACAGAAATAAGACGGGTCTAGGTTTGAACCCCAGCTTCACAACTCACTAAAAAGTTGACTTCTCACAACCTCAGGCTCTTCTCCAAGAAATGGGAATAATAATGTGACTCATGGCCTTGCTGTGAGGTTTAAGTGGGAGAATGCATATGAGTTGCTCAGCATGGTGCCTCCTAGAAGGTGAATGTTCAAACAAATGAGAACGAAGATGTCAAAAGGGCCATCTGGAGGGTATGTAGATATTTGCGGAAGCAGCAACATGCAACACAAAGTTACAGGCATTAGAAAGAGATGGGGGTGGTTCTCTACTCTCTGGGAAGGCAACAACCCAGCCCAGAGAAGCTGTGGGAATGGTGTGTTGCTGGGAGTGGCACAGGTTCAGCACCTGAGTCAGGGACCCCCAGACAGGGGTATCACAAGGCAGAAGATAGGAACGAGGAGTCAAGATCTTGCTGGCTAACCTTACCGATGCCTCAGTGCTGCGTTCCCTGTCAGCTCCCTGGGTCCTTCCTCCCTCAGACCAGGATTGATTTTAAGACTCGAGTTGGGCTGGTGGGGCCCAGGAGTTGCCTGAGTAGCACCTTTCCTTAGAAGTCTGACAGACTGTTTCTTTCTTCTCCTCACATGACAAAGAGGCAAACATAAAATTATGGGAAAATGAATCACTGGGAGAAGGCAGTTTGAATTTTCTCCAAGACAGATGTGTTTGAAAAGACTCTTTCCTCAGAGGGAAGTTCTTAGGTTTCAATATTCCATTCTACCCAACAAGCTCCAGAACTTTCTCTACTTTATCTTGGTTGCCTGCCTGAACAATACTCTGCGAATCATCCTGTTGCATCTGTCTGCTGCTCACCCCCAGCCCCAAAGAGTTCTTGGCTGGTCTTTAGATTTCCCTCATTAACATTCTTTCTGATTCAGAAACCACACAGATGACAAATGAATACAATTTAAGTGTCCCCTTGAGTGTATTTTTATTAGTGTGACAGAGAAGCTTCATATTTTAAAAACTCATGTATTTAGTATTTACCAAGTTTTGAAAAGCTTAGCTTTGGTGACAAATATATGAATTCCAAATCTTGGGTGTTTTTTTTTTCTTCTTTTTATATTGATATATGTACAGGTAAAACAAAAGAACATTTCATTGAACTAGGACATCCAGGGATATACACTGACTTTTAGTAAGGTAAAATATGTCATGTTTTAGAGAAGATTTCTTTTGTTATATAGATGTTGTGTTAAACTATAACGTTAGACTCTATGTATTAGACTGTAGATCTGTATGGTTCTCTGTATTAGACTATAAAGGAGTAACTTTCTGAAACCTACAGGAATTTTCCTTTCCCGAGTGTTGCAGCCAAGCACCTAATCTGTTAGTGGTTGTCGTTGTTGTGTTATGATCCCCAAAACATATTTCCTGCCAGGTTCTCCCTGTATACATGGGTCGCTCAATAAATACTGGGAACAGCCTGACAAAATCTGAACTGTATATATATCCACAATGATTTACTTTTTATTTTGTAATTACTTACTGGCAATACTTGAGGACATGTCTAGTTGACTTTCTCCAATGAAGGAGAAACAGCTGTTTCTTGTAACTCAGGGGAAGTGCTGGGGAATCCATGAAGTAGTGAGGGGCAGATCAGGACAGAGCAGAGTCAGGGGTTATGCCCTGCAGAGAGGTTTAGGTGTCTCTGTACAACTTGCTTTACTGAGGTGTCCGGGTTCTCTATCTACAGCTATTGTCTCTTGCCATAGAGTAGAAAGTTTGTTTTCAGGAAGTGGCTGGTGGAATTTCCCAACTGCAGACAGATAATCTACTAGGTGGGGCAAGTGGAGAGTTGCTAATCAGGTCTGGGTTATGACAGAGAGTGTCCATAAGTCAGGCCATTGTTCAGACGGGGCTCATATGGTAAGGGATTCCACTTTCTTGAACAAGACTAGAGGAAGCCCAGTAGTACTTCCCAAAGAAACTTAATCATTAAAAACCCCACAGCCCTCAAGTACTGGAATAAAGAGAGAAGGAAATGACCCCAAACCTAGTGTGTATAATTCAAAAACAGGTCAGTGGTCCTATAAATATAGAAACCATACTGCTGGTTGCCAGAGGGAAGGGGGTGGGGGATAGGCAAAATTGGTGAAGGGCAGTGGGAGATAGAAGCTTCTAGTTACAGACTGAATAAATCATGGCAATAAAAAGCACAGCATAGGGGCTACGGTCAATGGATAATGTAACAGTGTCGTATGGTGACAGGCAGTATCTACACCTGTGGGGAGCACAGCTTAACTTGTAGGAAAACTGAATCACTATGTTGTGCACAACATTGTGTGTCAACTGTCAAAGTTAAAAATTAAAAAACAATTAGGTCAGTGGTGTCTGCAGTAATGGAAGGAAAAGATCACTCTTTCTAGTATTTCTTTATCACCATCTTTTTTTTTCTTTTTGTGTTCTTCCTTTTCATGCTCTGTAGTGAAGGTGAGCAAATGTAAGCCTTTGCTGTACTTTATTTGGGAAGTAAAACAATCAGGCTTTAAGTTCTTTTTCTGTTTCACAGACTTGGAGAAAGAGCCCGATATGGAGAACCTGGTGCTGGGGCCCTGGGTTCGGGAGGGGAGCAGGGGGGAGGGGCACACGCAGTGTCAGCCCCAGGCCCCACACTGCTCCTCTGGAGAACCCAGGGAGTGCCCTCTCATTGGAGGAAAGGCCTTCCCCATCCCCATGGGCAGGGAGATGTACTTAAAATACCAAAATGCTGAAGAAGATGGAACTCAATGAGGTACTTTCTCAAGGAGTGAACAGAAATAAAATAGAAGAAAAAAAAAGTCTTTTTCTCTTCCAAATAAAATAAAAATTCAGACTGTTTTGGAGACAACAGGGTTTCGTTCCACTGTCCCTTTTCCGAACCTGGGTCATTTGTACAAGTAAAGGAGGGAGAAATTCATTCTTTGAACAAGCTTTGCAAAGTTAGGACATGTTCAGATCTCATGCCCAGATAAAATTCCCCAAAGACACCTAAACCTGCGTATTAGGAAAATAAATGGGGATGAAATGCGGAGATCTTTGAATATGAATCTTGAGCTCTTAAGTCTATCAGGTTCTCCAAAAATTTCCTCTCTGGTTAATTGTCTCCATGGACCCTATTCTGGCCGTGGCACAGAATTTTCCCGATCCTTTCTCTCCCATGCAAATGAGCCCATCCAAGGAGGCATGGTTTTACTTAAGAGCAGAAACCTAAAATAAGACTTTCTTGGGGAAGCCAGTTGTGTGGATAGGAAGCCTCTAGAATCCTGACCCTTGCTCACTTTGGCTTTAAAGCCCCTCTCTTACATTTTCTAGGCAGGCTTTCTGACTATCCATTTTGATGACAGTGAGGTGAAGGCCAGCATGTTTTTAAGGGAAACCTCTCATTTTCTCCATTAAGTAGCCCAGAGTAATTTACTCTTTGCTCCTGGGTTTACCTTCTTCCTTCTTGGATTCTTTCTTCCTTCTTCTGTTATCCCTTATTGCTTAACCTGGATTCTTGATACGCTGGGATTCCTGTGTTTCCCCTTTAACCACCCCCACCTCATTCCCTACCATCATTTTGTCTGTGTAAATGTAACTCAGGAGTATAAATATAAATGTGATAGAAATGTGCCTCAGTGACAGTGAACCATTTAAGCCTCTTTCACATTTTCCTCTTAAGACGACTCAACTGAAGACCACGATGGGTTTGGCTTTATAGGAATCCCAAATCTACCTACTTCAAAAATGTTAGTATTTGATTAGACAACCGAGTGAGAGAAAAAAATAATCACTGTAGCCAAAATGATTATTTTTCACTCATTGAGGCATTAAAAATATCTACTTTTTAAAAATCTCCAGCTACCTGGCCATACGACACACTAGCATCTTATAAAACATATGAGAACCCCCATATAGCATCAATATTCTTCAAGGATTATACCATAGAGAAAATCCCTAATGTCCCCCAGGTTAAACCAAAGAGAACTAAGCTTTTCTGATCTGTGTCTGCTACTCTATTGTGTATTCAAGTTCATCCTCGTGCTATGATTCAAGTTCATCCTCATGCTATTATTATAAATGCTGAGTGAGGGGCTTTGTTGTATATTCCCTCATTTAGCAATTGCATTCTACTTCATATGAATGTAACACTTTTCCTTCAGTTACGACCCTTGATTTTAAGCTTTCGATTCCCTGGATGAATCATTTGACAAATTTTGGCCAGTCTTAGAAAAATCCACAGATGCCACTTTGATTAAAACAGTTCATAATGGTTTAAAAGAGGCTTTTGACTCTTAACTTTCATCTCCACATATGAGGTGGGTGGCGGGGGAGGGAGGAAGTAGATCAATGGCCAACGACGAGTTTTGATCCCAGCTCTAACCCAAGCTCCACCCACCACCTAAACATCATCTACAGCAAGATCATTTGTCAGCACTTCATTCATGAGCATCATAATTAAGATGCCGCAATTCACTTCTGGTATCAAAGGTTCGTTTTGGTGGAAATAACATGGCTAGCATCTCCTCTGCGAAGAATCCGGAAGGTCCATTTGGAATCTAGACTTTGAATACTGGTCTGAGCGCAGTCCCACACCGCAGAGTGGGAAGCCTGCTGCCGCCCCTGCTGGAAAGGGGGCTCCAGATGTCACCCAGAACCCAGTGAAATGAAGAACTTGAGCAAGTCAGGAAAGAAAGTGAAGAGGCACGTTTTCCCTTCTGACATATCTCTAACAACTGTGCCTAACCTGAAAATGTGGCTCCAATCCTTTACAGAACTATTAGTTTCTTTACAGCAAAGTTCTAAAAACTTAGTTTCTTTTGATTTCTCCCCCTCGGCAGGAAAATGACACATTTGGGGCCAAGGCATTAAAGCGTGGTCTCCTGGGAGAAGTGGGGGAGGGCTATTGCTTTCCAACCCACAAACAGTTGCAGGTGCAAAAAATGTGCACACGAAAAGGGAGGTCTGGTAGAGGCCTCTTTCAAACTGCAGCCTTTTAAGTTCAATAAATCTCTTTGCTCTTCCCTTTGTGCGCCGTGTGCTTCCCTCCCACGCTCAAATGCACGGTCCTCAATGTGGCCTCCAGAAGGAATCTTCATGTTTGTTGTGAAGTTTTCCGTAATTACATAATCAGTGAAGTCTGTGAGTTCGTGTTGAGGAGGCTGAAGAATTCAAGCCTGAGGATTACAGTAACATCATTAGATGGCTTCCTGGAAGAGCCAAGTGATTTTTTTCCCAGACCGGACTCTGATTGGCTGCCCTCGGAGGCCTTCCCCTGGCCCCGTGAATCACAGCTTCGTGGACGTTGCGGCCGGGCAACCTCCCTAAGGTGCTTCACGGTGTTTGTGTGCGCTGTGGGTCAACTCTGCATGCATGCTGTGCGTCGATTTGATTAGGAAGGCGGGAGCCACAAAACCAGAGGGCTGTGGTTTCTTGAATGCCTTTGTGTCTGTGTGGTGACAGAGTGAGGGCTTAGCCGGTCTGGGCCGCGGTACCTTGACTCATCCGGCAGCGTCTAGAAGCCTTGATTCCTTGCCTTGGGGTTTTAGGGGCAGGAAGAAAGAGAAGAAAGGAAAGACCACAGCTGAGTTTGGGGCGTGTCATAGAATTTGGTACCTGATACGCATCATTTCTTGGGAATTTTTTCCAAGTCAGCTGGATAGTGACGATTATATATTAAAAACCAAACAACCAGAAATAACCTTTTATTTATCTGCCGTGTTAATCCCTTAGAATCCACTTTCCCAGGACCCAGCAATTCTTTGAAATGATTATTCATGGGCGCTCTAAACTCTCTTCTCTCTCTCCCCGGTGTTTGGTTTCGTGTGTATTTTTTCTCCTTTAGGTTAGTCACGGCACACACAGAGACTCTAGGAACTTTTTTAAGGCAGACCCAAAGGTGTGACAGCAGCTGATTATTTTCCAAATGAAAATAACTCTCAAAAAGAAAAAAAACTTTACATAGCTATCTTGTTATTTTGCTGGTTTCCATTGAGTTTCCATGGAAGCCATCACCTGCCCATTAGAAGTTGCAAGGCAAGGGAAGAGCTATGAGAAGAAAAGATGGCTATGAGGGAAATCTCTCCCTTTATTTTGTTCTGTAATAAAGAGTTAGAACCTCAGCTTCTGTAACTGAGGCCAGAATTCAGCATTTTATTTTTTTTTAAAGATTTTATTTATTTATTTGACAGACAGAGATCACAAGTAGGTAGAGAGGCAGGCAGAGAGAAAGAGAGGAAGCAGGCTCCCCGCTGAGCAGAGAGCCCAATGCGGGGCTGGATCCCAGGACCCTGAGATCATGACCTGAGCCGAGGGCAGAGGCTTTAACCCACTGAGCCACCCAGGCACCCCATTTGATTTTAAAGAACACAAATGGGATGGCAGGTGGATCTCAAGTAGAAACAGTATACATCTAATTTTCAGGAGCATCAGAATGGCTAGTTACTGTATTCAGCAAGCATAAAATCCTGTGGAGCAGGTAGTTGATTAGAATTGGGATCCTTGGGATGCCTGGGTGGCTCAGTCATTACGCATCTGCCTTCTGCTCAGGTCATGATCCCAGGGTGCTGAGGTCAGCCCCACATCGGGCTCCCTGCACAGCAGGAGGCCTACTTCTCCCTCTGCCCCTCCCCTTGCTTGTGTTGTCTCTCCCTCTGTCAAATAAATAAATAAAATGTGTTTTAAAAAGGAAAAAAGAAAGAATTGGGATCCTCAAGTAAAAATTTTCTGGTGGTCCTTCTTCATTCTCTTGCTCTCAGAGAATCTCTTGCCCTGCTCTCTGAACCCCTCATTTCTGTTGCCATCAAGGTGTTCATTCATCTGTTCAATCGGCACCCCACTTCATAAGTTTATATAAGAAACACATTCTCCTTTTTACTACATTTCCCAAGAATTTAACTAACATAAATCTTGTTTCTTAAACCTTTGAAAGAATCTCTTAGAAGAAAAACTGAACCCTGTGTCCTTTTGAGAGATAGTCTTTAATAACACATCTTAGTTTTTTTAAAAATAGCTCTTCTTGACTCTGTCTTTACCAAATTTGAGCTCCGAAGAATAACAATTAATGATGTTTATATAGAAATGTTGGCTTCTTTGCTTTATAAAATGAAAGCTGATGACTGAAATTAAATTTGCCTGGGAGTCTCCAAATTGTAATTATTTCAAAATGATGGTAGTAGTTCTCTTATCAAATGTATGATAAAGGGAAAAAAAAAACTTGACAAATCAAATAAGGAGTTTGGCAGAATATTACTATAAATATGATCCAGGTTAGAAAGAGGTATACTCATGCTTGTGTGCAAAGACTAGTATGATATAACTCAACAGAATTATGAGAGAAAAAAGACTTTTTCCTATAGATTTAAATGTCCTTGTCATATGGTGACATTTATAATATACATTATGAGTTAAACTAATGATTTTCCAGTGTTCTCTTTATCCATAATACAACTTTACTCCCAGGATAGAGACTAAATCCCCATAAAACTGATTATGTATAAAACCTCAACAGGAGAGAAACCTTCATTCTCATGTTGCTATATAACAATGTATTAATTAATATAATAAAAATTGTTACTATAAAAATAAACCCAAACAATTTGGTCTTGTTTTATCTAACTGTTCAACATAGTTTTTTATGGTTGTGTAACAAGTTATCCCAAAACTTTATGGCTTAGGACAACAAACATTTATCTTATGGTTTCTGTAGTTCAGAAATCTGGGCATGGCTTAGCTGGATACCTCTAGCTCAGGATCTCTCACAGGGCTACAGTCTAGATGTTGGCCAGAGCTCAGCTGGAGAAGGATCCCTTCTGAGTTCATTCACTGGCAACATTCAGCTCCTTATGGACTACTGGAATGAGGACTTAGGTACTTGCTGGCTTCTGGTTGGACATGCCATTCTCTCAATAAGTGGCCCTCTCTGTTGGGTAGCTTATGGCATGGTAGCTATCTTCCCTCAGAATAGGCCAGTAAGACAGTGAGAAAGGTCAATAGGATGAAAGGCAAGTACTTCTTGTATTTGAATCTTAGAAATGATATGTCATCTCTTTTGTTAAGTTTTACCACTTATAAGCAAGTTACTAGATACAGTCTGCCCTCAAACGGAGAGAACTACATAACGTGCAAATATTAGGAGGCATGGATCATTACGGGCCATCTTAGAGGCCAACTACCAACTTACCTGCAGAGTTTCCTGTTTCTTCTTTACAACTAAAGACCCCAGTAATAATTAGAAATTTAGTCTTTTGGAAGAAAGAGTATAAGAGCTTAGTAAAAGGCAGTATTTTAGCTCTCTGCTGGTTCAAGATTCTAAATTGTTGGCAGATACGCCTGTCCAGTGGTTGTGATGCTTCCAAAACCACTGCTCTTGACAATCAGCAGGTGTGAGAGTAATCCTATAGACACTGGCAAAGATAAACCTCCATATCCAAATTAAACGAAAGTCCACTTTACATTAGCTATTATAGTAATGATCTTACTATTAGTTAGCTGTTACATTAGTTATCTACTGCTGTCTAACAAATTGTCCAAAACTTAATGGTTTAAAACAAGCAAATAAATACTTGTTTTCTTTTCTTTTTTTTTTTTTAAAGATTTTATTTATTTATTTGACAGAGAGAGAGATCACAAGCAGGCAGAGAAGCAGGCAGAGAGAGAGAGGAGGAAGCAAGCTTCCTGCTGAGCAGAGAGTCCCATGTGGGGCTCGATCCCAGGACCCTGGGATCATGACCTGAGCCGAAGGCAGAGGCTTTAACCACTGAGCCACCCAGAAACAAGAAATACTTGTTTTCTTATACAGAGTTCTGCTGGTCAGGAATTTGGGAGTGGCTTAGTGAAGCTGTTCTGGTTGGTGTTTCTCCAGAGGCTGCAGTTATCTAAAGGTTTGACGGGAGTTGGAGGATCCATTTCCAAGGTGGCCACTCACATGGCTGGCAAGTTATTGTTGATTCTTTCCAGAAGTCTCTGTTCCCCACCACATGGGCCTCCACAGAGCTGCTTGAGTATCTTCAAGTCATGGAGGCTTGTTTTTCCCAGAGAATCCAAACTGATTTTGAGACATATGAAACATATTTCAAACTTTTATAGTGATTCTTGTCCTAGTGTTTATCCATGTTGCAGACACAAAATATGTGATCTTCAGAGTATTAAATTTTATTACACAGGAACTACCATGCCAAATGATTCAACACATGTTCATTTCCCCAAGGACAAGCATCCCTCTTGCTTATAGATTTCAAAAAAAATTCCATAAAACTGTGATATTTGATTGCCAACCATCAAACTGCAATGTAGATTCATTGGACCCATGCCCATCTCCTGTCCTGTGAATCTCTTAGATGTACCACAGGATTGTCAATACACAAACAGCAGAGGAGAGGCAAATTGATAATTTTGGATAACTTCTAGAGAATGAGGACATATATAATCAATAACCAAAAAGTCCTGGGAGATCTTATCCATAAGACAAAATAAGACCAAGGCCAAAGGGCTCAACAAATATTTGGAGCTCACACTGGTAGTGAGACTTGGCTTCTCATGACAGGAAGACTGGCTTCAAGGAAGTAGAGACTCAAGGGCTCTTGAGTGTGGCTATCTGTAAGACTCTGTCTCTATAGCATCAAGGTCTCTGATAATCTTGGTTTGCTAAAACTCTGTCCAGAGACTACCAGGAACACACCCGTAGTAAAGGAAAAGAAAAGAAAAAAAAAAAAAAAGTTAGCATGATTTAGCCTCCTGGAGCAAGAGACAATACAAGGCAGAGGAAGCATGGATTGAGTCAAAAGAGGAAGAACAGCGGGTATGGTACTTTCAGGACTTCAGGGCTGGAATTAGTCATAATATGGTCTTGGCCTGGATTGTTCAGAGTTTGTAAACCAGACAAGTTGCTGGAGTAGTCAGTGCATTTTTAGAGCACATGCTCTTTGCAGAGTTACTAGTATATCATTCTGTCAATGGTTCTATCTTGGAACATATAGAGCTGAGCAAAGAGGTATTATATCATTTTGACCTTAGGCCATTTGCTTATTTTACTGGTCATCGTGTAGACCATTTTTTAAGCTATAGTGTGCTTCAGCTCTCATCCTCAATCTATATATGGGAATCTAACCCCTTCCCTCTCCTTCATGTCCTATAAGGAGGTCTCTAACCAAGGTGTATTTGATGAAGCCCCTCCCCTTTTTCTCATGCTGTTTGCTTTTCCTAACAAAACTCCATCATCCCAAGCTTGGGAGAAGGGAAGAATTTAAAGCAAGATCAATTCTACCATTGTCTTTGCACACAGTGTTTTCTCTAATCATAATTCCATTACACAATTCTATTCTGTCCTTAAAACGCAGCTCAAAACCACATTCTTTAAAAAGTGCTTCTCCTTCTTTTCCTCCTCATCTTCACCATCCCCACCCCTGACTTACAAGATAAATTTATGTTCCCTTTTTGTATTCCTGGTGCCTAGTAGAGTACTTGGTACAGAGTAGATGCTTAGTAAATATTTTTGAGTTCCATTGGTAATATTTAATTAATTTGGCAGTGGGAATTATTAAAATACTTTGATATTTCTGTATTTCACCTTCTCCTCAGTTCTCTCCTCTCTGATTTCCTATTGCAAAGTTTGGCGTTGTTGTTCTCTGATGACTTCTAGATAACTGTTTTGTTTTTTCTTTTATTCCAATTATTAATAAATTGAGAGTTCCTCAGGATTGGGATAATTTCTTTTACTTATTGGCCTCCTCCACCCCACGCCCATGCCCCTTCAAACTTAGAGTAATTCTCATACTTTCTAAAGATTTGTGGGTTGTGATTATATTTTGAAATATTAACTTATATTTCTTCCTGTATTTCCCCCACCCCTCAGTTTCTCCCAATCAAGATGGCAGCTGAGTCCAAACTTAATTGCCTCAGGGAAAGGTTGAGGCCAGGAATGAAGCAGAGTAGAGAACATCAGTCATTGTGGTTTTATTTTACAAAGGTCTAAACCCTTAGCGAACAAAGAAAGTCTGGTGAAATAAATGAAGACTGGGATTCCCAGGTATAGACAAAAACTGGACAAAGGAGGAAAGCAGAGAGCTGCCAGGTTCCTCTTTCACTGTCCCTATTTTCAAAAAGAAAAAAATAAAGAAGAAAAGATAAAGAAAGGATGAGGCAGAGAATATGGAGACTACAGAAAGATTTCTGAGTGTTCAAAAATAGAATGGACTCAGGTCCTGCCTAGAAGGTAGCAATTCCAAGGAGGTAGCAAACCCTCAAAGGGGTATGGATATGAGGTGCATCTAGGCTGGCTGATTAGGAACAGGCTTACAAGTCCCTCCAGTCATAGCAGTATGTTAGGTCCCTGGACAGTATGGGATGTGTTCTTAGAGTATGCTAGAGGTGAGGATGCTGGAAAGATTGAGATTAACAGGGCTAACAGTCAGAAATTAAGTTGTTTTAATCCATAGGGAATGTGCTGTTCTTGCACACCTGAGTATGTGGGGGTTTATATCTGCTACATTTGTTTAGTTGATTAATTTGTTAATTATGTAAACTTGGTCAAATTATTGTCTGTCACATCCTAGAAGGGAAAAAAAAGTTTATCTCATGATGTTTAAAGTGAATTATTATATAATTTTGGATCTTAGCTCTGTCACTAATCAGTTGTGTAACTTTGAGAAATTTACTTCACTTTTTAAAAGTCTCAAGTGCATCATAGGTTTTAAAAATAGCTAAATATATAATTTACTTTGTTGAGGGTGATGTGAGGATAACTGAAATATCTATAAAATTCTTAGCAAAGAAACTGCAATACAGCTATCATATATTAACAGTACAAGCTTTCTTTTAGGACTGAGGAACTTAATATTCATGTTGGCCAATTACTAATGATTTTGTAATATTCAAATATTGACAATAAAAAATCCTTTTCCTTCTGTATATTTCTCTTTCAGTAAGTTATTAATGTTTCCAAGGAAAATTCAGCAATATATAAGAATGGATAAAAATAGTTCCTTCATTTCAAAAAACAATGTCAACTAAAAAATATCGAATAGGAAGAAAGCTATGCACCTGAGACTTTTTGGACATAAAAAAAAGTGTAAATAAAATGAAAACAGAAGTTATAAGATTCCTCATATTATAATTAAATTAAGATAGAACTAAGTTGTATATACTCATATATTATATTTCCATGCCAGAAAAGGAGTCTTCCTTTTTCCAAGATGAATTTATAACCTATATGTCAATGAAATCTAAGATTTTGCTGATAGATGGAAAGCCATATATAATGTTGAAGAATGCGCTAAAAGCAAGAGCAGTAAATGGCAATCTTCTGACTTACTGTATGTGTCACTGAGAAGAGTGATTATTTCTCACAAGCAGAGGTGAAGTCAGGAACTATTATCGTCCATACTTAAGTGGTTCTGCTCTTTTCTTCCACATCCACCAACTTGATTAAATAATGATTTGGCTCACATGAGACTCGAGCTTGGTGGTTCCAAGTCCATTCCCAGTCAGGTTTGTAAATGTCTCTGGTCTTGAGTTTTGGAGAAGGGCAGAGAGATAAGCAAAGGCTCCACTGAGTCAGCACCAGATAAGGTTACCCCAGAGGAAATGGCCGTCTCAAGTGGAGGCAGCCAAGTCACAGAGAAGGGGGACTAGAGGCAGAAGGCCTGAGGAACAACTACAAGTTTGCCTTGAACAGTCTGTGTCATAGCCGCAGGCAAATCCTAACCTGTTGGTGGAGGTGGGTGGTGCTTAAGGAACAATGCTTAGAAATCCTCTCTGACTCTGAGGAAACCCTTTCCTCTCTGAGGCAAAATCCTGGGTTTAATAGTAGATCCTAGGAGTTTCACAAGAAAATCAAGAAAGATAATTCTCTGGAGGTGTTTCATCAGGTCTCCCTCCAATGAAAGCCAGGTAGAAGGTCTTAAGAGTCACATTTCTGTTCTAGGCATTTCAATGAAGAAACACCAGCGGGTTCATTTCCAACACCTGTGATTGTCAACTGGCATTTTATTATACTGCTAGTGGGTCAGAGGTAGGAAGGAAAATCAGCTTTTCCCCAGGAGGAGCAGAAAGTCTGAGAATGGCCCAACATTAAGGAACTTTGGCAAAGGTATGCAGTATTGTGATCTACAAGAACTATATATTTGGTTATTCGGGTGACCAAAATATATTTCTCATATATATTTGATTCTCATCTACAGATCTTGACTCAGCTTCCTTTTGCAAATTTCTGAGGTCTAAGAGCAATGGGAGCATCTTTTATTATGATGTAGGGTCTCCATTCCTGAAAACACTTCAGAGCCAGAAGGGTGATATGGGGGTCTTGTTGTTCCTCGAAAACAACCCTCCACCCCGCCCCCGTTCTACCACAGCTGAGTTTATGTTAATGAGGTGACTTTTGGAAAGCACATAAGGAGAGGGTCTGATTGCAGGAGAATCAACCATGATTAGAAGGTTGGAACTTTCAGTCCTATGTCCCTCAACTGCTGGAGAGGGGAGAATGGCTGGAGGTTGAATCAATTCACCAACAGCCAGTGATTTGATCAATATCAGCTGTGTAATGAACCCTCTATAAAAACCTGAAAGAGGACATGGCTCAGAGAGTTTCTGGCTTAAAGAACACAAAAAGATATGAAGAGAGGGATGGCCTGAAGGGAGCATGGAAGCTCTGGGCCCTTTCCTCCTACTTCCTCCACCTCCCCAACCTCCCAAATCCCCCCACTCCCATGCATTTCTTCCATCAGGCTGTTCCTGAGTTACATCCTTCTTCTAAGAAGCCCTGTAATCTAGTAAGTAAAATCTTGTCCTGAGTTCCATGAGTTGCTCCTGCAAATCAATTGAACCCAGCGAGGGGTTTTGTAAGAACCTCTGGTGTATAGCCAATCAGTAAGACAGAAAGGTGACCATCTGGGCTTGTGATTAGCATCTAAGGGGGATGGGGCAGGCTTGAGGGACGGAGCCCTTGTGGAGTCTGATGCTATCTTCAGGTAGATAGTGTCAGAATTGAGCTTATTTTTAAAACACCCACCTGGTGCCAGAGAATTGCTTGGTGTTGTGTTGGGACCCCCCCCCCACCCGCCCTGACCCTCCCACATGCATTGGAATTGGTAATCAGAGAACCCCATTAAAGTAATTGTCTGAATGTCTTTTTAAATTCTTTTAAATTTACCACCGTAAGGCATAGTTACTGAACTGAGTGAGTTCAGAATTACTGAGAACACTTGAGTTCAGAGCTAAGCATTAGTGCTCATGATGTTTATTTTTTATTTTTTTTAAAGGTTTTATTTATTTATTTGATAGACAGAGATCACAAGTAGGCAGAGAAGCAGGCAGAGAGAGAGGAGGAAGCAGGCTCCCTGCTGAGCAGAGAGCCCAATGCGGGGCTTGATCCCAGGACACTGGGATCATGACCTGAGCCAAAGGCAGAGGCTTTAACCCACTGAGTCACCCAGGCTCCCCAGGGTTCATGATGTTTAATGTCAGATATCTGTTGAGAATTGTAATCTAAATTCCTCTTCTACATCAATCGTCAGGAGAAAACCGAGAAGGGGAAGGTATATGTAGGATATCAGCATTTTCTTCTCTGAGAGCAGTTCTGTGTCAAGGTAGTTTTTATTTTTTATTTTTTTTTCCCAATTTATTTATTTTCAGAAAAACAGTGTTCATTATTTTTTCACCACACCCAGTGCTCCATGCAAGCTGTGCCCTCTATAATACCCACCACCTGGTACCCCAACCTCCCCCCCCCCCCCCGCCACTTCAAACCCCTCAGGTAGTTTTTATTTTTAACATATTGTCTCATGTGACCATTATAGAGTGCTAAGTGTTTGGGAATATGCCCCACTTCCAGATGAAGAAACTGAATGTCAGAGAATTTAAATAACATGCTGAAGTTTCCATAGTCTAGTAAATTGAAAAGAAGGAATATGTAGCTAGATCTCTAATTTCATAATCCTGCTCCATTCTTCACAACTGCTCCCTCTCATAAAACAAGGGAAGAATCGTCTATGTCATCCCATGATAAAATAATTTGGGGTTTTGAGGTCATTTCTCACTTTACTTCTCTTTATTATTGTCTTTTTAATAAAGATTTTGTTTATTTCTTTGAGAGAGAGAGCATGAGCAATGGGGAAAGGGAGAGGGAGAAGCAGACTCCCTGCTAAGCAGGAAGCCCGTCATGGGGCTCTATTTTAGGACCCTGGGATCTGGACTTCATTCAGCCCAGGGCAGACACTTAACTAACTGAACCCCCAGGTCCCCCATTAATATTTTGATTAATTAAAAAAATGGGGGGCACCTGGGTGGCTCAGTGGGTTAAGCCTCTGCCTTTGGCTCAGGTCATGATCTCAGGGTCCTGGGATTGAGCCCCACATAGGGTTCTCTGCTCAGCAAGGAGCCTGCTTCTCCCCCGCCCCCCCCACCGCCTGCTGCTCTGCCTGCTTATGATCTCTGTCTCTCTATCAAATAAATAAACAAAATCTTTTTTAAAAATTAAAAAAATAAATTTTCCACTATCATTAAGATACTATGATTTGATAAGATAATGAGTTGCTTTGTTTGTAACCCCTGCCAATTCCCCGTGATAAGCTATAAATGTGTAGAAGGTAAACTCTAAGTTAACCTTAGAATTGATTTCTTAGAAAATACTTGCTTGCAAAGATTTACAGTACCTCACCTGCTTTTTCCTGGTCCTTTCATTTGGTAGACTAGACCCTCAAATACAATTAGGAAATAACTGTTGGTATTATAGCTTTCCCTTCATAATAAAGCATTCTGAATCATGGGAAAGTAGCTGCCTAAAGTAGATGAGTGCTACAAATTATACAAAAAGGAGTGTACCATATTTATTAAGAACTTTTTTTAAAAAAGATTTTATTTATTTGACAGACAGAGATCACAAGTAGGCAGAGAGGCAGGCAGAGAGAGGAAGGAAAGCAGGCTCCCTGCTGAGCAGAGAGCCTGATGTGGGGCTCGATCCCAGGACCCTGGGATCATGACCTGAGCTGAAGGCAGCAGCTTAACCCACTGAGCCACCCAGGTGCCTATTAAGAACATTTCTAAATGAGTTGTCTTCTATGTGTGAGTACAGGTTTTTTTGTTTTTTTCTATCTAAATTCCCTAACATACCTTACTAAGTTTAGTTTATGTATTTGTTTTCTATTATGAAAAAAAGTATTTTTTATTTTAAAGTGACCTATTACTGATATAGATATTATGGATAGCTTGTCTTTGTCTTTTATACAAATACTGCTGAGTAACATATTATTTTGATAAATATTAAGTTAATTTATTACAGTGGTTAGATAAATATATTAATATGGTTTGCAAATAATGATACTTTGTCTTGAGAAAGAAAATTAAAAAATCAATCCTTAACATCCAGGAGCTGGTCTGGTACTATTAGGCCTTAGTGTTCTTCCATCAAATATATACAATTTCACAAAACATTAGCATCAGACAAGGCTTCACTGTGACCATCATGAATCCAGACAAAAACAAGACCACTCTTTAATCATATCTGAGCACAGACAAAACATGAACAATGTCCAAGCCACAAAATACCAAATATTTCCCTATTTTGACTAATATGAATGATCATTAATTTTTACCAGTTACAGCTTTAGTCTTGGCCCAGTCTCCATACCTCTAGAAAAGACTTATTAAGGTAATCACTTATAGAGTTATCTCCATTTCATGACCACATCCTGTCCAGAGATGAGTCCTACTTCCTTCAACCCACCCCAAAATCGTTTGACACAAGCCAAGTTATTTAAATCCTTTCCAATATTTTGCTAGTGAGACACCCCACAATTCACCATTCATTTCATTCTCCAGCTAGCCTTCTCTCTCCATGCAAGGACTGTTAAGCCCAAATTGTTTAACAACAGGTTTGTTCCTGGTGCTCTTTATCTGGAGGACATGGACAATTTCTTCATCAACTTTTTTTCTTATTTTGTTTTCATATCTTATTACACTGGCCAGATTCTAAAATAACAATAATAATAGTGACAGCAAACATTTCTGTTCAAAGGGACAAATATGTTTTACCACGGTATTAATATTTGTTTTCCTATTTAAGTGGCTTCCTTTATCATATTAAGTAAGAATAGTTCTGTATTTTTGAAATTGATACAGATTTTAAATAATTTTTTGTCTATTAACTTTTCTTTTGTAAATATTGTAATGGGACATTATTTTGATAGGTTTCCCTACTATAAGTTTCTAGGATAAGTCCATGTGGGTTGTGGTTAGTTGTTCTTTTAATGAATTTCAGCTTTAATAAATTATGTAATTTATTAATGTCATTCATTTTACAGAAGCTCTTTAACTATCTACTATACATGTGGTTCTATCTTAAGTCCTAGACATGTTGCAGTTTAAGAGTTCATAGGGAGGGATGGGAATGTAGCTATAAAGAGGTATCCTTTTAATTGAACTGCTCTGTGTCATGACTGCTCTGGTGGTCACACAAATCTCCATGTGATAAAATTGCAAGGAACAATACACAGACAGATAGGTGCACACCTACACACACATATACACAGATTAGGGCCTGTAAAACTGGTAAACTCTGAATCAGGTTCACAGATTCTGTTGATGTCAGTTTCCTGGTTGTGATCTCATTCAAGTTGTTGCCATTGGAGGAAATCAAGAATTCTCGTACTGTGTCTTACAACTGCATGTGACTCTACTATTACCTAAAAATCAAAAGGTCTATAAATTATAGAGTCCTTGACATGTAGAATACAATCTAATAACTAACAAGGATCATTTTTTTAAAATTATATGATAGCTACTATAATATAGAGGAAGAGTATTGGGTGCCATAAGTGCATACAATATTGGAGTCTGTATTTGAAGGTCAAGAAAGACCTCCCTAAAGGAGTAATATTTGTGTTTTTTAAGATTTTATTTATTTATTTATTTATTTATTTATTTGAGACAGAGCAAGAACACACATGAGCAGGGGCGAGTGAGGAGAAAGCAGAGGGAGAAGCAGACTCCCTGCTGAGCAGGGAGCCTGACACGGGGCTTGATCCCAGGACCCAGAGGTCATGACTTGAGCCAAAAGCAGATGCTTAACTGACTGAGCCACTCATGCACCCCAAGATGTAACATTTAAAATGAAGCTTAAGAATGAGTAGGAATTGGCCAAACAAAAAAGAGGAGAAAGATGGACAATTCTTATCTTTCAGGGAGTGTAGTCTCAGCAGAGACTCATAAGGAAGTTTGACAGAAGATAATGCTGAGGAAAACTTTGGGAACAGGTCTTAATGGACCTTAGGATGGTGATAACTTTCTTAAGAGAATAACGAGGAGCCACTATAAGGCTTTAAGCAAAGCAATAATAATATCAGGTTCATATTTTTAAACTATTACTTTGACTTTCAGGTACAGAACAGCTTGGTTGGAAAGGATACCTGCAAACATGCAGAAGAAAGGAAGCTGTCCTAGAGTCCAGGTTAGAGATGGGGTCCTAGGAATTGGGTGGGGGTGGTGAAGATGGGAATCAGTGAATGGATCTAAGAGTTCCTGAACAGGTTTGGTAATGGTTTGAATGTGAGCTGATTGTCAATGGTTTAGATTATACCCAGATTTTGGCATGGACAATGGAGTGTATGGAGGCCACATCCTCAAGTGGGGAGCATTAGAAGATGTAAGATCTGGAGTGGAGTAGGGGATGGTTTGGTTCAATTTTTAAAATCTAAAATAAGATGCCAGAGGGCACCTGGGTGGCTCAGCTGGTAAAACAGCTGCCTTTGGCTCAGGTCATGGTCCCAAGGTCCTGGGATTGAGCCCTGTGTCAGGCTCCCTACTCAGTGGGGAGTCTGCTTCTCCCTCTCCCCCTACCACCACCGCCCCCCCAACCAGGGCTTGTGCTCTGCCCCCCTCCCTGCCCCCTGCCTCAAATAAATAAATAAATAAATAAACAAAAAATAAGGTAAGATGCCAGCAAGACTTCTGAGTGGAGATTTCAGTAGGCAAGCGGATATCTCCAACTGGACCATAGAAGTAGAGAAACCGTCCAGAGTTAAAGTTTTAAGTCTTTGGCATATGGATGATATTTAAAGTCAAGGGAGTAGTTACAGTCATTAAGGGAGAATGGGAAGAGAAAGAAAGTGGCCCAGAGGAAATCCCTGATGAACGTGAACATTTAAAGGTCAGGGAGACTTAGAAGTAGCGGTCAAGAGGAGTTAGAAATCTAAGAATGATTTTAGGGGAACAGAAGGAAAAGAATATTTTAAGAAAGAAATAACAAATATGTTAAATACTCTGCTGAGAGGTCCAGTCAGATGAGGCATAGAAATGACCGTATGCTGAGTGAAATCAGTCAAGCAGAGAGAGCCAATTATCATATGGTTTCACTCATTTGTGGAGCATAACCAATAGCATGGAGGACAAGGGGCGTTAGAGAGGAGTAGGGAATTTGGGTAAATTGGAAGGAGAGGTGAACCATGAGAGACTATGGACTCTGAAAAACAGTCTGAGGGGTTTGAAGTGGCGGGGGGGTGGGAGGTTGGGGTACCAGGTGGTGGGTATTATAGAGGGCATGGTTTGCATGGAGCACTGGGTGTGGTGAAAAAATAATGAATACTGTTTTTCTGAAAATAAATAAATTGGGGGAAAAAAAAAAAAGAAATGACCGTTGGATTTAGCAATACGAAGATCAGATCACTTGTAACTGGGGTGAGGAAGGAGGAAGGGGAGAAGGAATGCAAATGGGGGTAGGCTTGCTAATTTGGAGGAAGATGAAAGAGCCCTAGCCAGGTCCTATCAACTTTCTCGACAGAAGTATTGACAATGGGTAAGGAGATTTAAGGAGAATGAGGAAGGTGTAAAGTCATTGTTACAAGAGAGAAGGACTAGAATAAATAGTGAGTAGACTAAACATTTCAACCACTGAGGAATATTTTTTAAAGTTCAAATAAATGGAAATTATCCAAATTTTCTCTTGGATAAGAAGACTCAATGCTGCAAAGATGTTAATCCTCTTTGTATCTATCATGATATTTGACATGGTAATCATAATTCTTATTAAAATTACTATGATAGCGTACACTTACAGAGGGCTTACTATGTGTCAGGCCCTGGGTTAAATGCTTATAAAACCCTAATCAATGTCACAAGTTCAGGGGAATTTGCAAAATGACTGTGAGTTTGTCTGAAAAATAAACATGTAAGAATAGCAAAGAAAATTCTGGGAAAGAAAATAGCAAGTGTGGATTAACCAACTGTAATTGTGGTTTGCAACAATAGAAAGCTCAATGGAAAGAACTCAGAAATAATCACAAGTTTATGGCAGGGTGACCAATAATGCTGGGTTTTCCAGACAGTGGGGAAAAAAACAGGTTTACAATGAAAAAATCGGAGATGCCTAGATAACCATTTGAAAAGTAATAAAGCTAGATCCCTGCATGATTCCTTATCCCCAAATTAGATAGGTCAAAAATGTGAATGTAAACATGTAAATTATAAAATAATTAAATAAATTATAAATATTTGATAGTATTGTGTTGAAAATATAGAATAATAATCATCTTTGTGGCAAGCGTGCATACACACACATACACACACACACACTAGTGTCAAAAGAGAATTGTTAAAGTAGGGAAAATATTGTCAACTTTTAGGATGAAAGATTGGGCTCTTGTAGCTCAATCAAAAATACGAAGAACCCAATTTTAATAAGAAGGGCAAGGAAAATATTCTCAGAGCAGAAGGTATGATTAAAAAACACATGAAATAATGCTTGTTCTATTAACAATTTTAAAACAGAAAAATTAAAGTGGATTTTTTGGTCATATTAATCAATCCAATTAACATGTGATTTATGAGTACCTACTATGTTTCATGTGTGTTTAGTATTTTCTTATCTGTATATTTCCTATAATATTTCTGTGAGTATATTTTCCATAATAAACTACCAGCTTTTTAGTAATCTGTTCAGTAGTTTGAATGGACAAAGATGCCCCAAAGAGCTTGATAATACTTGAAAAGTGGAGTTTTTTTCTTAAGTCAAACTCAACAGTCTTGTTGATATATTCAATTTGAGTGTACATTTTATGAAAAGGAATGTGTTCATCTTTAAAAGTTTTTTATATGCTCACAAAGCTAATTATTTCCCTCCAATTTGATTATATTTTATTGAATTGACAATATTTCTGAGAATGTAAAGTTAACAATGGAATATTAATGACAAACCAAACCAAAGTTGTAGTCCATTGATTCTTCTCTTTTATCAGCCAGAGGTAAGAAGAACAGATAGGGGGCTGTCTTTCTTCATCTCTTCATTCTTTCATTCAAACATTTATTGAATGTCTACTGTTGAATGCCAGGCCCCATTACTATTGAATACCAGGCACAGCATTAGGCACTGGGGATACTATCATGCACAAGAGAAAGAGGATCTCTACCCTCACACTGTACCATCTAACTGGGGCTATAGGAAAGGAAACCTACAATGGAACACTGCTGTTAAGAACTTGAATTTGTATTAAGCAACTGAAATCTCCCCTTGCCAACATTCTTTCAATCCAGAAATAATCTTAGGCTGCCCAGGATAACATGTTACTTCTGTGACTATACTAGATAATCATTTGTGGGTGATTGAAACACCTTAAAGTATCTTTACAAATAATATGTCAAGCCTAAAAGCAGCTAGGTCATAGACTTCCTCCAGATTAATAAAGCTGAACTTTTTGGCAACAAAGGAGAGATTTTTTAGGTCTAAATGAATCATTAGGGATGTGTAAATCACAGACATAACAAAATGCTCTATAATTAAGAAAAAGATGTGTGTTAGGCATTATCATAAATCTCAGAATAACCCAAAATGTTATCCATTTGTCTTTGTCAACAAATACTGGAATGAACCCAAAGATACAGTCAAATATGTAACTCCAAATAGTCTATACTTTCAAAAAAAACCATTAGGCTAATATATACTTGCTTAGGGAAAAAAAAACTTCATATACTAAAGAATTAAAATAGTTTCACAAGTCACTTTGTATGGTTCCTAAATTATATTAGATTGAGCCATATGATATTGCCAAAATTTGATTTTTTTTAAACTTACAAAATTTGCAGTTTCATGTGGCTCATTCTAGTAGAATGACATCATTTCAATTTCTAAGAAGAAATCTTTGCATCATGAGTAATTTATAGAGCTCTCCTTATGAGCCACACTGCACTAAGCCCTATCTAACATCAATCCAAGGTTTTCTCTGGGGCCCATGGATTCCCCCCAAAAAGTCTGAGACTGGAAATAAGGAGGATCTTTGAACTTAGATGAAAAAATTATATATTTATTTTTGCTAACCTTTAACTGGAACTTCCCATTTCTTTCAAATAGACACAAGCAGTAAACTTTGATAGAGTTATATGTACCCTTGTTTTTGTCACCAGTGGAAATCAGCTGTTTTCATAGTACATTTCAGTTGTCCCAGCTATGTCAAAATAACAAATTTTGATTAATTTATTTTATAATAAAGTGTTTTTATATATATATTGATTAATTTGCTTTATAATAAAGTATTACATATATCTTTAATGTTCTTAAAAAATGTTATTCTAAGAAAAGTTTCCAAGGATTTCCCCAGACTGTCAGATGGGTTCCTGGAAGAGAAAGGTAAGAACCCTCTGTACCATTTGATCCTCATAGCCACCGTGCATTGTGGGTACTACTATCACCCCTGATGTGCAGAAAGGGGAGATGGAGTCACTTGCTGAAGGTACACAGCTAACAGCACAGCCAGGTTTCACGATGAGTCTGGCTCCAAAGCCCAGGCTCTTACCCAGCATCTGTGTAGCCTTTGGAAATTTTCAGCAACCAACAGAGATCATGGTAGTCAACATATTGATGATCACTGAATAATATTTGTGTGAACCTGAAAATGCTTCCCATGCGCAAAGACACTAAACAAGCGTTGTCCGTGGCAATCGTAAGCTTACAAAATGAACATGAAGAAATTCAGTAGTCAGGAGAGTGGGCTCTGGACACCAGCCAGGGCTGTCGGGATGGGCGAAAGCCTCAGAGATGCAAAGAAGGAGCTGTTAGAGAGGGAAAAGAGCCCCAGACGGGCAGGCAGCCTGGTACACACAGGTGGCACAAGATGGTAACCAATAAAATTTACTTCTTACTCCAATGGTGACTTCTTCCTTCTCTCCTTACTTCTGTTTTTCTCTTCTTCCCTTCTGTCTCTAGCAGTTTCTAATTTAGGTATCTCTCGCATTCCTCTATGTACTAGCCAGTTTTCAGCTTGAAATAGAGGGTTATTTCCTATTTGAACTTGAAATATGCCGAAGAAATTCAGGCTACTATATTTATCCATCAATTTGAGTTTTCATCGCTTTTTTAAAAATTGAGGTATAACTATCATAGAACATTGTATTAGTTTCAGGTATACAGTGTAATGATTTGGTATATGTAAACATGGCAAAATGGTCACCACAGTAAATCTAGTTAACATCTGTCACCATAGTTACAGAATTTTCTTGTGATGAGAACTTTGACCATCTACTCTTTTGACAACTTTCAAATATAAAATATGATATTAACTATTGTTACCATGATATACATTATATCCTTGTGACATATATATATGTTTATTTATTGAAGTATAATTAACATATAATGCTATATTAGTTTCAGATGTACAATATGATTCAACAATTCTATATATTTCTCAGTAGTCCTCATGATAAGCGTACTCTTTTTTTTTTTTTAAGATTTTATTTATTTATTTGAGAGAGAGACAGTGAGGAGAAGGTCAGAGAGAGAAGTAGACTCCCCGTGGAGCTGGGAGCCCGATGCGGGACTCCATCTCGGGACCCCGGGATCATGACCTGAGCCGAAGGCAGTCGTCCAACCAACTGAGCCACCCAGGCTTCCCAATAAGTGTACTCTTAATCCCCTTTGTCTATTTCACCTGTCCGCCTACCTACCCTACCTCTGGCAAATACCAATTTGTTTTTTGTATTTCAAAGTCTGGTGGCTTTTGTTGTTGGTGTTGATCTCTTTTTTTGTTTGTTTGTTTTGTTTCTTAAATTCCACGTGTGAGTGAAATTATGTGGTATTTGTCTTTCCGGGGCTGACTTATCTTACTTAGTGTTATACCCTCTAGGTCTACCACTAACATATTTTACAACTGGAAGTTGCTGTCTTTTGACCACCTTCGCCTATTTTGTCCCTCCCCCGCCCTCCACCACTGGTAACCAACAAACTGTTCTCTGTGTCCATGAATTCAAGTTTGTTTGTTTTTTAAGATTCCACATATGAGATCGTTCGGTATTTGTCTTGCTCTGTCTGACTTACTTCGGTTACCATAATGCCCTCAAGATCCATCCATGTTGCAGATGGCAAGATTTCCTTCATTTTTGTGACTAATACTCCAGTGTGTGTATATACATTTTCTTTATCCATTCATTTATTGATGGACACTTACATTGTTTCCATATCATGGCTATTGTAAATAATGCTGCAATGTACATGTTGGGGCAGATATCTTTTCAAGTCAGTGTTTTCATCTTCTTTGGATATACTCAAAGGTGGAATTGCTGGATCAGATAATAATTCTATTTTTACTTTTTTGAGAAACCTTCGTACTGTTTTCCACAGTGACTGCACCATTTTGCATTCCCACCAGCAGTGATGAGGATTCCCTTTTCTCCACCTTCTCACCAACAATTGTTATTTCTTGTCTTTTTGATAATAACCGTTTTAACAGATGTGAGGTGATATTTTATTATGGTTTTGATTTGTATTTCCCTAATTAGTGATGTTGAACATCTTTTCATGTGTATGTCTTCTTTGGAGAAGAGTATATTCAGGTCCTTTGCCCGTTTTTTAATTTGATATTTTTTATTGAGTTGTGTGAGTTCTTTATATATTTTGGATATTAACCCCCTATCAGTTGTATCATTTGCATATACCTTCTCCCATTCAGTAGGGTTTGTTTGTTTGTTTTAGTTGCATTGATGGTTTCCTTTGCTGTGGAAAAAGCTTTTTATTTTGATGTAGTCCCATTTGTTTATTTTTGGTTTTGTTGCCCTTGCCTTTGGAAAGAGATCCAAAAAATATTTTTCAGCCAATGTCCAAGAGCTAGTGCCTAGGTTTTTTCTAGGATTTTTATGGTTTCAAGTATTACATAAGTCTTCAATCCATATTGAATTTATATTTGCATGTGATATAGGAAAGTGGCCTAGTTTCATTCTTTGCTTGTAGCTGTCCAGTTTTCCCAACACTATTTATTGAAGATACTTTTCTTCCTTGTTGTATGTTCTTGCCTCCTTTGTTGAACATTAATTGGCTGTATCAGTGTGGGTTTATTTCTAGACTCTTGGGTCTGTGCCATTGATCTATGTGTCTGTTTTGGTGCCAGTACCATACTGTTTTGATTATAATAGTTTTGCAGTATAATTTAAAATCAGGGAGCGTGATACCTCCACCTTTATTTTTCTTTCTCAAGATTGCTTCAGCTATTTAAGGCTTTGTGGCCCCACACAAACTGCAGGATTCTTTGTTCTAGTTCTGAGTAAAGTGCCATTTGTATTTTGATAGGGATTGCATTGAATGTGTAGATTGCTTTTAGTAACAGGTACATTTTAACAATATTAATTCTTCCAGTCCATGAGCACAGTATATTCTCTGCCCATTTTAAAATTAGATTGTTTGTTTTTACATGTGATAGAAAGAAATGACAGCTTCAGAGTAAGGCAGATTCCCCACCTAACTAGGAAAGCACTACGGATTCCATATATACCATTTCTTCAATGGTTAGAAATTCAACTATTGTTTATTAAGTCATGAGCCAGGTATTGGAGATCTCCAAGTGCCTTTTGGTCTTACCAGGATAAACTGACATTGACAAATATCACCTTCCCAAACTCCACTCTTTATTTGTGCAACTATAGATCTAGATATGATCCCATCTTCACTTTCCTTAAAGAATAGTAAGGATCTCCTGGGAAACTGTGGGGTATCCTCATGATGTCCCCTGGGGCTATCATGGTTGGGGAATAGCCCACTAGGCTAACTTGTTGGTGAGTTCACACTGTAGTTCTCCCTTCTGTTGGTTCAGTGCTATCAGGCTCCCAACAGTGTAGTGGCTTATAGACCACGGCTCTGTATTCAGAAGACCTGTATGTGAATTACCACCTCCACACTCTGAAAGAGATGGCCTTGGATAAGTTAGTTAACCTGTCTGTCTCTTAATGTCCTGAAACTGTAAATGAAATCAATTACTCTCTTGAACTAGATGTTGTGGGTATTAAAAGACATGTTTGCAAAGTAGTTGACCTATAGCTTCAAAGCATTAGCCATCTTTATCATGACCAATGCTAATACCACTGCTTTCTCTATGTGCCTTCCTTCTCTCTTCAGTCTTCCTGCCCTGAAAGAATACCACTTCAGTGGGGAAAGAAAAGGGTCAGGGATTGACAGAGCAGGGAAATTTCTCCTGTCGATTATAGGTCTGTTTTAGTAGAGGAGGTAGTGAAACTAACTTCTCAAGCTACCTGGAGAGACAGAAAAAAATGGTTATGAAGGTCTGACTCTCTCTCAGGCGTGGAAAGATATTCTTCCACAAAGAGTTCCCTCCTAAGGTGGTAATAAACTTTTGTTTCTAAGGCACCATAGGTTTTCACAATTATGCTAACATAAATAAGTAACTCATTTGAAAGCTATGGATATGTGAGCTTTATTCTTCTGCTATTCCTGAATCTTATATTCCAGGGTCAGTGTATAGTTGAAACTATATAATAATTGCAACATTCTGATAATTCAAGCCACTGTGGACTCAAGGTGGAGAGATCGGAAAATCAGCATGCATTGAGCCCTTACTATGTATCAAGGGCTATGCATAGTTTTTTTTTTCTTTTTAATATATTATTTCACTGTTATGACAGCTCTATGAAATGGGCTCCATTTTAATAAATAAGAAAATGGAATTTAACAAAATTGAGTAATTTGTCAAAAAGAAACCAGCCGGACAGGGGCAGCGTTGGGATTTAGATGCTGGTCGTACAACTGCAGGACCCACGTTTGGCCGCAGACACCACTGTGGTTACCTGTTGTGTTAAAAGTGCTGCTAGAGGTAGCTGTAGGATATCAGCATCACATGTGAAAACTGCCTCCCCTGCCCCTAGGGCCTGAAGTAGCTGATATTCATTATCTCTGAATTTCACAAACAGGCTTGAGGTTAAAATCATTATTAAATTTAACCTTATTAATAATACTATAATCTTTGCTCAAACTGTGGCCACATAACAAAATGCTATGTCAAATGTGAAGCAAAAATTAGAAAGTGAGTGATTTAACTAAAAAGAACATGCTGACTCTTAGATTTTTCTGGATAGGAATAAAGTGGTTCCGGTAGACTCAGAACTTGTCATTTGTCAAAGTCCACAGGAGGGAAGGTGTTATCTTTTTCCACGGAGCTCCAGGTTCACCAGACAAGGCTTATTGCAGAAAAAGAAAGTCAAGAGGTTATCTCCAGCAAACATTAAGAGACTCTCAATAGTCAGGGGATGGTGCTTTGGATGAGATTCTCAAAGATCTTATCTTTGGGCTAATGGTTTTAAAAGTGAACTTTTTCCTTCTATTTGGCATTCATGAATCACACCATAAATGAATGCCCTAGATTGTAGTCAGCATGGGTATTAACCATTTCATAGCTCTGTGTCTGTGTTTATTCATGAATCATCTCTTCTCAGAAACTAATTTTCCATGTTATGTACTCCCTGCTGACTATAAAATAAAATTCAGCTTAGCTTTGAAAAGTTTCTTGAGTTCATCCAATAAAGCTAATCCCATAAAGTCAAGCACAGATGAAAATGTATGGCTTACAGTATCTATCTTCATCTCTGGTACATAGCATTTTCTGATCTAAATGCTCTACCTGAAGATATTTGGCTCCTAAGAAAGTAGGTTCTATAATGGCATTTATTCATTTTTCATGTTGTTTTCTGGCAGTCCCAAAAAGGGTTTGCTCTTTGGGGTGGGAGGGAGGCAGATCAGTGAGGGCACTGATGGGCCATTATGTTGGCAAATAACCTTCAGAGAAAGCTCGACTAGCCAATGAAGTTGCCACAGAACAGTTCCGCTGTAGAGCTGAAAACCCTGGCACCTTTCTCCTGGGAAGTGAGTATGAGTAGATCTAGTAAATCACTACTTTAATTAAATAGTAACTAAATACCCAAAATAAAAATCTTTCAAACACAGGTAACCAAGGAAAGGCAAACTCACTCACCTTTTTGGGGTCTGAGGCCTTCTGTAGAAGTAACTGGAACAACCCATTTCTAAGAGGCCCCATCTCAAAGAGTGCTGGTGTCGATTCTGCTAGGGCTATGGGCTGACCTCAGAGCAATCGAATCCCAGAGCAGTATGGAGACTTTACATGCAGATAAAATGGGAAAAGATAATTGTTAAAGATTTGCGAGAAGTTCGAATCCACATCTCTCTGGATCCTCCTTTGGGGGCCTGTTCATTCTTTTCCCTCTGACCAGGATTTGGAATGACACAAGAATTGTTTTATAAATAAAGAGCTGGGGAAAAGGCCAAGTTAACAAGTGAGTATCACACAGCTGACCTTCCTGTCACTTATGAAAGGCAATACCATATATTATTTCACTCAAGTAATATTTACCAATCCCTTTTATCTACTAGACTCTGGGCACAGAAATAAGACTTATCAAATCAGGGTTTAAAAAAAAGAGAACTTTCCAAATTTTGTCTCGTAAAAGGCAAAGATAACACAATTTCTTTGTATATAGTCATTTTATCTACTTTCCATTTTTTACGTGATTCTTTGACATAGTGCAGATCAGAGAACACAAACAAAAAAAATGCATCATTCCTCAAGGGAACTTTGAAGCAAGAAGAGATCATAGTCTCCAACTAAGTCATGTGATAAGCAACATATTGGCCGGCTGCTCAACCATTATTTCAAAGTCTTCACCCAGTTTTGAAATCCTAAAGGGCCACATCTGTCCTTGGCCCAAGCATACCATTCACATTAGTGTGAATCGGATATATTCTGACAGGCAAAGGGCAGTTTGTTGCCCCAATTTTGCAAGGAAAAAAAAAAAAAAAAAACCATGATTCTCATCGACATTATCTTGGGTCCTGGCTTCTCATAAGCTAACTTATCTTATCTATCACGCACCTTGACAAATTTTCTGATTCTACCGTCTGACTGCACAGTACTTTGGCTAAGACTCTGAGATGATAAGGGCTTTTGTTTGCATAAGCTTTTTTTTAAAGCTTTATTTGATATCAAGCAAATCCAGATGGAATATGATCAGAAAATGGTCAAGCCGAGCCTGGGAATGTTTACAGAATAATGGTGTCAGACAAAGACAACCCATTTTAAGAGAATAACTATCTACCCTCAAATGTATCAGCTGGATCCACAGTTCACTCCTAGGCTGGGGGTTAGGGAAGCACCAGTGCTTCCTTAAATTTCCTATTCAAGGGTGTCCTGCCAACTGACTGGAGTCGATGCTGTGGGGAAATGAGTGGTAAGTACACAGCACAAGGGATTGAAAAGATTATCCTTTGTCAAAATAAGAAAGGGAAGAAAAGAAAAGAGAGAGAGCCATAGAGCCCAGAATATATGGTAACTCACTGTTGTAAGCAGTATAGCTTTCCATTTGAGTTAGTCTGTTTCTAGGAGATGGAAGGAAGGCACAGCAGAGAGGATAGGGGGAGAGACTCCCTGGCATGGACCACTCTGATGGCGGCTCCCAGGGAGGAAGGGTGGACCAAGACCAAGACATCAGAGCCTGTCAAGTTTCCTAGCATGCTGCACGTACGCAATGGTCTCTGGTTTGTAGAATGTGATAATAGCTATGCCCAGTAACTGTCAGACCCTCTACAGTTCGTATGGGTTTTCACGACATTGTTTGGATGCCCAACACACAAGATAAGGTATAAATTAGGAGCTATTTGTTTCCATCTTATGGATGGAAATCCTGAGACAGAGAAAGAATTAGTAGCTTGCTCACAGTCACATGGCTAGAATGTGACAAAACTGTGTCTCAAACTCATCTCTTTGATTCCACATCCTGTGCTCTTTTCACAGGATCACAGTTGTGTAGCAACCTATTTGATGGTCTATTCCAGGGCATGGCACTGGCGTGTAAAGAATTCGAGTGGAATTGTGAATCTAGCATCTAAGACGGGGGGGGGGGGGGGGGGGGGAGGAGGAGGCTGACATTGGATGAGATTTCCAGTCCTCTAATGGCTTTAATGTGATACTCTCATTCTAGCTCCCTCAAAGAAAACTGGGCGAGACAAGTTCCTCATTGTTCCAATGATTGGATATTGAGCTGGCTACATGAAAATATGGAGGCAAGGGGTGTGTGTGTGGGAGAGAGAGACAGACTGAGGAGAAATGGTAGGGGACACCACAACTTAGATGCTTTCTGCTTCCTTGTTTCTTCAGTGTATTCAAAGGACAGAGAGAGAACGAGCCATTCCTGACTCTCTCTCACATTCAAATTTTTCCTCGTGATGAAGAAAACCGTTCTCTGTCTGCACATGTTACTAAAGCCTTGTCTCCTCTCCTTCCACAACTGTTCTCATAATCAGAGCAGAGACAAAGTAGAGTGGTGAATCCGAACTGCCCCCAAGCTGGTTTCCTTCTCATTGCAGCGGATTCATCTTTTTTGTGCTGGGGGCACGTGCCCAGAGAGCCGGGCTGCGGCTGTGGCCAGCAGCATGCAGTCCGGGAAGGGGGAATGACTGTGGCACTCGGCACGCGTCAGCTGACTTGTAAAAGTTCCTGACAGCACACTTATTGCATGTTGTAAAACCCTCGGACATGGACTTGGGGAAAGCTCTTACGGCCACAACAACACTCTCTGCGCCCAGAGTTCCTTTCAGCCAAATCAGTGGCATCCGTGGTAAAGTGGATTTGCTTCTCAGGGAAACTTGAAAGAAATGCCAGGAAAATCCAATGCCCATGAAAGAATCACATTTCTTCAAAAGTAGGTAATGTTGATACCGGTAACATTATTCACTGGTATCAAAATTTCCCCTAAGGCTTCCAGTGGATGATTTTTCTGGTAACAGGGATTGGTTTGGATTTTCCTTTCTTATGATCCCTGTTTTTTGTTTCTGCTTCAAACCTGCACATTCTCATTTTCACCCGTCCTTCCTACCACTCCACTGAACTGGCTTCTCCAAGATCACCAGGATCCCTTCCCTTACTGAGGACAGCCTCCTTTCCTTAGTTCCCCTTTCAGGCTTTCTTGTCCCTTTTGGCATTGTAAGCCCTACCTTCTAAAACTCTTCTCCATTCTTCTCAGCATGCTTTTCGGACTCCTCTTCATTCTCCACATTTGTAAGTCAATGGTGCTTTACCTTCAGGTTCAAGTTCATGGCCCCTGAAAACTTGATGGAGTTAAGGACCCTTTTCCCACATGCATGCACATGTTCCAACACGCACAAAAACTTGACACCAATGAGATACCGTCCACACCTAATGGATAACAGCAACAACACTACCAAGTACTGGCAGGAATGCAGAGGACTAGAATTCTCACTCACTGCAGATGGGAATGCAAAATAGCATAGCCAATTTAGAAACAGTCTGGCAGTTTCTTATAAAGTGAAATATACACCTGCTGTACTACCCAGCAATCCTACTCTCAACTATTTACCCAAGAGAAACGAAAATTTATGTTTCCACAAAAATCTGTATGCAAATGTTTACAGTGGCTTTTTTTTCATAGTCAACAAAAACTGGAACTGATCCAACTGTATAACCCAACTAGGGAATGGATAAGCAAAGTGTAATATAGCCATACAATAGAATACTGCTTATCATTTAAAAAAATACCTATCATACTCATCACAGCTTGAATGAATCTCAAGTAAAGGAGGCCAAACTCAAATGGCTATGCACTATATGAGACTATCAATAGCTCATTCTGGAAAAACAAAAATACAGGGTTAGAAAACTGAGTGGCTGTTGCCCAGGAGCGTGGGTGTGGTGAGAGATTAACTGCTAAAGGGAAGGCAGGAATTCGGTTTGGAATGGAAACACTCTAGATCTTGATTCTGGAGGTGATGAGACAACTGGATGTATTTGTCAAAACTCATGGTGGACGTCAAATTTGGGGAGTGAATCTTACTACATAAATTTATACTTCAGTGAACCTGACCTTTAAAAAAAAAAAAAACCACACTTTTTTTCTCTGAGTTTCAGAAGTAAATTTTCTACCATAAAATTCCTCTTTTTTTCCCCTTTTCTCCTCTCACTTGGTACTTTCTAGGCTCTCATCCTGGAGACTTCAAGCATAGTCTTCACACTGGTGACTCTAAATTTTATATCTCCTGAGCCCTGATTCAAAATATTTGCTGGTGATTCAAAAATTGCCATGTCCTGAACTTGAAATTCTTCTGGAGATTTTCCTTCCAGAACTGTACCTTCTCATGTGTTTCCTATATACTTCCTTAAACCTCCCAGCTCACAGACCTATTTTATCGGACTCATTTTTAATTTTTTTTTAATGCTCATATCCCATCAGTCACTAAGTCCTCTTAATTCTACTTTTTAATTATCTCTTAAACAACTCTATTTCTTCCCTTCCATTTCTTAAG
Source organism: Neogale vison (assembly GCF_020171115.1). NCBI lineage: Eukaryota > Metazoa > Chordata > Mammalia > Carnivora > Mustelidae > Neogale > Neogale vison. The sequence continues at coordinate 26,169,040 of NC_058091.1, forward strand.
CTACTTCCCAAATCCACGCTGTTACAATCTCTCTTCCTCACACCTTTGTAATAACTCTCTCTACAAATGAACTCTTATCTCTTCTGTCCACACCTCATTAACATGGCACTATGTTGGGTTACAGATTTCTTTGGCTCAAAAGCCTGCAAATTTTCTCACATCCTACAGGATAAAGTGTGATCTTAGCCTGATATTTAAGGCTCTTAGTAAAAGAGTTCAAACACCTTTTCCAGTCATATCTCCTACCATATCTTCTCCCACACAACCACCTCCAGAAACATCATCAATATACTAGCAGAGCCCTGCCCCAACCTCAGCACTTGTATTCTCCTGGCTTGTGCAAAGTCTTGTTCTAGAAAACTCTTCCTTCAAAATTGTCTGGCTAGTGAGGAAATTTCTATTCTTTGAGATGTAGCCCAAATATCATAATCTCGAGAGTACCCACCCCAAGAATGCCTCTCAGAACTAATTAATTCCTTAATTGTCATGCCTTTGGCATATGTATACATGTATATGTATGTGTGTAGGCATATTTTAATAGATTCGGTTACAAGATTGAAGGTATTTATATAATTGCTTGACCCTACTAGAGAATCAGTCACTTCAGGATGGGAACTATGTCTAACTCATTTTTGTATACCCTACAGCTGACTAGTAAGGGCTTCTTCCAAAGAAGGTAGTGAATATTTGCTGAACTAAATTTAATTTAATTCATCTTCTGAATTTGAAAGAAATTAAATTCCATAAGTTGAAATAAAGCTTAAATTAAGGTCCACATATCCTATAAACAAGATTGTGTCTGCTATGTAGACTGCTCTATTCCAAGTTTTAATCCGAAAGATAAAGAAAATCTATATCCCCAAATGTCTCCCCTCTTAGCCTTAAATTGTACCACATGTCATTAGAACAGCAATATCTGACATTGAAGAAAGGTCTCCAGTACCCATGCCCCTTGGTACTGGTCTTCCTCAGTAACAGGAGTAAGGCTATTAGACCTTTCGGATTTAAATCACTTGTAGGTTTCTGTGTAACAATCGCTTGTTAAAATAACATGTATTTGCCTGAAGTTCAATACTAAAGGTTTCTCTATTCATTTTGGGTAAGGATGAGAGATTATTCTCTAAATGTTAAATAGAGAAATAAATAAGAAAGTAAACCTCATGAGTATCTCAAGCCTATAGTCAATCAACAGGAATCCACTGAGAATTTTCTATGAAACTAGCCTTGTCCAAGATCATCTAGAGGGTCTAGGCATTAAGATATGCTCTTAAGGGAGCAAAACTAGTGTGGGAAATGATCAAACACGACCATCTTCCTGCTAAGGGTTGATAAAGGACCACTCATATCGAGAAGGGAGAGCTCTCCATGGGCTGGCATCATGCATGAGCTTTTCTAGAGCAAGGCCCACAGGTCTTGTGTGAGAAAAGGGGTTCAATGAAACAGCCAAAGTATTAGTTTCTTAGGGCTCTGTAATAAGTTACCATAAACAGAGTGCCTTAAAACAACAGGATGTTTTTCTATCACAGTTCTAGAGGCAAGAAGTCTGAAATCATGGTGTCTATGGGGCCGTCCTCCATGCTGAGGTTCTAGAGATTCTGCTCCTTGTGTCTTTAGCTTCTGGTGGCCCCAGGTGTTCCTTGGCTTGTGGCAACATCATTCCAACCTCTACCTCCTACATCATACTGCCTCTTCCTCTTCTCTGTGTATCTGTTTTATAAGGATACATATAAATGCATTTAAGACCCACCTGGATAATCCTGCCTAAGCTCCTCCTCTCAAGATCCTTAACTTAATCACATTTTTGGATATACATAATAATATTCACTCTTTTGCCGTGTAAGTTACAGGTTCCAGAGATTAGGAATAGGGGGGCCATTTGGGGGGCCACCACTCAACCCAACACAACCAGCTACGTAATTTGCAGTGGCCGGAGCAAAATGAAAATGCCGGGCCCATATTTGAAAACCAGGAAAACTGCTTTTAAAGGTGTCAAGATATTTTTTCTTTGGTGGTCTCTCTCTCCTGACTTGTCATGGTTTTTTATGTGCTATGTAATGTCATCTTAAAAAATGTAAATTTGTGCATGACTCTTATCAATCACCTTTATTCTGTGCAGTGAGTTTTAAATGCAAATAGAATAGCATCTAACTCATAGCAGAAGCACCAGATCACACAATTTGTATTTCATACTAAAGCATGCATGTGTATTTCATTCTTGCTGGAACATCCGAAGGCTGCACAAAACTACATCAGCTGTTTTTATTACATTTCTTGATGTTCACACTTTCTACGGACTCTCTCTCTCTTTGCCTCACTGATGATTAAGGAGGTACTGAAAGGAAAAGGAACTCTGGGTTGCCGAATTTTTCCTATTCTTTCTATATCATCCTTTTCAGCCCAAGTGGTTGGCGAATAGAGGGAAGTAATATATGCTGGAAAGGATGTGATAAGGCTATTTGGTAATTTGTGTTTCCTAGAGAGTCATGGCCTTGTTTCTCATCTGAAGCAAATTCAGGTTTGAATGGAAAGCATGGTCTCTTACGGCTGTCAGCACCATGACTTCCTCTATCATAGGCAGAGCACACTTACCTTGACCCCACTTTGAGTCTTGCTGAATGCCCAGGCTTTGAGGCACCACTGGAATTCTGTGCCCCCAGGGCATCCTGGATGCTGCATGTGAACAGGGGGCAAAAAATAACAGACATAGAGTGTTCGTATACCTCTGCTCAAGTTCACTGCCATGTTCCCATTTGACTTCACTTCCAAAACACAAGTTCAGAGATAAAATGATTAAGAATGTTAAAAATTAAACCCAGGGCCCCTCTGAGCATGGGACCCTCCACCACGATAAAGTTTGCATGAGACAGCCCTGCAGTGAGAGACCTTGTGGCCCAGCTTTTCAAAGTGTGGTAGCAGCCTATCTGTGCATTGTGATCCATTGATGGTGAAACTGGTTTAGACATGGGTCACAACCAGCTTGAATAGACACATTAATAAATATAAATATTTATTATTTATAAATAATGGTGATTTATTTATAAAAGGGTAAGCATTATTTTATAAAACTTATAATTCAAATATGAGTATCTGCGTCTCTCTTTCTGTGGGTCATTGAAACCACTGTCCTAAGGGCAGGCCTGTGGGTTCTGGAGTCAGACATTGAGATTTCAACCCTATTTCTGTCCATTACTATCAGTGACTAACTGAAAGGGCAACACTTAAATTTTTTGAGGCAAGTTTCTTCCTCTACATGAAGTTCAATTGAGATAAGTGAAAGTGGTAGATAACAGTCATAATGAAGTTAAGCCTAAACTGATGCTTTACTCATAAGTTCATACAAATGACTAAGTAAAATTGATACTTGAGGATTCTCAATTCTATCATCGAAGATGGAATGAGTCTTATTTCCTGGTTTGCTCAAGTGCTTTGAAAGATAGGAAGTCTTTCTTGTAGAGTAAATACAGTCATTTACCTTGAATAGGTGAGTCACACAACAACCTTCCAAAGGTAGATTTTAACTTAAAACTTACATGTGATAACCAACCCCACTCACAAGTATCTGCATGGCCATACTATTCGTCATGTCTTATTACGAGAACAGATTTGCATCGTATTATGCAGATGTGCTTCTCCCTCTAAGAACATATGCCTCTATATGGGGTTCCCTCAAAACATTAGAAAAGTACTTTGTAGTTTCAAGAGTCATAAAAGCTAATTAAATATCCAAGTTTATCTCTTAATCAGTGTGAAGCTGATGTACCTAGCTACTTTCATCAAATTGCCATAGGATCATTTCCTGAATACTCTGTGTTTGAAAACAATGGAATGTACCACTTGAGAATGAGAAAAGAAATACCCAACTGTCAGTAACCTCCCACAGCTTGGAATGGAAATAGAGAAGAAGTCATTACAAGGATTTATAAAACACTGGACAGGAAAATTTAATCATTGTGACTGTAACCTAGCCCATGATCTTTGACACTGAAAATGGTGTGACTGAGCCATGCCTTCTTGAGAAGTTCCCTGCACTTGGAGGAAGAAGTCCAGTGATTGGGGTTTTATGTCATTTGCATTACGTAGCATTTGGTTCTGGTTCTATAAGGGAAGATGCTTGAGAGATATGGACTTTAGGCTCTTTGTACTCTTCTTAAAATGGTTGCCGTCTTAGAAGATGTTTTTAATGTAACAAACCATCTAGGTCCAATGCCAACAATCGTGTAATAAATCTAACATCTTTTTCAAACTTGAGTACTCTTGCTCTTAAAAATGTGTGGGTTTTCCTTTTTATATTTACTTCGTTTTATGTTCTTTTCACAAAAGAACAGAGATCTAATAGCTACCTCATTCAGCAGGCAAGACATGGTTTCACTGATCACCACAGGGCTTGTGGTTTTAAGTATAGACCATTGACAAAAGGAAACCTCAGTCTCTGTGTGGGATGAGGCCTGAAATGTGGGTGGATATGAAGCAGATAGTTCCACTACCCTCCCCCCAAATGTATGGATTGGGGAAAAACATATTTCAAACATCCCTAGACCAGGTTGCAGATTTTATGAGTGAAGGGAAAGTGGGATTCCTGAAAACACAAAGTAATTCAGACCCATCTTTGGCTGCCAGAACTTACTTCAGACAAAAAGGTTAAAGGCAGCATGAAAGCAGGCAGCGGCGTTCCCAGAGAACCAGATGCTGTGGTGAAAATGCAGCTTGAGTAGATTTTACTCCAGACATCAATATACGCACTGAACCTTTGGGGAGGTGAGAGAAAAAATAGGAATTAATAATTTCCAGATTCAAGGCTTCAGGGCACACCCTCGTCCACTGGCAATTAGTCAGTCTTTATTTTCTCTTCCTGTTCTGTATCTGTGCTAAATTGTGTTTGTAAGATTTGTTTAAAGCAGCTGATGTGTTTTCCCATCATTCTTTGGAGATGGGCTCCCTCTCTGTGGTGGTAAATTGAGCATTCCCGCTGAATATGGGCTGAATGTGGGGATAATGATTTGAAGAGTGCCGGGTTGAATTTAGAGTCAACACCATAGAAAACAAAGACCATGTCTAATGATTCCTAGTAAATACACAGAGCAAAAACTTGCCAACAAGGGCTCTCCAACAATTAATTCACTGTTGGATGAAAAAAAAAAAAAAAAGAACACCGCAACCCTTATAGTTACTGGGAATTCAAAATGCCATATGGTTCTGATAGATCAATCTAGAAATGAAAATTTGTTTTCCGCTATTAGGATTTTTATCATTTTAGTTAACAGCACTCTCATCAGAAAACACTGGAAGGTGCTTATTTTTATCATCATCAGGAGTAAAATCTTTGTATTTGTGTATTAAAAGAGGGGAAGTCTAGGGGCGCCTGGGTGGCTCTGTGGGTTAAAGGCTCTGCCTTTGGCTCAGATCATGATCCCAGGGTCCTGGGATAGAGCCCCACATTGGGCTCTGCTCAGCAGGGAACCTGCTTCCCTTCCTCTCTCTCTGCCTGCTTCTCTGCCTATTTGTGATCTCTGTCTGTCAAATAAATAAATAAATAATCTTTTAAAAAAATAAAAGAGGGGAGATCTATATAGTCTTACCATTGTTCAAAATGTTATGAAAGAAAATCAAAATCAACAGACCCCCCCAAAAAATAAAAGTACTCAACAGCAATGTTCTGTTGGGCTAGCATCCTGTTCTTAAATGAATTTGAATGCCCTTAGGCAGAACGTTCGTACATTCCCAAAGTTCACCAAAGGCTCACCACTCCTCTTTATTTTTTTACTCCACATTTTCTCTTTTTTTTGTTATTATATTTTTTATTTTTTTATTAACATAAAATGTATTATTTGTTTCAGGAGTACAGGTCTGTGAATTGTCAGGCTTCCACATTTTGTCTTGCCATTCTAGCCAATAAATGCATTTGAGTTTTACCTCTCCCCAGACTATCATGAGACTTAAGAGCAAGAATATAATTCTTATTATCACTATAAACTCGTGAGGATGTTTACGGTTCATTGATTAAAGGCTGCTGTAGTAACAGGCAGAAAATGTATGCAATGAGACAGATGGATGGAAGGTTTTTAGAATAGAATAATCACAGATGCTACACAGGAAAAAAAACACCTTCATGAAAATGCAATAGAAGGGACGCCTGGGTGGCTCAGTTGGTTAAGCAGCTGCCTTCGGCTCAGGTCATGATCCCAGTGTCCTGGGATCGAGTCCCACATTGGGCTCCTTGTTCAGCAGGGAGCCTGCTTCTCTCTCTGCCTCTGCCTGCCTGTGCTTGCTTTCTCGCTCTCCCTCTGACAAATAAATAAAATCTTAAAAAAAAAAAATGCAATAGAAAACTATTGTAAATGTCTAGGACCTGGGTCTGAAGTAAGGTATGGGTAAAGGTTACACTCCAGAGATGAAGAGGAGTATATTTTAAGAGCCTTTCTTATGGAGCGTGCACCTAGAGGGATGGCGTATACAAAGTTGGCACTCCGTAACCTGCTTATTAAGAAAACATTTTATTTTTTAAATAAACACTTAAAATATGTTTCTTTAAGAAATTGTAGATCAGTTGTTAGGTGTTGTGAGTTTCGAATATGAGAAAATGTCAGATGAGTCATTTTGGATAAGTGGTGATGGATGTGTTTAGGTTGTATTACTTCTAATTGGTCTTGGCCATTCAAACACACTTGTTCTATACCGAGAAGTAAATGTCTGAAATTTTTAAATTTGCTATATCCAGTCATTTGCATTTTATTTCTTCATTTTTTAAATGTTATTTATATGATAGAGAGAGATCTCAAGTAGGCAGAGAAGCAGGCAGAGAGAGAGAGGGGGAAGCAGGCTCCCCACTGAGCAGAGAGCCCGATGTGGAGCTCAATCCCAGGACCCCGAGATCATGACTTAAGCTGAAGGCAGAGGTTTTAACCCACTGAGCCACCTAGGGGCCCCCCATCATTTGCATTTTAATTGAAAATTATAAACAAGGGTAGAAAAGAGTTTTCAATGTAATAATGAAAAAAATAGTTAACACTGTATTGGTACCTCTAAAGGGGTCCCGTTTTCATGTTGGGGAGGGAAGATTGGTTCCTACTACAAATAAAGAAAGAGGATTCAGCAGTATTAGGGATTTTTCAGAAAGCCCTAAAACCATTTTGATTTTCCTTCAAGTTTTGTTTTTGAAACATCCAGTTTCCAAAACATTTTCCCCCCTTAACTTAAGCCTTTGTTTTACAAAGGAAATTTAATTTAAAAAACATGTTTTTTTTTCCTGAGCTTAAATTTGTATTATACAAATAAAGACAGATTTTTGTTTGAAATTAATTCTTGCTTGCTTCTACAACTATGAAGGAACTCCAAAAGACTAAGCTTATGCATTTTCAGAGGTGAATATCACATAGGCTAAAACATTTTAAATTCTGTACTCGGGCCAGATTTTAAAGCATTTTATTTATTTCTTATTATTATTTACAGGTCTTCCTTGACCTATAATGGGGTTAGGTCTCAATAAACCTATTGTGAGTTGAAATATTGTAAGTCAAAAATGCATCGAGCACACCTAACCTACCAAAGATCATAGCTTAACCTAGCCTACCTCTGCCTGGAACACTAACATTAGCCTACAGTTGGGCAAAATCCTCGAACACAAAGCCTGTTTTATAATAAATGTTGAGTATCTCATGCAATTTACTGAGTGCTGTACTGAAAGTATATGGCTACATGGGTACAAATGGTAAAGTACAAAAGGAAAAGATCAAATTCAAAGTATGCTTTCTCCTGGGTGCCCATCGCTTTTGCACCATCATAAAGTCGACAAATCCCAGGTTGAATTATCTAAGTCGGGGACCTTCTGTATTTGATTCCCAGGAGATGAGTTTAAAAAAACAAAACAAACAAACAGACAAAAAAACCAATACCTATCCATCTGGAAGAGATGTAGTGAAAACCTAGTGCGAGGTCACTTTGGGAAAGTGTAAGTTGGCAAAATCTCTGCTTAGTTTCCAGGGTTTCTCGCTGGGGAGGGAGCAGATTAGCCTAATGCTCCCGTGTTACAAACCTCTGCTGAGATGCAAGCAGCAGACCAGCAAGCCCTGAGTGCTAGGAGACTAAGTAGGCGTCCTATTGCCTCTGTGTATCTCCTCGTGATTAACTGTGTACCACGCACTGGTACACATCAGGCAAGGTCATGCGTCATAGTAGAACCGCTCAGGAGAAATTTTTCTCTCAGAGAGCCTTTTCAAGTTGTCTAATAATTTCTCCCGTCCCTGCCTCACCCTCAAAACCACTGCATGCATACATAACAATGTTTTCCGTCCATGCATTCACTGTTTCACCTGACATTTGCTGGGCATCATAAGTATGCCTGCCAGGTGCCATCCTAGGCCTTGAACATACTACGGGAGATGAAGGCACCTTTAATCTCCAGAAGGTTACACCATTTTAAATGTTACCACAAGGCAATGAATCACAGCCTTGCTAGAACATAAATGTAGCTTATCTTTAGGCAGGCTTATCTCAGAGACATAAGCATCTAAGCACTATTTCAAAAGCAAATGGGTCAGCATTGGATTGGGGATAATCAGGATGTCCCATGAGTTTGCCAGTGTGCAGAGAGCAGGACAGCGGACTGGGGGCTCTCCTCCTCTTCTGTGGCCCCACAACAGAGGCCCTCATTCCTGGGCATAGCTCAGCTGAGCTCTGCTCACATGCCCTGGTGATGATAACACAACCCCCAAACACAGCTTCTTTTCATCCACAGGCAGAGGGAGGTACACAGAGTCACCCCAAGGACAAAATGCGGAGCAGACCTTTTCCATCCTGCCATTTCTGCTCCTTTTTACTTTTGATCAGAATCAGATCCCCTGGCTTCCTTCGGGGCACAGTACATAGCTTTTCCGCAATCCTCTCCTTTTATAGAAAGAGGAAGGAGTCCACCTTTGCTACATGGTAGTTTGTAGGTTGCTATCTGGAGCAGATAGTTTCCATTTTTGGCTGCCTGGCGATGAAAGACGATGTTGGGAGAATGCCCAGTTTTGTGAATCTTGTGGGGGGGGGCGCTCAGGGAAGGAAAAGAAGCCCTAAGCTCTTCCTCCCCACACCCTGAAGCCAAGGAGCCAGCATGAGACCGTAACACTATGAAGCCGAGACAACTTCATGGGTTACTAGAACCCGCAGAAGCAGCATCAAACATCCAGTGGCTAAGGTGTCAAGGCCATGGCTAGCCACATGGATGCCATGGTCTGAGCTGGTTCTTTCATCATTATAGGTTGAATTTTGTCCACCCCCCAAAAATGTTGAAGTCCTAACCCACAGTACCTGTGAATGGGAACTTATCTACAAACAGGGTCTTCATGATCAAGACCACGGAGTGGCCCCTAATTTAATACGACCATGTCCTTACAAAAAGAGGAAATTTGGACATAGTCACACACGCAGGAAGAAAAAAGCCCAATCGATGTGATGCGTCTACAAACCATGAAACTCCAAAGATTGCCAGTAAACCACGAGAAACTAGGAGAGGAACTTGGAGCAGATTTTCCCTCTCACCCCGCTGATACCTTGATCTCAGACTTCTAGCCTCAAGAACTTCAACAGAAACTTTTTTTCTGAAGTCCCCCAGTTTATAGTACTTCTGACAGCTGTCCTAGGAAACAAACACATGCATTTTACCCAACCTGGTTTTCCAGACTTTTTGTTGGTTTGTTATATTAATGTGTTTCTGATAAATTCCTTTTTTTTTTCTTTTTTTCTAACTAGAATTAGTCTCTTGTTTGTACATTTGGACCCTAACTGATATCTCTTTCAGTATCTATTCTTCCCTTTCACCTTCCCAGCAGCTCCACTGGAGGGTCAGAGGGTCGTGTGGTTCTGGGGAAACTTGCCTCACCCCAGGAACCAGGGCAGAGCACATGACTCCTGCTTAGCCAATCAACAAAGTGATGGGCTGCTGTGTGGGTAGGTCCCAGAAGATGATCTAATCATGGTGACATGCCAGACATTTTCTAGGAATGCTGAGGTAAAGATATTCTGTTTCCTGCTGTGCATAAATGAAGATCTCTGTAGCCTAGCAATTCTGGTGAGCTTACCTCAGAGGAAAGCCAACCATGAGAGGCAAGAAAGAAGGAAAATAAGAAACCCCATACCTTGGAAGTATCATTGACCCACTGGGCCAGGCCACACCTGATGTCAGTGCTCCCTTTGGGGAGACATTTAGTTCTCCTTATTATTTAAGCCAGTTTGAGACCAATTTTCTGGCATCTCCATCCAGAAGCATCTTAACTGATACACCCCATTTGTAGTTTACATATCATTCCAGAATATCCATATGCCTCTAAGTGATGTGCTGCTTAAAATATTATGTGTCTAATTTTGGAATGAAAACACTTTAAAAACAATGTCAATCAGTCATGAACAGACCATTTTAAGTGAGCAAAGCGGTTATTACTTAACTCCTGTGATGACGGTATTGACCCGGAAGAAAATAATAATGGAGTTGACGGTGGTCACGGCTATCACTTTTCACATACTCACTGTATGGAGGCAATTTGAGGAAGGCTTCTGTGAAATAGAAACCTCATACCTGGGGCTTGAGCAGTACATTGGAGTTTGCCTGGCACTTTGGATCTTTGGGACAGTAGGAATGTCCAAAACCAGGACCAAACTCCTCTCTTCCTAACCTTTGTTCATATTTGCCTGTTCCCTGAGTCATGCAACACAGGGTTGCAGGACAAAAGGTCCTGTAATCATAGCCTTGCCCATTCACCAGAACAAAAGAAATGAATTTGGATCTCCATCTGCCCTGAGTGGGGTAGGGTGAGAACCACTTCCTCTTCCTGGCAGGGTTTATGATGTACCCTGGCTATCCTTTGTGTGCACTGAGTCATGGTTCCCTCTCTCATCTTCCAGCACTAGTCCCTTAGTTCATGTGGTTGGAATCGTATCTTGGGTCCTCATTTACACTCTAGCCTTCTGTTGTATTGAAAGATTCCAGAACCTTTAGCCACTTGCTGTTCAGGGGTTCCCTCTTAGCACTGAAAGACCTCCCTGAATCTGACTCTACCAACTGCTGGAAAAAAAGTGCAACCCCCACCCAGAGACTCCTGCAGACTTGCCCTTCCTAATTACTAAACTTGACTTTTAACTGTGAATTCTAGCCTACCTGCTGTCTGAGTTTAACCCGTAGCGCCTGAGGTAGAGTTCCACTGGCTACCCTTCTTAGAAGATGACCCCACTGCTGGCAGCTCTTTCTCCCAGGACCTCCAGGAAGAATAGCTGTGCTCTAGTCCCTACCCCAGTGAGAACTCCGGCAAGTGTCATAGCTGAAGTTATACTGGTTATGACCTTGCTTCCAAAAGACCTCTCATGATTTTAGCTCTTCTTCTATCAGGTCCTGGGGGGCCAGGGTTCATTCTCTTGAATCCCGTCTGTTTCTCTTTCCTTGTAACAGCACCACTAACCTGGGTCTCCTGTTTCAGAATAATAAACACTCATTATCCAACCCTATTATCATGTAAGAGCCCCAGAACCCAAATATTTACCACTCAATTAAGGGGCAAGAATCCTTGGGTATTTGAAATCAGAGAACAAACCAGATAAAAAGTGTGCATCTGAATGAAACATGTGAATGAATGCCTAGGGGAGTGACAACAGAGGGCTTTGAAATAAAGAGAACCCCAGATGTGCGAGGAAGATACAAGACTTCCGAGACTTATGTGAGAATCACTAGTGATCATTATAGTCCAACAGCACATAGTAGCAAGAAAAGATCATTAGCAAAAATGGCTATAATGAGCACTAGGAACCAATAAGAGAAAAAAGGATAATTATGCCATTTTCATGTCAATTATCATCATCTAGGTATATCACTATAAAGATATCATTGAATATTTCTGTATTATATATATTTCACTGTCGCAATCTGGTATGATTTCTAGCAGTTATAGTATCAAATTTAAGAAAAATGGGGATGGTTGCTTAAAGTTATATTTGATTCCACTGATAAGGAACCACACACACTGGATATTACAGAGATCAGCAAAGCTATCTGCCTGGAGTTCAGAAGGTAAATGCACATGAGATAGTCCTATAGGGCAGGATGGGTGTATGTTTCTGAGAGGACAAATGCTAGAGGTGGCATCTAACTGAGTTGGAAAGGAATTGTCTTTTGAGATTAGATAGAATTTAGACAAGAGAATTAGGAAAAAGGGACAGCATCATATAGGACGCAGAACAAGTGTGCTAGTTTTTAATGCTATTTTAGTTCTCCCTCCCTTTTTTCCTGTCTGCCTACTGTTAATCCATCTGGGAATAGAAGAGAAAAATTGTACTTCAAGAACTCTCAACACAAGATTCAGAGACTCAGCAGAGACTAATACTTACCATGTTTGGTCAACTTTAAGTGTGTTCTGTTCCCACACTACACAGACAGGATGAAATAAATGTTTGTCACCAAAAGAGCCCCCTTTTCAGAGGACTCATTTTTATAAACAGTCATCTAACTTGTTTTTTGTGTTTTTTTTTCCCCCTGAATTTGGAAAACTGGAAAGTCCATGCTTTTCTTCATTGACAGCATGTTGGTTGGGAAGTCATTCCAGATTTATTACAAAATGGAGGGACATTTCCCAGAAAGATGGAATCTATTTTGACCATTCCTAGCATTGCCACCTTAGCAGGATATCTCATTTTGTTTTTGCAATACCCATGTCTGGATGAGGGCTAGGAGTCTAGGGTCCCACACCAAGAAACTTGCAGACTCTGGCTTTCTTTGTGCTGAATCAGGAAACAAAAATGTCACTTTTTGTAATTCTGGGTTTATCCTATTCTCTCCTAGCCAGATGTACATACTTTGAAAAGACTCTCTTCTTTTTTATCAACCAAAAATGTGAAAACAATGGCTTGCTTAAATGATATTATATGGAGAATATTGAGTCTATTATGGGCATCCCTTGATGTGGTACAACTTCCTAATGAATGGTCACTAATTAAGAAGCCGCAGAAGGAAATTTTATTTTATGATACTGGGAAAGTTTATTGTTGAAAAATCTATTTGGATATTTCTTCTGAGCCTAATGTTCGTGCTGTTATAGGTGGAGTGATTCTTGCAAAGGTTTTCTTTCCTTCTCTGACTTGGACATAGAGATCTGCTTTGTTGTGCTTTGTTTCCCACAGAGATACTTGCCAAGTTTAATCATGACTAAACTCAAGCCAGGTTCATTTAATGGACTGCCTTTGACCAAAAGATTACTCTGATCGCAAACCTTTCAGCTAGTTGTGTATTAAAGTTTAGCTTAGAATGACAAGAAATGGGAGTGGGAGTGTGGGTGGGAACAAACCTCTTTCACCATTTCACAATGAAGAGTTGGCCCCGTGCAATTTCTGTGATCTCGTCTCCCATTGCCTCTCATCTTAGGCAGCTTAACTTTGACGTTTATAACACAGCACATAAAACAAAAATTAACTATTTCGACATTCATTTAAAAATGTTTATTAAGGGGTGCCTGGGTGGCTCAGTGGGTTAAGCCTCTGCCTTCAGCTCATGTCATGATCCCACGGTCCTGAGATTGAGCCCTGCATCGGGCTCTCTGCTCAGCAGGGAGCCTGCTTCCTCCTCACCCTCTCTCTCTGCCTGCCTCTCTGCCTGCTTGGGATCTCTGTCAACTAAATAAATTTTTTTTAAAATCTTTTAAAAATTAATTAATTAATTTTTAAAAATGTTTATTAAAAGTCAACTCTGGATAACTTTTGTTGCTAGAGATATGGTGTCAACAAGATAGGCATGGTCCCTCCCTGGTACAGTTTTCAGGGAAAGGAGGAGACAGGCTAATAAATGAGCAGAAACACTCAAGTGTGATGAGTTTTGTTCGTTATCCATAAAACAAACTGGGAAGCAATGTTAGTTACCAAACAAGGTCGAAAAATTTTAAATAATCTAATTCTCCTTGAAGAAACTTTACACACAGACTTTTTCATGTGACGCTTTTTCCTTAGTTTAATAGCAGGTAGCTAAGTTTTTATACTATGAAAAGAACAGTAAAGAAAAATGTTCTGATGGATGCATGATTACTTGTTTGGATCTTTTGAAAGAATTTATAGATGATACTCAGAGAAGGCGATGAGAATATGCCTATTAGGAATTTGACATGGGAATAAATGGAAATTTAGTTTTTATCAGAAAAGCAAAGTCGTAACTATATAATTGAATAAAACCAAGAGCAGAAGAAGAATAGAGCGTGCTTTAATCATATAGCAATTTTGAAATAACTTCTACAAGCCAGTTGAAATTTAAAAGCTAGATTTCAGCTCATGTATTGAGTTTTTCTTTTTCTTTTTTCTTTTCTTTTCTTTTTTTTTTTTTTCCTTTTTTGGAAACTGCTTGGAGCATTCGAATGGGAGAGGCAAGGTCCAGGCCTCCCCTTAAGTAGTTCATTGTCAGGCCAGTGGTAGATAGTAGGCAATACAGCCATCAGGTTGGGAAGAAAAGATTCTCCATAGTCAGTAAAGAACATTTGTAAAACATAGCTCTTAAAAGCACATGCCTGCTGTTTGTGTAGGAGACAAACTAAGAGACAGACAAGAGGGAAGTCAGAAAGTTTATTACTTTATTTATTTATTAAATAAAGTATTAGAATTTCAACATGAAACAGAAAGCTTTCACGCCCTGGGAATGAAGCAGCCGGGTGACACCATTAGTCCATTTGTTTTAGAAAAATCTTTCTGGTGGCATGTGAAGAATGGGTCACAGAAAAGACTAGAATCAGAGACACAAATAGGAGGCTTTGGCAATAAGTGACAAATGGCCCAGTCCTGAAACTTGATGATACAAACAGAGAAGAAGGGATGGTCTGGGTAATTGATCGGAAGTGAGGGTTGAGAGGATGCTTCCAGATTAAGTTGGATGGTGGGGTGGAGGGTGAGACATGGACAAAGAAAGTACGGGAAGAGAAGTAGGTTTTGGTAAAAGATAAAGAATGGAATTTGGACATTTGCATGTAAGATGTCTGTGGGTAGAGAATTCTGGAAGTGGGACACATTGGCCTGGAGCTTTGGAGAAGAGATCTAGACTTGGATTAAAAGAAAAGAAAAAAAAAATCATGTGAGGGAAATCCCCCAGCAAGAACAAGTGAGGGAAAAATGAGGGTCAGGGAAACAGGCCTGGTAAACACAGACATAGAAGGCCTTGGCAGACAAAGAAGAATTATAGTAGATGACCAAGAAGCCATCAGGAAAGATGGGGGTCATGGAATCTTAGAGTGGAGAGAATTTCAGAAAGGAAATATGGTTGATAATGTTAACTGCCATAGAGAGTGAGCAAGGTGGGTCATTGGGTACTTTGCCAGGGACCATGTCAGGAGGAGGGTGGGGGCAGAAATCAGCTTGCAGGCAGGGGGAGGAGTACATTGGAGGGGAGGAAGTAGAAACAAGAAGTGTGACTTGTACGAGGCTCTGCCTTTAGGATAGGAGAAACAGATTGGTAGATCTGCAGACCTACGTGTTTATGTTTTGAGGTAACACCACCCGTGCACACACCTCAAAAGAAACACTGTCATTTGTTTTATTGCTCTAGCTTAAAAGCAATAGAATGATACTGACACAGAAAATTCTAACAATAGACATCCCAAAGTTTTCAATAGTTCTTCCCTCCCTTCTTTTCTTCCTTCCATTCTTCCTTTTATAACTCAAGAAGATAGAACAAATTATCTCCCATGAGCAGGAAGAAATACAGTAATGCAAAGGAATTAGATGCAAATGAGAAATTTTGGAAACAAATAACAAAAACATCAGATAATGAAATAATGCCAATTTGTAATCCCAAATCTACGTACAACTATGTGCTTCATTTTGAGAAGACTTCATCTTTTAAATGGAGGCCTGCTTTTTTATTTTTTAAACAAATAGAAATATTTTACAGGTATGTTCTGAAGGAAATGTACAGGAATAAAAGTGAATCAGTAGGAAGAGAAGACATGATACGATATGAACAAAAGTAAAAAATGCTCTTTAAAAATAGTCATTTTCTGTTCATTCTCTCAGCAATAGAAGGGACTTTAGAATTCATTAACGCATTTTACAGATGAGAAAAATGAGGCCCAGCAAATCAAATGACCTGTCTAATGATAGGATCAAGATAATAACCTTTATGTCTTCATATCCACCCAACCCTTGCCACCCCTAAAAGATTTCCTCTTCCTAAAACAATGCGAGTTGCTACTGGTGATGAAAGGAATATCATAATTCTGTCCATTTAACTCCCAGAGATTTCTTGCAACAACCAAAAAGGCATACAAAGTGCATTGATCTCCAGAAAACTAAACTGTACTCATTGAAGGCTTTTGTCTTCTCCTGATTCTGCCCCTTTGTGTTTACATTTACCTCTTCATAGTTCCTTAGTTCCTCTCTGTATTATTATTCTACATCTATCATCTAGTTTACAATGATTGGATCCCTCACTTTATACACAGTCACAGACACACCCCTTTGCCTCATGAGCCTATTCCCCTTTCCATACAGCTGTCTTCATTTTGACCAGGTCAGGCTTTGGTTCTACCTGGTCACCATGTGTCATGGGTTCTCTGCACACAGATGGCCTTAGCTTCTTTACTTAGGGATAGTCCCTGTCCCTAAGCCTTGTTCCCACAATTCGTACCAAGGCCAACCTCAAAGGACCACCATTTAAGGGTCCTCTGTGGATTGGAAACAGGAGGTTTTAGCACATGTTTTCTGTACTGGTTCTATTTCTGAGAGTTCCTTGCACATGACATTAAAATTGGAGATACTTAAGGGGGAAAAAAAAGAGAGAGGAAAATAAGAACACCCTTAAAGTTAGTCCTGCTGTTGACAGAAAGCAGAATTAGACTTTGGAAAATGTCCATTCCTTAATATCTCATATTGCTCTCATTTGTAGTGTAAAATGATGCAACTCACATTGTGCTTTGTCCAATAGTGCAATTAATCCTCATGAAAGAAAGAAATGAATCACCGCAGCAAGACTCTTGCCTCCCAAATGACTCTTTCTCAAATTAGAAATGAGTAATTATTATAAGGATAAATAACTATGAGTTTCTCAGAATGGATAAATTTTTCTCAAGTCATGAGACAGTGCTCACAGGATTCCCCTCTCCCAAATCCTGGAAACGATAAGCTTCTGACACCCCCATTCTTGCGTTCAGGAACTGAGACATTTAAATGGGCATCAGTGGAAAAATCCACATTGGCTCACAGGATATGAATACGGTTTCCTTGCTTCAAGTGGTATCTTAATGGGAATTGTGTTTTGCACTCCAGTTAAAGAGGCCAAGCCCTGGAGAAAGGCTCTAACTTTCAATAGCTGTATATAAATAGAGTGCGGGAGTAAACAATCACCTTCCCGCTTTCCCAGGCCAACCTTCAGGGGCATCAGACCACAGGACCCATCACATGAGAAATGCCACTCGTGGATTACCACAGTCGTTTCCATCTTAAAAACTGGTATTTACCATTCAGTCAAGAACATAATGTAACCGAAAAAAGAAAGATTGCTTTTCGTCGTGATAAAGTTAGTCCAAAGCAAGTGCCAACTTTTTTTGGGAAAACAGATACTCTAAAGCAATTCAGATGTCTTCAGGAGAAAAGTCATTTATCTTGCCTCTTTGTTCTTATAGGACAAGCTCACTTTCAAACTCAGGTGTCTCTCGTCATTAGGAAATGTCTTGAAAATTAGGCTAAAATCGGTAAATGAACAGGCTAATGTCAAGCAAATTGCTCCCCAAGATTTGATCAGAACATATTGAGCATAGATGAAGAACATTCTCTATCAGTCACGCATTGTTCATTCTGGGCCAAGCTCGATGAGTAGAAGCTGAGTCTCTTGGTTGAGATCAGCTGTCTCCAGGAACCTGAGTAACTGTCTCTAACCCAGTGTGTGTACAAAGAGTAGAAAGGCTGTAGGTAGCCCCAAATGTAGGCAAACACAAGAAGACCGCCTTCCTGATAACCTGTTGATCTTATATGACAGCCAAACTACAATTGAAAATGGGTCCAAAACTCTCTTCTAAGTAAAAGCATTAGAATTTTAAAATAACAAAATTAACACCATGCTGGGGCAGGGATGGCCTGTGAGAGGGGTTTTCCCACTATCACCCTGACCTCAAAAGACTGTAGATAAACCACAAGCATTGTGATTTCTCTCAGAAGCACATTATGGATCTGTCATCCATAATCTAGCTAATTGTTTAGAAAGTGATTTATGTTTCAGTCTAATGTATCTTATGAAGATAAATATATAGATATATGTATGTATATGTACATATATACACATACATATATATGCTATTCATTGTGAAAGAGTTGTTCTTATTTGTGCTTAGTTTCTTTCTCTTGATGTTTACAGGTTTCCCCCCCGCTCCTATTAAGTCAGATTTTGTAAAACAAGTATATAATCTTCCTCCCTACCCTCCACCCCAGTTTGGATGATTTCACAGACCCTCCTTCACCTCTGCTTTTTCAGACTAAAGAGTACTTTCTTATTTTGCTTTTCAGACATTTCACTGGCAATATCCAATAAACCTATAAATGTCAAAATCTCAGAAGTAGGGCACGGAACTTTTTTGCTCACTTCTTGGTAGATAATCCTTATGGTAAACATTGGGATAATAGTCGAGAGAGAGACAGAATATACTGCACTGTTTCTGAGGAACATTTCTAGGGATCATGGCTTGTTTCTCTACCACACAGGGCAGATTTCTCAGTTTTATGCAAAGTTTCTTAAATTATCAGCCTCCCTCCTCCCCTTACCCCATTTTTGTTGCAGTTAAAGACAACAGTTATTGAGTTATTAGAGCATGTCAGAACATTTCTTCTTTACATATAGGATCTTATTCCAACTTCACCACAGTCTGAGAAATGGGCATGATTATGTACATCTTACAAATGAGCAACAGAGGCTAAGAAACGGCTTCAGACACATGCCAAAGGTCACAGAGCTAGTAAGTGGTAGGACTGGGATTCAAACCCAGGGCCCTCTGGGTACCCAGTGAAGTAGCTAAACTTAATTCCAGCCCTTGCCATTGGGGGAAGTCTTATTCCTTCAGGCTGACCATCATCTTTTAGGATATGGGTATATCCTTACATTCACAGTCCCTTTACACCAGCTCTGCATTTTAATTGTCTTAGGATAAAACTATAATCACAGAAATATATCTGTCTCTATAGCTTTTTCTCTGCTTGGCGATCCTGTTTGGAATGAAATTATAGCACATTCACCAGCATTAATCCCATATGAGTGAATGTGAATGGCATCAATGTTATTAATTTAAAACGTGGGATGCTACCAGTTTTCAATTTGGACGGTTGAAATTGTATATATGGCTATTTTCCACTTGTAAATTCAGGCTTTTATCCCTAAGAAGCATTTAAAAGGAGAGAAATAAAAATACTATTGCTAAATATTTGGGGGATTATTTTGTAAGTCAGTGAAAACAGAATCTTTCATTTGTTTCACCAATGGTGGGAAGGTTTTCTTTTTTATTTTCCTGAATAGGTCCCCTGGGAATGAGGGCACATAACACAAAATAATATTCCTTTAATTAATTTTCCAAAAGCACTATTACTTCCACATGGTGACATCCATCTCTCTTTCCCAAAATGTCCCAAAAAGCTCCCCAAACAGATTCAACACAACTCAAAAACATAAGGGATGGCTTATTTTGACTTCCGTACTAAAGTCTAAAGACAACTTTTTAAATGATGCACAGGCATAAAATTGTAGGTTATATTCCCAAATTACAATATTTTTAACATTAAAGTAAATTTCTCCACTTTCTTGGGTCTTTGACTGTGAAAGTGTGAACTCATCCGGACTCTTCATTGTCAGGGGACTCGGGGTACAATATGGCAGCTGGCTGCTGAGCAGAAAGCCAGGGGCTAAGTCTGAATTTTGAGCTATTAAGCATTGCTAAAACATCTATGCTCTTCAATAGGTGTGATATCAAGCAGTGTCCCTTACATGTATTCATCTTGTCTGACTAGCTGTAACTGGTCCTGGTCAAGGACATTCAGAAAATAAGGTACATTCCCTTCTTTCCTATCAACAACATACATTTTCATGTTAGGAGAATGCAGTAAACTGCTGAATTTTCTTTAATACAATGGTCTGTATCCTTGACAATGGGACTCCTTATCCTATAGCCTCATGTAAAGCTAATATTCAGTGGAACATTGGAAATTCCCAATCACTGGGGAGAAGGCTCAATATCTAGCTCAGAAGAGGCTCAGGCTTATTGACTGTCTCCTGAATTTTATAGGTGTCACTTGGGCAAAGCAGGAGACCTCAGCTTGAAAATATGGGGTGGGAATTGTCCTTGTTCTATCTCAGGGAGATAGAGAGAAAGAGATGAAATCATGGGTATGAAAGTATCTCTTAAACAGTAAAGTTGCCTGTAAATTAGTTACTATTTTCATTGTAGCTTTTTTGTTTGTTTGTTTGTTTGTTTGTTTGTTTGTTTTTAAGGAATTACAAGAAAAAATTTAGGTGACTTTTTGATTGTGGCACAATGGGTTCATAGGTCAGGAGAGGAGCTCCTCTGACATCAGATTTTATGACCTTGAGCTTTATCTCCCTAGAGATTTCAGGGTAACATTTGGACATGGTCCCCGTGTTTCTCGTAATGTGTCTGAGAAAGAGCTGAAGTTTCTGTTTTATACCTTGGTATGTTTTTTTTTGTTTGTTTTTGTTTGTTTGTTTGTTTGTTTTTTTTAAAGACTTTATTTATTTATTTGACAGAGAGAGATCACAAGTAGGCAGAGAGGCAGGGAGAGAGAGAGAGAGGAGGAAGCAGGCTCCCTGCTGAGCAGAGAGCCCAATGTGGGACTCGATCCCAGGACCCTGAGATCATGACCTGAGCCGAAGGCAGTGGCTTAACCCACTGAGCCACCCAGGCGCCCCAATACCTTGGTATGTTTTTGAACCAAGCTCAGGACCACCACCAACACAGGAGGTACAATGCCCTTCCTTATCCATTAGCTAAAAGAAGAAAGAAGGAAAAAAAATTCCAGGGATCACTGGTTAAAGAAAAACGGGCAGGATTCCCAACAGAACAGAACAGATAACTAGCTACCAAACAGAAACTTTGATGTCTAGGGAGTTTCTGATATATATTATTTTGGTTATGTGGCATCCAGACTAAAGTCTGTCTTCTAAATTATTTTGAAAAGCACTGTTAAATGTGGCTTTCCTTTAATTTGTAATGATAAGTTTTCCATGTTCCCAGAAAAGAAATGTATAGTAAATAAACTCATAACAACAATTTGGTTCTTTCCCTGGACCTCTGTCATTGCCAATTTTCATTCTCTAATCTTTGAATTTGAAAAATATTTTTCCATGTTCGTATTTAATACTACTTCATACTTATGGCTTCTTACTGATATGGCATCCTAAAAAGTCTTGTAATCATCCTTCTAATCAGACGTGTATCATTTGAACTCTGCTTCTCACACTGAGATCCAAAAGAGAGTATTTAAGATTTGTGCCAGAATCCCTGATGGTAATGAACAGGACAAATAAGCTGAAGTAAAATGATAATAAGTAATATTTGTTGAAGAGATACTAAATGTCAAGTCTTGTTTATGTTGTTTTTGTTTTTGTTTTTGTTTGGTTTTGTTTTGTCCTCTAAAACTGGTAATAGTTTTCCTGCCTTACAGATGAAGACATTTAGGAATTAAAAAAAAAACAAAACAAAAAAAAAACCCTCATACCTTTTAAAAAGTCCAAGCAGTTATAGGATGGAGCTGGGATTTGAACCCAGAATGGTTTGCCTCTAAGACTGATCATTTTTCAATGAATACTGCTACCTCTCCTCATCACATCCGGTGTACTTCTACCTCATGTCCTAGCATGTTTGCCTTTTTAAATTGTGTTAAATTGTGTTTTATAAGCTTTGGTTACCAGAAAATAAAATAGCCAATTTTTTAGGATTCAGATTTGAACCTACCCCCAGGAGATATTTTGCCCAGATAGTGTCATCTAATTGGGCACTTACTCTTTTCATAACCAAATTCTTCTCTCTTCATCACTTTAAAACAGCTATTCAAAGCACACCTTCCTATTAGGGCCCCACGGCAAATCTATTCTTTCTAAGGACACATGGTAACATAGACTTCTGGTATTAAAAGTACCTCAGGGGTACCTGGGTGGCTCAGTGAGTTGAAGCCTCTGTCTTTGTTTGGCTTAGGTCATGATCCCAGGGTCTTGGGATCGAGCCCCGCATCGGGCTCTCCTGCTTGGCAGGGAGCCTGCTTCCCCCCCACTCTCTGCTTGCCTCTCTGCTTACTTGTGACCTCTGTCTGTCAAATAAATAAATAAAATCTTTAAAAAAAAAAAAAGTGCCCCACAAAGTAGGTAGATAAGCCCTTGCTTTCTTTGATGATTTTCCTGGCTTTTGAAAAACAACATCAAATGATTTTTTTTGTTCTGAATTTTCAGTATTCAAAATCATTTTTAATGTTATTAGTCTGAAAAAAAAATAGCCTTCATACAAATGATAACACCCAACTTTATGGTTTTCAGAATTCTTCTATCATGCATGTTTTGAGGACCCTGGACCCTCCCTGTGCCAGGTTTACTCCAGGGCTGGAGAAGAAGTCATGAATACTAGTAAACACTGTCCTCAGTCAACTTGCAGTCTAGAACAGAGCCAAACAAATAAACTGTAACCGTAACATAGACAGAACAAGAGTATGTGTGAAGGCAAACAGAAGGTGCAGTCAACCAAATCCAAGTTATTAAGAAAAGAATTACCCAAGGGCTTGGTATCTTAAGCTGAATCTTGAAAGATGGCTGCCTGTGGCTTAGGCAGATACATAAGAATGAGTCAAGCATTAATTTGATTTGTGTATGATCACATGGGATGACCAGAAAAGACTCTTCATTACCTGAGATATATTTCTGTCCAGGGCAAATGATTTTATCAGTTGCAGATTTAGAGGAAAAACTTCAGTATTCTAGGGAGCCCCGCCATTTCTCAGAGACTTTTCAAAGTTAAAAAATGAGAAAATCATGCACTTAAGGAGGGCAGGGTGGCTTGTGGAGGTAGCTAAAGCTGGAAGAATAGAATATTCTCCTGGAATCTTACTTGGACGATCACGTCTGTCCCATCAGCACACATACAATTCCAAACATTCAAGCAGCAGCGCCATAGTTACGGATTCAGACTGA
The DNA here is from genome assembly GCF_020171115.1 of Neogale vison. NCBI lineage: Eukaryota > Metazoa > Chordata > Mammalia > Carnivora > Mustelidae > Neogale > Neogale vison. Next base: position 26,192,198 of record NC_058091.1, read on the forward strand.
TAGCCTTTTTCAATCACAAGATTTTGAACTTTCACTACACTTTCCTCTCATGTGTTTGCATGATACTGAATTTACCTGCTCATTTTTCTATTGAGAACATGCCCTTGCGTCACGTTTTATTTTTTTAGGAAAAAAATTTTTTTTCTCTACTGCGCCGCCATTTTCATAGAGAATTGCAGCAATGTAGTATTCAAATGTGAGAATTTATGAACTTAAAATCTTCAACTTTTGTATAACTAGGTAACGTTCTTCTCTTTCTTCATTACTGCTCCAGTCTGCTAAAATTGGTTTAGAATAATATCAAACCATTAATGACCAATACTGTAATGTTATTTCTGCCGCCATTTAATATTATCAAATATGGAGCTATTCAATCTTTTTATAATTTCTTAAAGGAAAATATGACTTGATGGGAGCAAATGGTTAAGAATATTTTTTCCCAAAGCATGTTGCCACTAATATTTTTTCTGAAGTACTGAAAAGGGTGTAGGTGTACAGCTCTTCAGAGAAACCATTCAGGTAGGCTGCTGCTAGTCTTGGTCTCATTCAGTTGTCTGGTAGCCAAGTATTTCTTACTTGGAAACTCTGATGACAGTGCATTCAAGTAGTGACATGATTTATTTCCTTTCCCTTTAACTCCAGGTGACTTTCCCAGGAAGAATTGGCATGTAATCCATCTATAATACCACTCCCTGCTCTTTGTGTAGAATGGACTCAGTCATTGCAATTCTTCAGACCAACCCTTTGGGGTTGAATATTTTGAAGGAATGGGAATGATCTTATCCCTACTTTCCTGTAGTCTGAAATAATATCTGGGTAATCACCTATGTTATCCTGGAGAGAACACTTTGCTGTAGATACCGCCTTGAAATGTAATCTAAAGGGACTTTAGATGGCCAGATGTCATTACATTTTTAACTTCTTGGGAACCTCTTCAAATCATTCTCATTTAATGGTCAAAGTAACTCAGTAGAAAAAATTCCCAAGAAACTAAGACCTATTGTTAATTCAGTTCATAATATCCTGTCACTTACTCACTGAGAAATTATATAGTGTAATCAATTAAAGTAGAAAAGTAATCTTAGAGATTCAGAAATAAAAACTGTCTTGCTTAATGATTTTACATTTGATTTGACTTGTATTATAATATAATTTGTATTGATTATAATCAAATATATTTGATTACACTTGATTAATGATTTACATGCTTAAATGATTTTACATTATCAATCCTAGTACAAATGACTAGTGAGTCTGTTATTATATTTGAATCTGTTGTTTGAGGCCAATGACCAATAAGGATGAATGTCATAAAAGATCAAGAACTGTTAAAAAAAAAAAAGAATTGTTTATGATTAGTGTTCTCCTATAGATACATTATGTGGGATAATAATTCCTTAATTTTAGGAAGACCCTTTGCTATGATTACAATTAAGTATGAACATATTGAGTGAATTTTGTTAGGAGCTGCCAAAGAACAAAATTCACTCATACTTGTGAAATGTAAGCACATTATTAAAGATGGTAATGAATTTAACATTTCAGTTAAAACTAACAGATGATTGTAATGAGTGAAGAAGTATAAGCATTATCCTAATAAGTAACTTTGCAGATTTCTCACCTGTAAGAGGCAATTGCTGAAAATCAGTCTTCAGATAAGAAATATAATTCTGAAAAACAGTCTGAGGGGTTTGAAGTGGCGGGGGGGTGGGAGGTTGGGATACCAGGTGGTGGGTATTATAGAGGGCACGGCTTGCATGGAGCACTGGGTGTGGTGAAAAAATAATGAATACTGTTTTTCTGAAAATAAATAAATTGGAAAAAAAATGAAAAAAAAAAGAAAGAAAGAAATATAATTATGATGGGGCTTCTGGATGGTTCAGTTGAGTAAGTGTCTGACTTCGGCTCAGGTCATGATCTTGGGGTCCTGGGATGGAGTCCCACATCAGGCTCCCTGTTCAGTGGGGAATCTGTTTCTCCCTCTCCGTCTGTGTTCTCACTCTCACTCACTCTTGCTCTTTCTCAAGAGAGAAATAAAATCTTTAAAAATACATACATATAATGATAAAATAATTACTACTATTGTTATGTTTAACATTTTATATCATTTCATTCTCAGTCATTGTATGTAGCTATATGAAGAAAGGATATGGCTATATTTATAAATATGAATTAGAAACATATGTATCATATATAATATATATACATTAGAAACAGTTTTATAATCACACAATTGTCGAGTGTGAGTCTAAGAAGACATTTAATGGCTGTATTGGTTTGGGTTGTGTTTTTGGTTCTGTTTTCTCTTACTAATCTAATATAGAAAACTCACTAAACTGTGCAAATTAATTCCAAAACAATTATCTGTGTATTAAAAAAGAAAACATCAAGCTTTTTGTGGTAAAAAAGTAAACATAACTAGCTTTGACTCTGAATGAATATTTAAAGTGAATTTTATTTGTAGTAGTAAAGTTAAATGCATAACATACATTGTTTTCTAGATCATAAATATTTGCAAAGTTCCTTTAGCAATTCAGAGGAAAGGCCCCAGCTTCAAGAAAAGCTAACCATCTTAATCATCGTAATGGGTAATCCTTCCCATGATAATACATTCCATCTAAACTGTGTTCTCTCTACTAAATAAGGGACAAAATTCAATCGAGACTTAACAAATACTGAAATTTGAGTGTTTTATATTTGACCAGAAATGTTTATCCAATATATTTCTGTAATATTATAATCCAGATAATTTATTTGAGTGAACATTATGGAAACCACAGAGTAGTCAACTTACTACCCTGAGAAGACCACAGATAGCCATCATGATTTTCTTCTTTCCTTTAAAAGCTAGTGTATTATTTACATACAAATCCTGTGGAACCCAAGCACAATGATTCATAGTGTGAACTGTGAAATTAACATACATTTCCTGAAATTCTACCTCTTCCATGAAATCTTTTATATTAATTACGTAGAAGCAGTGACAGTATCCCTGGCTAAGTCAGCTCTGTCATTTCCTCTAAATTCACTTTTCCCCCCAGTTTGTGTGTTAGAACATCCTTTCTTCCTGTATTGTTGTGCAATGTTTGACTTGTTAACTACACAGAGACAAATGGACAGTCTGAGTAATTTTTTTATCCTCTTAGGCTGTAAGTTGGTAAGAAACACAATCATGTCTGTTTATGTCCTGTTTTTGATTCAGCCTTGCCTTGCCTGTGGCCATTCATACTTTGAGAATGATGAGGATGATGGTGAGAAAGATGACAAAGAGTTCTGTAGAAAGGGATGGAAATAATGAGGCACATTTGCAGAGTCCTTTCGCTAAAAAGCATAAGGTATGGGCAAAACAGGCATGTGATTTTAGATGAAGTTGTGAAGGACTTTCTTTGAACTGCCTACTAATTTCAGTCTCTGAGAAGACATAGAAGAGAAGTGGATCATCATTTCTTTGGATTCCATTGATTAGCTATATGACTTGGGCAAGTTATTTAACCTTCATGAGACTCCAGATCCTCATGTTAAATAATAACAAACTCCTGTTAGGAGGTGAAGAACCGTGGATAATGGCAGATAAATGAAATGCTGTTTATAACATTCTTGGTACTAGGCCTGGCATATGGTCAGCCCTCAGTAAGTGACTGCTACTATGATTGGGAATCACGAAATCTATACTGAATGCCATACAAGACAACGTATGATTCCAAGTTAGGCTCAATTGATATCTACCTTCAGTTTTGTGTTTACCTTGTGCCAAATGATGTATTATGGTAGGTATTATTTTATTCTACACTAACACCCTATTGAGAATTTACTAAGTGGATTACTTAGTAAATGAAAAGGTTAGTGAAGAGTAGAGACAAAGCTCAAATGCCAGGCTCTACATTATTACCCTCTGCTATCTTGCCCCCAAAGAGCTTTCACATCTGACTGAAATCTAAAATCTTTATTTTCCAGGAGCCTGGGTGGCTCAGTCAATTAAGTGTGTCCCTTTGTTCAGGTCATGATCCCAGGGTCCTGGGATCCAGTCCTGTATTGGACTTCCTGCTCAGGAGGGAGCCTGCTTTTCCTTCTCCCTCTGCCCCTCCTGGCATTCCTGTGTTCTCTTTCTCTCTCTCTCTCTCTCTCTCCCTCTTACAAATAAATAAATAAAATGTTTTTAAAAACTTTTTTTAAATAAATAAAATCTTTCTTTTCCTAATAAATAACTCAGCATTAATTCTCTAACATTTTCTTGCTCTTCAAAGTCTACCACTTTTTTTTTTTTTTTTAAGTTAAGGAACTGTTTGCTTCAATTCTAGGAAAAATCTCTTAACACCTAGACTCGTGCCTGGTATGTAACAGGCATTTAGTAAGTATTTGCTCTAGTTATTCCTTAAGTGTATGTTCTCTTCTTTCTTAAGGGAAATATAATTGACATGTAATATTGCATTAATTCTAGGTATACAGCATAATGATTCGATATATGTGTATATTATGAAACGGTCACCCCAAGAAGCCTGTTTAACATCCACCAACCTACATAGCTTACAAATTTATTTTTCTTGTGAGGAGAACTTTTAAGATCTACTCTTTTAGCAACTTTTAACTATATGATACAGTATTGTTAACTAGAGTCACCACACCATACATAATACCCCCAGGACTTACTTATTTTATAACTGGAAGTTTTGACCTTTGACACCTTCACCCATTTTGCCCAGTCTTTTCCCTCTGCTTCTGCCTACCACCAATCTATTTCTTTACCTTCTTTTCTTTTCTACATAATATCCCTAAATCATCCATCCTGATGATTTCCATACTAATACCATAAATTCTTTGAGCCTCAGTTTCCTCTCCCATAAAATGGAGAAAATAATGTCCTTCATTAAATTTTTTTGTGGTGATTAAAAGAGACAGTAAAACATTTCGCATGCCCAGAAAGATTAATGCCTAACATATGGTCATCAACTAATATTTGGAATTATTGTTAAGCACCAATTATGTATTGCTGACTTCTAAACCTTTACCACTTGCCAATACTACTTTCTACCTCCAACCATGTATGTCTAACTTCCTCTGAGACATCTCCACTCGGATTGTCAATAGCCAGCTGAAATGTAGAATAGGCAGAATGCATCTCCACGTTCCCCTGTGACCCCTCCCCCTTCGTCATCACTGCATTTTCTACTTCCACTAAATTCTACAGTTGCCCATATCAGAAACTTGGAAACCATTCTAGACAACCTTCTCCTTCCCTTACTCCTTCATCCAGGGTCTCACAGACCTGATAATTCCACCCCTGGCTCTCCCATGAATCTGTCTGTCCTTCCATGGGTCCTGTACATCTCTGTGTCGTGGTTTTTCTCAGGACTGTTGCCAAGCCACTTACCTGGTGTCTCAGCCTCCAGCTGTTGGTTTGCAAACTGGCCCCAGTAGGTAGAGGATAAGGAGAGACAAAACAAATACACAAACAACTTTGAGTTAGCAGATAGTATGGTTAGCATGTGAGGGGACTTACATATGAGACTTATCTTGGGCAACACAAAACAAATAGATTTCTGCACCTGTCTGCCAGAATCTTAAAAGTTTATCTCAATAATCTTGGGGGGCTTTAAGTGGGTGCAGTCATGTATACAGTCTAGATGGTTTCAACAACACCTTACTCTGTCAAGACTACAACCTTGAAAATGGCTCTCACTGTAGGGATGGTGGGAAGAACATACACTCCAAGGACAGGGGAGGAGGTGAGACTATACCTGACTGCCCAGGTATAGTCTGCAGTTCAGCCACCAGTCACATTCTTCCTATGACCTCCTCCAACCCCAGTCCGTCCCCTACATTGCATCCAGAGCAAGGCTATTAAAGATGCACATCTGAGCACATCACTCTCCTACTATAGATGCTGAAGTCCCAGTTCCTTACCCTAGAGCATAAGGTCCTGGATTTAGTCCTTAGCGTCATCTTTTTATCTCATGCTCCCACAGGTCAGGCTTCCTGCACCAACCCCATGCTCTGTGCTCCAAGCTTCCAGATGCTTGCTCAAACTTTCTGCTTTTGCCTCCTCCACACATATGTTCTTTGAAATTCAGCTCATGTCACTTCTATAGTGAATCCCACACACCTTTCATGAGCTACCCACACTGCTACTTCCTCCCACTTTAGGCTGAGCCATGCCTTTCCTAGTGCTCACCTAGTATCTGTACTCATAGGACGACAGCCCTCCAAATGATGAGTACCTTAAGGGCAGAGATTTTTTTTTTCCTTTGTGTAGACTACAGGATGTCCTCAGAGAGACGACTTGTGCTTTGTAAATTACCAATATGTAAATGACCAGATGTCTCTTTTAAATTTTCTGCTCTTAATCAAACCTCTCTTACCTGGTGAGAACAATCCAGAGTTTGGAGTTTGAAGATATGCATTTAAGTCCCAACTGTGCAGCCTACTAGTTGGAGACCTTGAATAAATTAGCTAAACACTTCTGAGTTCTTCATAGTAACAATCATATATGAGCATGGGTGTTGCATTTGTAAATACTAAAGGACTTGGAAAACATAACAAATGATAAGATATACAGAAGATAGCTCAAGATGCAGTGATGTTGTTGAGATCCAACTTTAGTAATTGATGCTGTGCCCTCTGTGTGCATCTTCCTGGGGAGACATATTGCACAGCTACCATTGTACAAACCTGGATTCTACTATTAATTCTTGTTCATTGTATGCTATTTAAGTGCTGTAAGCCTTGATTTTCTCACCTGTAAAATGGGAGTGGTAATAGAATTTCTTCATAAGATTGTTGTGAAGATCAAATGCATTGAACCTATAAAACATGGGAACTAGAAGATTATAAGTCCTGAAAATTTTTAGCCTTTTATCATGAAAAGTCCTTGTTCCCTTATGAGCCAAAGAATCATTATTCTCTTAAAAAAAATTTTTTTTTTTTTTTTTTTTTTAAAAAGAGCACCTCGGTGGCTCAGTGGGTTAAGACTCTGCTTTTGGCTTGGGTCATGATCTCAGGGTCCTGGGATTGAGCCCCGCATCGGGCGGGCTCTCTGTTCAGCGTGGTGCCTGCTTCCCCCTCTCTCTCTCTGCCTACTTGTGTTCTCTCTCTGTCAAATAAATAAATCTTTTTAAAAATTTTTTAAGTTGTAAGAAACAAATGATCAAACATTACAAAGACTAGAGTCACTGAATGCAGAAACAAATTGAAATTTTAATGGATACAATATCTAAGACACTGACAATACAAAGGTAGCGGTAACTATTAGGAGGATAAATAGATAGGTTGTACTTATCATAACTAATAAATATTGATCAATGATTTTACTTATGATAATAATTTCCTCATGATTTTTCAAAGAATTTACTAATTCACTGTTAAACCTGACTAGTTCTACCTAAGTTTATCCAAAATTCTGCCACATTATGAACACCCTGTTATTATAAACACACACATTAAGCCACATTCTAAAAATACTACTCTTGGGATGCCTGCCTGGTTCGGTCAGAGGCTCATGTGACTCTTGATCTCGGGGTCGTGAGTTCAAGCTCCATGTTGGGTGTAGAGATTACTTTAAAAAAAATGAATAAACTTTTAAAAAAATAAAAATAAAAATATGAATCTTACCTTGGATTTCCTTTAAATACCTTTGTTTGTTTCCCATAGTTTACAAGTTAAAAGTCAAACTTTGACTTGACAATCAAGGGCCATCCCCACCTACACTTTCTCTGTCCCAATCCAAATCTAATGTTCCTGATACAACCTCATGAATATGCCCAGCTTCCTAATCTGTTCCTGCCATCCCTTCCCACTAAAACTCTCTGGAATCCCTTCCTCTCTCCTCCGACGTTTGTACATTCTGCCTATCCTTCTCTCACCCCAGTAGCCATTGGTAAGTTCTCCTGCTGAACTGCTCTATTGATGATGATGACAGTAATCGATATTGATAGAGTGCTCACTATGTACCAGGTACCCAACCCAAAGATACATACGTTATCCCACTTCAGTTCTAAGACAAGACTAGTCCATAGAATAAGCTCTATTATCACATCTGAATGAAGCTGAGTCACAGAGAGGTTCAGTAACTTGTGACCATCACAGATATAGTAGTGGGTGGTAGGGATTGGACTGGAAGGGATGCCTATCCCCTGCCAAAGTCCATGATCTTAACTTCTAGACTGGGCTCTGGCCTATTGTTCACACCGTCCTCCATAGACTTGATATTTGCCATTTATAACTTTGAATCATTAGTTAACTCTTTTGTACGTGTTCACTCTTCCATTGAGATGGTTATTCTCCATTTACCTCCCCAAATCCATTCTTTGCTTTACTCTGAGTCTTAACTGGGCTGCATCACCCGCTTCCTTGCCCTCCATTTCCTCGTGGGTTGGGCCAAAGGAAAGTATCAGAACTAGATGATGGGAATGAAGATGATGGGAATGAAGAGATGGAGACACCCTCCCACTCCCATTACTGCTCCGTCCCTGCCTCACCAAGTTTCTCTACAACCACAGCTACTGTTGGAGGCCTTCTCCCACGTCTGCAGGGCTCCCATGTTCTGTTACACTGCTTTCCTTGTTCACTCAGGCCCAGTGATGGTAATACTTTCCTACTGGTTTCTAGTCCCTTAGTGTTTCACCATTCCTTATTGGTTTCCTTAATGTCGAGCATGCCAGTATAAATAACCCTTTGTTTACACTAATTTCACTTAAATATGTTTTAAATATGCCATCACATTTCTTACTGGAACCCTGATGGATCTACAACCACCTCCACTTGTGAAAGAAAGTCTTAAATAGAGGAGTGATTCAGTAAATATTGATCATCCATCTTATTAGTAAAGGGATTTGCATATGTAAGTGTATATAATGCAATAAACTTGTGAATGTGAATCCACAGTGATGACTATCGTCTTCTGAGTTTGTCTTATGAATCATTATCAACTCTGCTGAGAAATCTTAATCACTTGTAAACAGCAAGTCGTCATAAAGAAGGAATGTGTGGAAAATCCTTAGGAAGCTTTAATTTGTCAATTTACAAATGTTTTTCCTGAAAACTACCTTTTTTCAAGAGTTACTTGATGATGTGGGATGCTTCCTGTATAGATAAAATGTATATTTTTATGCATGGACTATTCTGCCACTGAACAAGGCAACGTTTGCCCCCAAGCATCAATGTGTGTAGGATTCTGAGCTGTGTGTCTGTTGTCAGGGGGTGCTTTCCCTTGGAGTTATGAACCACCCTTCTCTGGTAAATCATTCTAAGAACTAGTTATTGTTGAGCCTGTCCTTCCTGTCAAGTATAACTTTATGCTTCTTAAGATGATCTAAGAAGCCTCTCCCCTTCCAACTCCAATTCCAGTGACATTTATGAACCGTCTGTTCAAACTAAGCCCAACTTTTTTCCATCAAAAAGATAACCTGAATTTGGAAAAATCAACAATGGCAGTAAATGAATGCAATGTTTATCTCTGGAATTAAGGAAGGATTTCCACTTGGCTGATTTTCTATCATAAAAGCACTGATTGCATTCTTGTATCTAGACTGGACTATTAACATACAAAGAAAGCAAATCGGAAAAGAAAAACATTTTCTGAAATATTTTTTTAAATTCTAGGCAAATCTATTTCTATGAATTTATTGGAAAGTAAAAATAAAAATTTTCAGAAGGGAAAAAAATACATGCTTCAAACTAGTCTCAGTCATTTAGAGAATGTTTGATACTCAAAGAACAGGATTACCTGTAAAGATACAGTTAAAATACATTTGGGTACTTACAACTTTATGAACAACTATTAGATGTCTAATGTTTTACATGAATAGTGTTTCACCATTTCATTTATCCTAATAGCTGCAGAGGAGCTGGAAGTTTGAGTAAAAAACAACAGTAAGAACGTAAGAACCCTTTCTAGATTGGCACTGATAGAGAATGATAGTCAAGCCTGGTAAAATCAGTAATTCCCCAAAAAGAATTAGTCAAGAATCAATTTAGGTTTCTACTTCCATTTAATAGGTAGCTTAAAGGTATTTATTGTGAGCAAGGTGCAGAGAATTGGGACTTTTCCAGAGTTAAGACAACAAAATCCAGCAGGTTCACTAGGGGAGACTCCTTGTGTCCCCTATATTGGTAAGGATACTCCGGTTTCAAGATCTGACCTCTCAATTCCATAGACCTAGAACTTCACGAATTAAGGTATCCAGCATCCGCCAGATCTGACGACAGTGACTCTCAACCTAGATGGTGACACCAAATCAATCAATCACCAACAGAGGTTTACAAATGTATAGATAGCCTGATGTCACCTCCTAAAACTGACTTGATGGCCCTGGGGTGGAGCCTTGCTGAGTTTCTCTCTAATTTTAAGCTTTTCAAGTGACCATAGTCGAAGTTAGAAATCACTCCTAGAGCACACCACTTACACTGCCCAGTCTTGAGCTACATTGTTCTTGAGCACAAATGTGTATGCGGATATTAATTTAACCTTTCCTTTCTTCTCTTTCCCACCCATTCCATCCTTTCTTTCCTCTCTCAATATGTGTTGTAATGTACACTGGTTATTATATAAGACTGATGAACCACAGACCTATACCCCTGAAGCAAATAATACATTATATGTTAATTAATTCAATTTAAATTAAAAAATGCATTAAAAATATTCACTGAGCACTTACTATGTGTCAGATACATAAGAAGAATATCCCTGTCCACATTTATATATCCAAGTCCAGTCTCAACATCGTCTCTTTCCAAAAGGCCAATTTAATTGGAAAGGCAAATGAAAGTTAGAAGATTGCTTGGTAAACAATTAAGCTGTTGATTAACAAGAATGTGTTAAGTCTTTACTTTGGGCTCATCAGAATAAATGTCTCTGAGAGTGGTGTTAAGAGACTTTATTTCACTACAGTTGCCAGATGTGTCTCTCTTTACTGTTGTAAGATGATATTCTCTACTTGCCAATTCCACGGATGCACTGTGTTAGCAAGTCAGTGTAGCCCTAGCTAGGATAATAACTGGGAAAATATGGACATTCTGCTATGCCTCTTCTATCAGACTGTAAAGACCATTACTCCTTTTTTCACATTTGTTACTATACCTTGTCCTTTATTTCAAAATAATTTCACCATTTTTTTTTATCTTTCTTAAGTTTGCAAGTCTTAGTGCAATTATGTAGAGAGGAGAGCACCTTATTCATTAAACTGTAAGTCCTATTGTCAGATGGCTCATCCAGTAAGACGGTCCTATTTGGAAGGTGTTGAAGGGCCTCAGTTTGAGTCCATTCCTATCCTGGATGGTCACTGTCAGTTGCCTGAAGCTGGAGAAATTGACACTTATTTTATTTGGGGAATTGTAGCATTCTGTCCACTTGGGTTCTACCACAGCAGTGACCCCAGTGAATCTTTCCCCTTGCAAGTCAACCATGAGTATTACCCATATTTTCTCTGCTTGCTAAATCTGTTCTCTTGTGATATGTGGGCAACTCAGTCCATTAAGCATCTGTCCTTGGCTCAGGTCATGATCTCAGGGTGCTGGCTTCAAGCCCCCATGTTGGGCTCCCTGCTCAGTGAAGAGCCTGCTTCTCCCTCTCCTTCTGTCCCTCCCTCTGCTTGTGCTCCCTCACACTCTCCCTCTTTCTCTCTGTCAGATGAATAAATAAAATCCCTTAGAGGTGACTGGGTGGCTCAGTTGGTTAAGCATCTGCCTTCAGCTCTGGTAATGGTCCTGGAGTCCTGGGATGGAGTTCCGTATTAGGCTCCCTGCTCAGTGGAGAGTCTGCTTTTCCCTCTGCCCTTCACCCCACTCTTGCTCTCTCTCACATAAATAAATAAAACCTTAAAAATAAATAAATAAGTCTTATAAATTAATAAATAATAAATAAATGCATTCTCTTCATTTTAGCTAGGCCCTATTTGATGATACCTCTTAATGTAAATCCCTAGCCCAGACCTTTTTGCTGAAATCCAGCTACTTACTATCATCTCTACCCAAAAGACTCCCCAGAGTGGAATTAATCTTCCTCTCAAATGTGATGTCCCTCCTATATTTCCTACCTTGGCTGGTGGCAATGCCAAATGCCCAATATCTGAAGGCCGAAACCTCAAGGGAGTCATAGATTCATCTCTCCCCATTGTATTTCTTCTCCCTACTCATCCCATTCAACAAATCAGGTACTTTTGAGTGTAGCTTTTAAATATTTATCATATCCATTCTGCCCTTTCTTTCCACTGCAACTGACTCAGAGTCTTGTTAATTCTTGTAGCACTAATGTAATTGGCCTCTCCTAACAGTCTTTTTCTCCTTTAATTCAACCTCAATAGAGCTGTAAAAATATTTCTAAAACAAAAGTTGACTATGTTTCACCCTTGCTCAAAAATCTTCCCTAGCTATCATCACTTACAGGATAAAGGCTGGAAATGAAGGGAACAACCCAGAAGTAGAAAGTCATAAAACCACATAGAATGAATGGGAGCGGGGGCCATTAACAATTTGATGGTGCCTGAGCCCATGAGTGTGAGGTACAGGATGGAAAAGGTAGGCAGGGGCCAGATCATCCACAACAGGCCAGGGAGCTCTTGCTCTTCCTTCTTCCTGGAATGCCTTGCCCTGCACCCTCAACTGGCGGCTCAGAGTGACTTCTGGAAAGCATTCTCTAATACATCTACGCAGAAGTTAATCTCCTTCCTCACCGCCAATGCTATGTCGCATATTGTTGCTTTTGTTCTCCTAATAACACTTTTGATTTCATAAGAATATAGGCAAGAGATAATATAATCTTAGTGAAGAGTGATAGTAGGAATGAAGTCGTAGAAATAAATTTTTAGAACTATTTAAGAAGTTGAATAGACTTAGTCATTAACCAAAAAGAGGTAAGAAATGTCTTCCTAAAGGAAGAAAAAAAGAAGGAGCTCATCTTCTTTGTCTTCTGTTATATGTAAGTTTCATTTGTTGGGGATTTTAGTTATTTTGTTCATTTACTCCCTATAGCTTGCAGTGAAGCCAACATTGTTTGCAGTGAATCAGATTGAATTTATTATACATATTTTTGACACACTTTCAATGTTTTAGTATCATTTTTAAATTTTTTTAAGTTTCTATTTAAAGTCCAGTTAGTTAACATACAATGTTATATTAGTTTCAGGTGTACAATACAATGATTTGACATTTCCAGACATCACCTGAGCCTCATCACAGGTGCACTCCTTAATCCCCATCACCTATTTCACCCACCTCCCACCCACCTCCCCTCTGGGAACCATCAGTTTGTTCTCTACAGTTAAGAGTCTGTTTTTTGCTTTGTCTCTCTCTCTCTCTCTCTTTTTTTCTCATCACTCATTCATTTTCTTTCTTTCTTTTCCACATATGAGTGAAATCACAATATTTGTCTCTCTCTGACCGACTTATTTTGCCTAGCATAATATGCTGTGGCTCCATCCATGTTGTTGCAAATGGCAAGATTTCATTCTTTTTAATGGCTGAATAATATTCTATATCACCACCTCTTTATCCACCCATTTATCAATGATACTTGGGCTACGTCCATAGTCTGGCTATTGTGTATAATGCTACTATAAACATTGGGGCACATGTATCCCTTTGAATTAGTATTTTTGTGTTCTTTGGGAAGATACCTATTAGTGTAATTGCTGCTTAGTATCATTTTTAGAGATAGCATTTTTTTTAAGGTGCATTTAAGATAAACTTTAACAGTAAAGATGAAATTTCAAGGCAACAAAATGACAAGTCAGGAAAGATCATTTTACTAGGACATTAGCCAAATTTGGATAGGTTATATTCAAAGTCAACAGAGATAACAACTGAACATAGAGAAGAAAATACAGGTGAAGACAAGAATGCTATTTAGGCAAGGGAAAAACTTGCTGTGGGCCATCCCAGTAGTCAAATTGAACACAGGTCACATGAGTTAAGCATCAGACTCTCTTGCAACAAAGACAGATCTTGGTTCAGAAAACAAACACGTCCTCTCCTGAAGGAGTTGGCTCCCAGTCATCGCAGGGCTGGTAGAGGGAATGTCCTATATGAAACAGAAGACCAGGAGCCAGGAGTAGGTTCAAACTGTAGGAGAGAGGCTGGATTTAACAACACCCACCATGCCTCTCAGTATGGGTCTAAAAGTCTGACTTGCCTGAAGTCTTTCTTGACTTAGGAATGAGAGCAATTATGAAATATATGAGCTAACCTGATAAGATTCTTGCCTGGTTTCTCCTCCAGCTTAGCATACAACCACTGAGTTCAGGCCAGAAAAAAAACAAAACAAAACAACAACAACAAAAAAAAAACACCCTTTTCCTCCCATCTTATCCCTCTGCTGCTGGAAATAATTTTTGTACTTTCTCGAATTAAGTTATATCTTAACCAGCCCTCAGCCATTGAGCCAGTCATGACTGCAGGACTGGTAGCCTCAGTGAGTCAGCAAAATGGACAATGACATCACACTCATCAAGTCATGACCTTACACCTCTGTGTCAGCATCTGTCCTTAGACATTTGCTGGCCTTCCACTATCTGGTATGGAGGCATATTTGGGGTACAAAGACCCACCCTTTCACTACCCAGTTGGTTGTCCTTTATAATCATACAAAATCACTGCCCTGAGACAGAGGATAGAATGACCCAGGGCATTTTTGAGGCTGTCCTAGCATCTGAACTCTTACCCAGGCCCATTCCAAATGAGCTCTGCTCTCTGACATCTCTGACATCTAGATGCCAGGAATTTCTCATATAAGCCCAAATGAGAAACATTATTTAGTTCTGGCTCTCTCCTCCCCCTACCACACTTGTAGAGTTGTGTAAAAGTTTTATTGAACTCTAGACCAAGCACAAGGAATCAAACAACTTATTGCTTAACAAAGGATCTAAGTGTTGTGTAAAACTTGCATTAGAGACGTGTGCATTGAAACAAGGACATTTGTGATCAAACCATTTTTTTCTCTGTATCTTTAATTTTACCTTCCAAATAGTACTACAAATGGAGAAGGAATAAGACTAACTGGACTGGAATAGAATTAGATGGGATTTTAACCAGTTTAAATAAAATCTTACACAAATGGAGTAATGTCATGTATTTAGATATACTAAGAGAATGTAGCTGTAGAATTCTGTCTACAGCTAACATAATCTTATTCACAATGCCAACCATGTTGTGGATAAAAATGAACCAAATTTTCAATATAATTTCATATTAATATCATTTGTTAATTTTTTTAAAAATTGGATAATAGTATATGATTTTGATAAAAAAATACTTGAATCCTCAGAGAGACCACTGTCTCTTAATAGGGTGCCTAAGTGTACAGACAGAGAGGTGTGGTTTATGTGTCCTGGTGGAATTAGGGGGATAGAACATCCTGGTCTCATGCTGGTCCTTTGGTGAATACCAATGGTATCCACTGTTTTTCAGAGCTGCCCATTAGCATCTGGAAGCATTTGTCTGTCCTGATGGCTTCCATTCTGGGGCAGCTTGAGATCTGACGTTCTCAGCTTCCACAGAGTCTGCTAGAATGCCCTGGGTAACTGTCTTCTACTTCTCCAACATCTGCACTAATGAGCCTGCTGGCGCGGCAGTTTGCCCCATAGCCTTCTGGACTAGAGTTCCTTCTCTCAGCTCAGCAATTCTCTTTGCAATTGTTGATGAAGTGATCAACCAAAATTTAGTATTGGGTATTCTCTTTTTAATTTCTAGGCATTCTATTGTTTTTATTTTTTAATGTCTGCTTATTCTCTATTTATATTTTCAACTTCTCTTATTTCTTCAGAAACATTAAGTATAGTTTATATTCAGCATTAGACAAATCAAAGTGGTTAAATCTGTCAGAGTCTGTTGCCAATATCTGCTCTTTTAAATTATTTTTGTGTGCTCTTTTTTAGCGTGTTTTGTGATCTGTGACTGTGAGTTGCAAATTTTCCCATAAGAATCCTTTGTGCATTGAACTTTCAGTTCTCTAGAGTAGATTTGTGTCTCCTTCTGCCAATGGCCTGGAAAATAGATAAATTAAATTCTCAGCTTGAAAGTATGAATTCCAAGTTAATCTTTCCATAATATGATTATGAATTCTCACTGAGACTATTTTTCCTTTTTCCAGAACCAGAGATTATACAAGTTATTTTGTCCCTCTCCTGTACAGTAGGGTTCATTTCTTGATGCACCTTTTTCTAGGGGATGCAGACATTTGAGACCCTTTCTTCTTCATGCAAGGACCTTGCAGAATCCAAAGTTTATCTTTCAGAAGCAGTAATCAGAGCAGTTCCAAGTTTCCAGGTATACTGAGAATTCCTGAGTCTGGAACCTGCTTTTAGCATTTGTTTATCTCTCTTCTTTTATGTGCTTGGTGAATTCCTTGCTTTTGTGCCAGCTGAATGAAACATTTTTATTCTATCCAAGAATTTGTTTTAATCTGGAATGTCATCTAGGGTATCTGTTCCAGGATACTGTTGAAATAGTACCGGCCCTTTCTCTGTCATAAATAAGAATAAATATTTATATAATTATGATTTGGTATTCTAGGACCTTGGAACCAGACAGATTTCAGTTAGAATTCCAGCTCTTTGACCTACTAGTTTATGCCTTGAGCAGGTTCTTAGAATTTTTAAACTCTACTTTCTTCATCTGTTAAGTGGAAACTGTAATACCCATAGCTCTCAGGTTCATAATAAGGATGAAAAGCTTATAAAGCACTTAGCAAACTGCCAGGAATCTATTGAGTAATTAATAGCTATTTTCATTATTAACCTTATTTTATCCATTTCCTCTATGCACTTAAATTTTTTGTAAAACAATTTTTAACCAATTACTCAAGCCAATATTTATCTAGTGACTAACACCTCCTAGATTTTAGAGTTAAAATAGTGAATGAAAAATTCCCTTCCCTTTGATATTTTATTTTAGTAAGAAAGAAAGAAACCATTAAGTAAACAAATATAAATATATATATTCTAATATAAATATATATATTCTCTTTTATATGTATCAAGTGGTAATAAATGCCACAAAGAAAAATCAAAACAGGGTAAGGGATACAAAATGATCGAATAGTATATAGATGCAGTGTTATTTTAAATAATGTAATCAGAAAGCCATTCTAAAGAGGAAATCATATGAATAAAATCCTGAGTGAAATGAGAGAGCAAGCCATGTAGATGAAAACAGAGGTAAAATGTCTCCCAGGCAGAGAATAACAAGCATGACCTTGAGATAGAAACACACGTGTCCTGGGGCTCCAGGGTGGCTCAGTCAGTTGAGCATCTGCCTTCGGCTAATGTCATGATCTCGGGGTCCTGGTATCAAGCCCCCCATAGGGCTCCCTGCCCAGCAAAGAGGCTGCTTCACTCTCTCTGTCTGCTGCTCTGTCTCTGCTTGCTCTTTCTCCCTCCCAAATAAAAACTAAAATCTAGAAAAACAAACAAAAAAACCGACCACATGTGTCCCAGTGGGGGGCAACTGGGAGGGGGAGGTGGCTGCAGCAGAGCATTCAGAACTGAGGTTGGCAATGTGGGCAGGAACCAAATCACGGAGGCCTCACGAGTCATGAGATGGACTTTGGATTTTATTCTGGAGGTAGTGGAAAGTCATAGGAGCATTTTGTAGAGGGGAATGATGTGGTCTGGCTCATCTGTTAATAAGACCGTTCTGGGTAATGTATGGGGTATAAATAATAGAAGTTGGCGAATCAGACCACTAGCTGCTGGGGAAGCCTACTGCCAGCCCAGAGAGAGACAGCAGAGGTTTGGGCAGTGGTAACGGTGGAGTCGCTGAAAGGAGGACATAATCTGAAAGTAGTGTTCGTGGGATTTGGTGGTAGATCAGGATACAAAAAGACATAAAGGAGTTCAGGATAATGGCTATCTAACATTTGGGGCTGGGCGACCAGGGGTCAATGAGATGGGGAGAAGAGGGAGAGCATTGAACTCGTTAGGCAAGGAAATCAAGTTTGGTTTTGTACACATTTAAATTTGATATGTCTATTAGTGGAAATGGTGAATAGGAAATTGGATACTTCTGAGTCTGGAGCTCTGCGGTCCTGCAGATAAAAATCTGCATCAGCCGCATATGGATGGTTTTTAAAGCAGCGAGACAGGGTGAGGTTCCCTAACGCATGTGTGCCAATGTAGAGGCAAAGAGCTCTGAGCACTCAACCCTGGGATGTGCCAACATTTAGACATTTAGAAATTGAGAACCAGAGTTCAATGAGAGTAGAGGAGGATGTGGAGCTTAGGTTAACTGGGTAGCCAATGAAAGAAAGTGATTTTTGAAAGAGGGTTCGTGATCATCTGCTTCAGTTTTGCTAAGAAATCAAAGAAGACAAGGGTTAACAACTGACTTTGCACTTTGCAAGATGGAAGTTACTGGTAGGAATGAAAGTGTAATTGGAGTGATTCGAGGTGAGACAGTTCATATTGAAAACTCTTTGGGGGTGTTTTATAATAAAGGGGAGAATAGTGATGATGTGGATTTTAGGAGCATTTTTCACAAGATGACAAATACTATACCATGTTTACTTGTCGATAGACATGATTCAGTAAAGGAGGAGATATTAGTAACACAGGAGGAATGTGGGTGAAAATTGTAGGTTCCAAGTAGAACAAGTCAGATAGGACCCAGAGCACAGGGTGTTGTGATACCTCAGAAAGAAGCATATAGAGTTCATCCCTCCTTCATTATTTTCAGAACTCTACTCAGACCTAATCAGAGACATCTTCTCTGAACACCTTCCCTGAAATTGTACCCTATCTCCTCATCACAGCTAAGCTTTCAGTCTCCTAGCTTTCCTCATAACACATTTTGTATCTAATATTGAACATGTGTGTATTGATTTATCGTTTATATTTTACCCAAGAATGTAATCACCAAAGAGAAAGGACTTTGTTTGTTTGCTATCTTTCAGATTTATAACATTGCCTGGTATATGGTACCCATTTAATAAGTACTTGTGTAATAGATGAATGCAATAGGAAAAAAAATAAACAAATAAGTATATAAATGCAGATAGGTTAGTAGATTTGGTGGGAGGAAGAATAATTATTTCTCTTCTCATCACTTCAATTTTTTCCAGTGTAATAAGAGGCAGAGTCACCAGCATAGAAGGGGAAAAAAAGTATAAAATATTTGCCCCAGACAATAGAAGAAAGAATAAATGCAGTATGTATTACCAGGAAATATCAACGGTCTATAAGTTCTGTGGTCAAATTGTCAAGTGAAACCAGTTAGTAAGTTGGTGTGTTTTCTTTCAACCGAAATCTGTGTTAGATGCCGGCACAGAAAAAGTGGAGAACTGGGTTTAATCAGTGTTGGTATTTTGCTGTGAGTATAACAAAGGGAGAAAGGGTGACAGTTTCCAAGGGCTGCTGAAAAAAATTTACCACAAATTTGCTGGCTAATAACACCAAAAATATATTCTTTCACAGTTCGTGAGGTCAAACGTCTGAAACCAAGGTAGTCAGCAAGACTGGGTCCTTCTGGAGGCTTCAAGAAAACAATGATCCCATATTTCTAGCTTCTAGTGGTTTCCAGCCATCCTTGTCATTCCTTGCCTAATGGCAGCGTTAACTCCATTCCCTACCACCATCTTCCCTATAGCTATGGCTCTGTAGGTGCTTTTCATTCTTTCTTTTTTTGCTTTTCTTATTATGAGGGTACCAGTCATTGGATTTAGGGCCCCTCTTAATGTCCTTATCTTAACTAATTACATCTGTAAAAACCCTGTTTCCAAACACAGTCCCACTCTAAGGCTCTGAGTTGGGGTAAATTTTGAGGAGACACTATTCAACTCCCTTCAGGAGTTGAGGGCATATGCAAAGAAGTGATGAAAACAAAAAGCCACAGAATCTAGTAGGGAAAGAGACATCCGAACACATAGTGGGGCAATAAAGGGCACCAAAAAATGGTGAGGTTGATGGACTAGTGGACCCTATGTAGTCAAAGAAATGGAGTAAAGCTACTACAGTAAGAGTTAGAAAAGCAGAGATGGAGAACAGAAAGTGAAAAGCTTAAAATTTGGGTCAAATACTAGGGCATAACCATGGAAGATGTTGGTGGAGGTGTTATGAAGGAAGAGAACATCGGAACTTAGAGTGAGGAACTGTGAGGTCAGCAGATAAGCTAAATCATCTGTGGGGGTGGTGAAGTCCCCAAGGATGGTTCCAGATGCAAAGGTAGTAGGTCTTGTGCTACACTCCTTTGTGACCCAGGAAGAATGACCGTACTCTTAGTCAATGACTTCAGTAAGGACAGATAAGAATGAAAAGAAGTGGGGATTTTGAGGGAGGAGAAGAAGGACACCCACCACATCCAGGTGCTGTGGGAGCTGGGGCTGCGAGCATGACGGCTCCCCTTAAGAGTGACCAAATGGGTTGCATTACCGTCAAGGAACATTTAATTCCCAAAAATGAAAATGTTCAGAGCATACAATCGGAGCAAGGTGTGCAGAGGATCCTGCTGACAACAGAGTGGTAGAGAAGTCTGGGAAGTGATCCGAGCTGGAGGGAACTGGAACAGACTACAGAGGATACACCGTGAGGGAGACAAGAGACCGGGGCGGAAGCTTGGCTAGGGAGACTCCGACAGGGATAGAAGTAAACAGAGTGGCACAGCCCTCCCCTGTAGGCACAGATTTTAATTTAGTTAATCCTTCTCTTAATAGGAGGGATGTGATATTCCCTACATTCTCAGGACTATAAATAATTCTACAATGAATGTTTGTACCCCTCCCACATGTTACAACAACTGCATTTCAGTTTGAATGGGGTTCATTGTGGTTATTAATATCTGCTTCTCGCTAGCCTGAGGGATTGGGCTCATGAACTCTTCAACCTCTTCGTAGCACGCTGCACATAGTAGGAGTTTCAAAATGGCCGCATTGCCTGTGGCTACTTAAAAATCTAAAAATGAAACCAGTTTTCCGTTTTCTTCCTCTTTGCTTTCCTTTGTCTTTTTTGGAAGTGGCGTGGGGAAGCACGATGTTATGTTCAAAGGCTTTTCTACCCTTATAATAGTCTAACAGCCTGTTTACTTGTTCAGGGCACATCATGACCACGTGACAGGACGTGTGTGCTCTGAAATGACAAAGTGTGTGGATCCTGGCCAGCAGGGTCAAGAAAATACTTCATAAACAAGGCTGTAAATAACATCTGGGCTGTCCAAATACAGGAGGACCTGCTAGCTTTTCCTTTGGGTGGTGGTTCTGTTTGGTCGTGGCCGCATCTCCCCGCAGATCCAAACGAGTCAGGGAGCTGCTGTCTCAGCCCCCAAGTACGTCAGGCTAATTCTGGTGGCTGGGAGTATAGGGCAGGCCATCAATGGGAAAACCAGATCCTGCTGAGTGAAGTGACAGGAAACCAATGAATCACAGCATGGAAGAAGAAAGCCAAAAGGTCCAAATAATCAAGATAAAGGCCTTCAGCCATGAGGGGGAAATAAAGTTTATAAACACTTTTTATCTCAGAGCACAGAAAATATTTGATGAGAAGACTAGTTCAGATTGATAAAAACGTTCTCATCTGAATACCTCAAACCACAACTTTCCATGTAGACATTAGTCAACTTAGCTAATATTCAGTTCATATTCTGACTGCTGCAGTTAGTTTGTAGACTATTACGAATACATACTTTAAGTAAAGGGGTTACATGAAATGAAAGGTAAAAGTGATTTTTAATATCTTGAAGAATAACTATATGCCAGATACACACTGCTGAAAAAGCCTCCGTGGCTCGAGATGCAAACTTCTCAGTGACCTTGATGACTGACAGAATGATGGATGATTTTCTGGATGATGCTGGTAGGGTATATAAAAGCAAATAAAGGCAACTCTGAGGGAAAAGCAGTGGAACCTAATACAGTGGCTTTTCCTTTCTTTGGTCTCAAAGGGTAGGGATGGAAACAGGTCTTTTGTCAATAGCATGAGGTATCTCTGCTCAACCACTGTTACCATTACCGAATTGAGAAGGGAAAAAGATGTGCTGGCGAGGGCTGGACAGGGCTTCCCCACCCCACCACCAGCTGCAGACCTCATGGAGCTGCGTCTGCATCACCTGGGCACCACGTCATTGGCTCTGGGAGAGGCACCAACTATGAGAACAGCAAAAGACATAGATGAATCCACTATCATGGTTGGAGAATTCACCAGTACTCTGGAAGCACTACTTTGCTTCCGACTCAATTCCCTTTAGCAGATACTAACTCGTAGGAGGCATCATGAAAGAAACATCAGACTTGGAAGAAAGAAGTCCAGAGTCAGGCTCTATCACTTACATCCTGCTGTGGTCTCAGGTCATTCAGTTGACCTTTTTCTCAGTGTGTCCTCAAGGCCATGAACTAGGTGGCCATGGGACTCAAATGCCATCAAAATGACTGCTTTTGGGTGTTCAACTTTCCTTTCCTTCCTGTCTTCTTGTGGATCAGGGGTTGTGGGAAACAAAATGGGTTTAACTCTGGGATCTGACCTTGAAAGAGTTGACCGCCTCAATGGGAAGATACGGGCCCCATCCCCAGAAGAATCTTGCACAGACACCTAGAGTTGACATGAGGGAGGCAGCCCAGGGCTGTGGATCTGGACCTCTGTGGTGCAAGCAGGAATCTTCATGCTCCACAAGCTCCCCAGGTGATCTGAGGTGTTCTACTGAGAAGCTAGCGTTGGTCCCCATCAACCCCATCACCGCTGACATTTTAATAGAGATTCTCACCACACAAGACCGCAGAGGCATTTTAGGAATTATGGTCTACCACATACTTCAAATTGGGGGACTGGAGTCGGTTAGGCATCTGACTCTTGATTTTGGCTCAAGTCATGATCCCTGGGTGATGAGATCGAGCCCCACATGGGGCTCCATGCTTGGGGTTCTCTCTCTCCCTCTACCTCTCTCCTCCCTCTCTCTGTCTCTATTTCTAAAAAAAAAAAAAAAAGAAAAGTCAGGGACTAGAAATAGGGAGAGAAAGAGAGGAAACCTTCCTCCATAAACTTCTCTTCCATTACATGATACGTAAGCTCTAACCACAAAGCTCATGTAGCAATTCTTGTGTTCTTCTTCCATGCTACCAATCACTTTCTATTCTGCATGAGAAATTAGAGATCATTTATTCTGTCCACCGGTTCACCTTTATCCCTTAAAGTGCTTGGCCCAGAGCAATGGGAGATAAATGTCGAGGTGAATTGCTCTATGAATATGTGCAGTAAGGCATTCATTCCTCCCAACTTCCCTAACTGCTGAGACCCAGCAGGAGAGAAAGGATTGGAGTTGGAAGTATGTGCCTCTGAAGCTGCCCTGGCCAAGAGTAAAGCACTTTTGACTCAGGAGGGGCCATTTCCCTAGGGATGAGAACAGGTATCCTGGTCCCTGTCTCTCCAGGAAAGGAATGAATGCTGAGGTCTTCAAAACGCCTTGCTCTATGTCAAATTCACAGACATACCTTCATGAGATGGCTGGTGGAAATTGGTTTACCAAGATAATTTTCAAAAAAGGAAAATCAGTAATTATAGTGGGCTGTCCATCAGTGAGACTTAGTGGTCTCAGCCATGGTCTTAGAGTTTTGTTTGTTTGTTTGTGGGTTCAGGATTTTAAGCTGCCAGTTTGTTGCCCTTGTCCCTTGTGTGTGATTCTGTCCATGAAGAGCTCTAACAGCTTAAGGGAAGAACTTAATAGGAACAGCCACTTAACCTGAGTGTCTATGGAACTTGTTTAGATGATTGTTCACAAATTCCCTGCCAACCTGAATTCAATGTCAGAGAAAACACAGACCGGCACAGCATTGCTCGTGTAAATATATATACCCACAAAGAAAGAGCTTGACTCAGAAAGACTGTGGGAGGACTCAAGAATATATATACATTGGAAGCTCCCCGTGTGATTCCAGCTAGGTTTGGGAGCTACTGGTGTCCATAATCAACCTGTCTGAGAAAAGCCCAAGTATGAAACAACCCAGATGCAGCATTATCATTCCCCAGGGAGTTTTGGACATTGAGAAACACTTCAAGAGTGAGTTCAATTTTGTGGAAACACTCATGTGCTTTACCTACGTGCGGGCACACACACACGCACGTGCGCATGCACACACACACACACACACAGTCATATACACACGCACACATACCAGCCATAGAAAGAAAGACTCTAGATTTGATTCACCCAGTTGCTGGCCAAATACTTTCCATCCACTAAACTTCCGTGGAGCTCTTTGAAGTCAGCAATTACTTTGTTCTCAGAGGAGTCATTCTGTGGTGAGGAGAATGTTGAAAGTTTGGCAATGTATGAGGACTTTCCAAATCTGGGTTCTTTCAAAATATTTATCGGTATGTTGTTTATCCCTTTTCAGTATTTAGACTTCATTCTTTCTAATAACCAGAGGACAAGCTATTGATATTAGTCACCTGGAATGCATAATAAAGATAGTAAATTTACCAGCGCTGATAAAAAGGCGGCTCTCCATAGCTGATGACCTTATTAATCCATCCCGTCCTCTGTCAGATGAATGGATTTAGTCACTGAACAGATCTCTTCTCGCAGTGCCTGAAACAGCATCAGTCCTCGGTCAACATGAGCTACGATTTTCATTATTCTTCTTTCATGAACTTGCTAAACAATCCTGCTTCTCCTTACAGGCTACCAGTGATGTTCTGAGTGAATATTTTACACACATCCCATTCCCATCTTCTAGCATTCTGTGCTCTGACTTCCTGCTTTACCCCACATATGTTTGTCCCTAACACTAACAGAGTGAGAAATCTTTGGGTCCATCTCTACTGATAATTGAAACATGTGGCTTTGTTTTTTATGTTCTCTTGGATTCCCTGTGTGCAGGAAACCACAGATCCTAATGTCGATTTCCTGTATTGCTGTAGAATCTCACAATGCAGGGATTTCACTTTTTAATGGTCCCTTCTGTGTCTTTGCACAAGCCCGCCCATACAGCCATGCTCCTGTTGTGTCTGAACAGGCACGGACTCCTAACTCCAGGGATGGCTGTTCTGAGCCACCTCTACTCTCCAGCTCCACTCTGTGGTGCTATCCCAGCCTGACCATCCACCTCCAAAGGGCATTGAATCCGTAGGACATACCCAGTCCAGGTCCCAGTTCGTATCCTCCATGTTTTTGGCTATATAATTAATTAGGTGTTGAAATTTAGAGCAGCTTTATTGACAACCCTGATGATAAGATGACTTTGGTGTATCCCAAACCATGTATGTTCCATCAGTGAATGCTTCCACTAGATCCCCTCATCGCTGCACGTTATCAGTCAGGCTCTGCCTATCACAGGGAAATTCACAAACCCAGAGCATGTGTGCATCTGTGCCTTTGGAAAAGATAGGCAAATTACAAAAAAAGGGACTGTTTTGATCTGTTTTGATTTTACCATCCTCCTACCTTGCCAAAACACACACACAAACACACGCACACAGACACACAGACACACACACACACAGAGCTTCTGTTTTTCCAAGAGCTTTTGAAATTTTACTTGGTTTATACCCCCGGGGCCAGTAGACAGGAAATGAGAATCGGATAGGAAAGGAGCTAGAAACATCTTCTGTAAATTTTTTGTTGTGTGGGGTATGGTAATTTTCCACTTAAAATGTTTTTAAAATAGACTTACCAGGAAATATTGCTTTATATAGAAGGATGGTCATTCTTTCATATTTGTATATGGTTATTATCACTACCAGTTAAAATCACCTTATTAATAGCTCTCTCAAATAATGGCTTTCTTCTGACCACCTGAAAAGTTCAGCCAATATTGGGGTACATTTGCCTGCATGGTAATTCCAGAGATGATATTCTAAGAAAAGTCCTAGCCTGTTAAAGGAACATGTCCCATAGAATTACAGTGTTGGAGGCGCTGGAGAGGATGGCTTTTTTAAACTCTTGAATCCTTCACTCTGTTTCACTTGCTATCAAGGAAGAGGTTCCAAATGATTTCATCTAGTCACAGAAAATAACCCTTCCGATTCTATTTATGATTTTAAGATATTCTGATTCCCTCTGTTTTCTTTATCACTTACACATTTGTTTCCCACTCTACATTAAAATGAGAAAAATAACATAAGCTGACATAGCACGTCTTTTCAAAAAGATCTGTCACTTCCATTTGAGACCATTTCCTACTTCATAACTTTGGTGTTCCAACAGCCTTCCTTTTTTAAAGTTAGGGATAGGATAGGTAGAAGATTTTTGTCTCTTATGCTCCCTTGACAAAATAAAAAGTTAACTCTTCCAGACTGGTCCCCAGACTTGATGTTGTAACTTCACTTTTTAAAGAAATCAAGGCTCCTGAAATCAGCACTCTGCCTTTAGCATTCCTGACAGATCATTCTGCTAACTCCCAGCTCCTGCTTGCAAAAAGCCAGACCATGTAGGATTGCCTGCTGGAGACTTCACTGCTATAACGTAAGAAATAGATTAGGTGACTGTTGCCGGTGTCCCAGAGGTCATAATTCTTCTGCAGATATTTCAAAAGGATAAGGTAATTAAGTTAATAATCCCTGTTGTTATAAATACTAGATGTGGCATTGTTCATTTATTGCCTTCTAACCTCCACGATATCGATTTACACAAGAATAACTCGGGGGAAGTTCTGGTATTGAAGACTCTAGAAAGGAACTAGGATCAAAGACTCCTAGATTAAAGGGTTGATTTAGGATAAATGTTAAAAGGCATAATGTGAACAACACACTTATTACAAACAAGAAATCCCAGTCTTACCTACTGTTCTATCTGACAGAGATTTCACTTCCTGTAAAAACAAAACAAAAATGGAAACATAATTGAGTGAAGTAAATTGTTACTTGTGCAATTAACATAAAAGTACTTCCATTTAGATACCTTTAATTTACATTTAAAATGCAGTTTAATAGTTAATGTAGAAAGGGCCACACAGGAAGAAGAGTTTGACTTTTCTTATGTACATATGTGCGTATGTGCATAGCATGGACAGTAAATGTACATATATATTTTAAGATCCTAAAAAGTTCACTTATCTATCTGTTGTATTATGAGATCATAATACTTAGAGTCTATCTGGCCTCTTTGGAGAAATTCAGAGAGTACAGTTTAAACTTCCGGATGGTCCCACTTCATAAACCAGACTTCCAAATTAGCGTAGTCTCATAGCTTCCAAGTTGGAGATTAATTAGTATGTGGGCAAAGAAGAATTTTAATAAAACATAAAAATGCAACCTGTAGCCACTGTGCAGAATTTCTGCAGACGACTGTTTCTGAGAGCCAGCTCCAGCGTGAAAACTGCTATGGCAAAGGGCTGGCAGAAAACTTAAAAAGCAAAAAATTATGCAAAATAGTGGAGTTTCAAATCAATCTACCAACTTGACCTAGAAAGATCATTTCGTAGAACATTTGCCTCAACTAAGTCTTACTTTTCCCACTTACATCTTACTCCTGGACAATTTGCCAGGCCAACTACCACTTTCCAGAAGCTTTGGGTGGATACTTGTGTTCAGCTTCTGGTGCTCAGAAAGGATCTGTCCTTATGCATCTGTGATTGTTCACATCACCTTGCAAGTAGATATGCTCTGGTTTCTTCCATCATCAACTTTTATTTTTGGTTAATTAATATATGAGGTGTTCAAAACAGGGGCCACACACTTCAGACTGTGGGCCAAATGCAGCACAAATACCACTGATTTTGAAAAGAAGGTCATACTGGATCACATTCATGCTCACTTATTTGTGTATTATTTATGGATGCCACAACATTTGAATAGTTGCTACAGATATTGTACGGATCACAGAGCTTAAAACATTTACTTTCTGGCCCTTTATAGAAAATGTGTGCTGATTCTGGTCTACGAAGCAGAAAACATATTGTAGGAGGGGATTATCCTTTGACATGGATTTGGGTGCTAATTGCTTATCATAAAAACATTTCAAAGCAGTTCATATTTAAACCTACTGCATTTCAACTCACTGAGGGGAAAAGTAGATATTCAGCACAAAAACAGATACCTGCCCATGTTTCTTATCACTTTTTATCCCTTGGTCTTCATGTAGATTCACAATCTATGTTAGGAGAGGGGGAACTATTTGGGGCAAGTGTGATTAATGCTGAAACAGGCAGGCCTTTGGCAAAAGTTGATGAAGGTGAACTAACCTTTGGTGTCTTTCCGTCATCCCTTTTCTCCTGTCCTGCCCTATGTCGCTCCTCTTTTTCCTTGGCATGGTCTAGGTCATATCTAGATTCCTCCTTTATTTGGGTTAGCTCTCAATTAATCCCCACTAGGCTCTGAGCTGATAAGGACCTTGATATGCCCATTCAGACTGGCATTTATATATTAAAGATGAATTTCTGAAGCTGAGGTTCTAGCACAAAAAACAGAGCTTGCCAGTCTGGTGGCTGAGCCTATAGGTTACTGTCATTCCACAGTGCTGATCTCCACTGGGCAGATCCTGGGCCATTTGCTTTCCAAGGCCCAGTAGCTACTCCAGAGACAAACAGCTTCCCTTGGGGTGACGCACCAGCATTATATTTCTCTATTATAGGAAAGAAAAAAAAAAAAAAGATTGAGAAGGACTCACCTCTCAGAATAAATCATTCTATGTTTCACTTATCCAAAAGAAGGGACAGACCTTAGGAAATCAGAGTTGATGGTGACTACTTTGTATTTCCTGGCAAGTGAGAACACTGTGCTCATAAGTAAATCAATAGTCAATAATCTATAGATTAAAAATAGATGAACAGGTCTGACTTGTGGTCACTTATAAATCTCAATCAAGAATAAAATCAGGTTTACTAATCAGCTAACTGGGGTTGTACACTGGTTATAAAAATATAAAGTATCTTCTGCCCTCTTCTCCCAATGCCTGGTCCATAGAAGGAGCTCAAAATTCTACCATCTTGCTACCCCTAAGGCAATAGATGGACCTGCAGCATTGTCATCCCCTGAGAGCTTGTTGGAAATGCAGAATCTCAGGGGGCACCAGGGCAGCTCAGTCTTTTAAGTGTTCAACTCTTGGTTTCAGCTCAGGTCACCATCTCAGTGTCATCAAATCGAGCCCTGTATAGGGGTCTGTGCTGGTGTGGAGCCTGCTTGGAATTCTCTCTCTCCCTCTCCCTCAGCCTCTTCTGCCCTACTCATCATGTGCTCTCTCTCAGAAAAAAAAAAAAAAAAAAAGCAGAATCTCAGGTCCACCTCAATCTCCTCATTCAGAACTTGCTTTTTAACAAAATCCCCAAAATTCAGTCTGAGAAGCCTTGGCTAAGAGACCAAATGGGACTAGGAATCTGGCCATGCCACCTTAAATTTGTAAGATGTAAAGTTAGAAATAAATATTTTAGGAAAGATGAAAAAAGAATGTCAATAAAATTAATGTGGAAAGAGAAAAGTGTATTTTTCCTTTAAATAAAAATCCATGAGGGAAGAGTGCCATTTTGTAAGCTCAGTCAGTAACCGGGACAGGTTTCATAAACCACAAAGCTGAAGTCTGACCTGCAGAGAGTTAAACAGAAATCTTGACTTGGTCCCTAACATGTACAATGTCCATTAGAATATTGTTAAAGGGGTGAAACTTTGGTTGAGCTTAGTCCAGGCTCTGTTTTTTGCCTGGCCGGGAATTCCGTCAACTTCATGCTCACGCGGAGAGCTTGGGCTCATAGCGGGAGGACTCAGCAGGACACAGAAATGATTTAATGGACTGTGTAACTCTCCAAACTAGAGCCAACTTCCAGAATAAACGCAAGCCCCTGGGATTCTTGGAGTGCATTGTCATGGGGCCAGAAGGAAGGATGATCCTCTCCGTGGTTTACTGAATTTTGAGATACTTTCTGTCGGCCACTCTGACTTCTAAAAGAAAGAATTTAAAAATCTGCTGCCTAGTCAAAATGGAAAGTGGAATTGCCTAATATTTGAGAGAAAAGAATCACATTTGCAAGTCTATAGAGTAGGAGGTGTATCTGACATGCTTGGCTTTGAACCTTTACCATCTTTGAAAACAAGCACTCCCGTAGGCTGGGGCCAGACATGAACACATGGTGCGGTCGACCATATTCTGCTCTGTCCTTTCTGTGCAGTGAAGTGATTTGAATTTTTCCAGGCATCATTAGGAATGTGCAAAGCCAATTATTCTGATTCTGTGAGAAGATCATGGGCATCCTTATTTTAGATTTCCCCCATGAAAACAAAGGCAGAATCTCACTACAGGGAAAGGTTTCTGGAGATGACCTGAGGTCTCAGACCTTGTGGAGAGCTAACAGGGAACCACAGTCCCACTTTGGACTATGCTGGAGCTGGTCCTGGCACATGAATGCATCTGGGCAGTAAGACCCAAGCGGAGACAGAGCAGGTCTGGATGTTAAGGTAGAAAGAAGAAGAAAAGTAGAGAGAAAATGCTCTGGAATCCATAGTCTAGAAGGTTAAGCCAGCACAAAGTTCAGAAGTCTCTCTTTGGCCATCTTGGCAAGATGTGAGATGTACTTCCTTGCCTGTTCTTAGGCTCCCTGTCCAACATCAGTGTGTGTCATGCACAAGTCATTTCCCAGTATAAGTCATTGCCCCTCTGATACTTTTTCTCTCCCCAGCAGAGTAGTAGATGAACTAAAAGTTATCTTTCAGATTTGGGGCCCACAATATTTCCTTACAGATGTCTTCCCATTTTTTGCCATGCCCAGAAAAGGCAGATTGTATCAGTCATTTGTTGGGTTCCTCTAACATGCATGACATAATTCTTCTTTCTTAGAGCTTACTGCACTGTCTTTTAATTTCTTCTTTATAGCCCATACACAGCAATGTGGTCCCCCAAACAAGACACCATGTCTTTCCTGCCCATATCATATGCCTAATTCTTGGCAATAAATGATGACCTATATAGTAGGCATCAATATTTGCCAAATTAGAACAAAATTATCCCTTTATATGTGAATACACTTTAAATAATCTCTCAACTCTTTTTTACTTTTTTTTTTCATAAGGGTAGTACATCAACAATGAAATAATTGGAAAAACTCATTTTGCAAAATGTGAAATGCACGAACAGCCCAAAGCCCGTCTCAGGTCCCTCATCTTCCATAAGTTTTTTGCTAACAACTTTGATCCCTGAGGCTATCTCCTTTATCCACAGAGCAGTTGATATGAGACAGAGACACAGAGGTGTGCTGTCTTTTATTGTTCTAATTTGTTTCATACCCATAAATCTTATCTCCCCAGATAGATTGTGGTTCAATTCAATTCAAACACATTGAAATCAGGAAATGGTGATAGAGCCACTCAAGTGTGTGAGTCTGTGTTCCTGGAGTGTTGGCACCGGGTCTTGTTTTGACTTTATTTAATTTATTCAACATATATTTGTTGAGCATTTAATCTCTCTCTTTCTGAGAGAGATTGTATTTTTTTTATGATTTCTGTGTTTTCAAAAAATTTACCAGTATTGTACAAGTTCGAGGGCAAATTGACCAGTCTACAGTGAATCATGCTAGAAGTTGCAGCTCAGTGGTCCCAAGTGCAAGGTGGCTTTATGTGTGGCAACAAATTCACATGAGATTCAGATAACCTTGGCATCAGGAGATCCCCACCAGGGAAAACATGGCAAAAAGGGATTCTGGATACCAGTCCATGTCAAGAGTCATCTGTTCCTTAGGTTATAGAATTGACTCCTGCCCTGGGCTGAGGGAACACTGTGGCCCCAATCCTAGAGAACAACTAGAAAGTACTGAGGAAGGTAACTTAGCCAACAGCTTGGGAGTTGGAGCTGAACCCTCAAGACCTTATGAACCTTTGATGAAAATGCTGGCAACAAAACAACTCAGACCTAGAACCCTAGAACCTGACCTGCCAGGCTTTAAAAGGAGGCTGGAGGGTGCTGTAGGAGGTTGGGAGTTGTTTCTGAACCAGTATCAGATTTGGGGAGCAGACCCCAATTCTAAGTTCCCCCAGATGGTGGCCCTGAGACTACTGACCTCCACCTGCCTATGTTCAGTGTGGGAGTGAGCCCACTGGTAGGGGACTCAGAGGACCCGACATCAGCTGAGTCAGGGAGAGAAAAAGAGGACCAAGAGGGACCAGTAGCAGGGAAAACCAGAAGGGCCCGGAACCAGCCCTAACCAGTCACTATAAATAGCTCCTATATCACTAAATTTATTGCACTGCATTAAAATGGTCTTTTTCCTTGTCTGTCTCCCCACTTGGCGCTAAGCCATAAGGGCAGAGCCTAGGTCTTATCTTGCTTATCATGTTATTCTTAGCGCAAAACACGGTGCCTACCACCGAGGAGACATTCAAGATCTATTGCCCCCTAAATTCTTATTCTGGGGAGAAAGAATGAATCTGTGTCAGGTATAGGGCAAATAAACTCAGTCAACTAAGGAAAAGTCAGAGTGTGGAAGGTGGGCTTCAACCTGTGGGTGAGGCCAGCAAGAGGTCAAGTCTAGAAGAAAGACTGAGGCAGCACTGAACAGTGGCCCATGTCTGGGCTTTGGAGTCAATCCCGGGTTTGAACACTGCCTCCACTTCTCTTGGTTTCTACCTTGTGAGCTCGGGCAAGTTGTTAAATTGCTCTGGACCTCACTTCCTGCTCTACAAAACAGCACTTTACACTAACGACCTCATGTGTGGATGTAAGAAGGAAGCATAAAGAAAGGTTAGCTCAGTGCTGGATCCTGTACTCCACAAGCGGCTGCTGTTGAGGCAAGCAGGAAGCAGCAAATTCCCTCATTCCAATAGCTAATAGGCATCCTCCAGAGCTGGGGAGATTGGAGCCCAGAGATAAAGAATCTAGTCTCCAAAGCTAAAACATAAATGATGAGGGGCACATAAGGAGACCAAAAAAAAAAAAAAAACAGGCTAAAGATTGAGGTGTCCCAGGCAAGGGATCTTGTCAATCAGACATGGAGGGATAAGATTAGGAAGGAGTGTAGCTTGAACCTGTTCCAACAGCTTTCGAAGGCCAGGGATCCTTCTGTGCCTCAGCGCGGGGCTGCTCAGAGTGAGTGGGCAGGTCTGAGCTCATCAGAGAAGCTAATAAGCCACTTGGCAAGAACAGAGATGAGAAAGGGTGTGAAGTCAGACAGTTCATGACAGCCAGGCACAGAAGGTGGTCAATAAATCGTTGTTGATAATTTACTTTCATCATTAGCACCATTGTTCCAAAGTGGGGAGGGGCATGAGCCCTCATTCGATCCTGAGACTCAAACGGGGCATCTCAGTTGCCAACATTCTGGAGAAAATGGTGTTTTCTAACCTACCCCCACGGTTTCATTTGTGGAATCACTGGTATAGTTTATGGAACGCTGGGCCTTTTGTTATTAATCTACAGCCAGCAATGGAGGAAGTGCCACCTTGGCCAGCATGGAAACCATATTTCTTGGCTGAAATGGGAGTGAGCCCAGTTGAGAGCTGGCCGCATGGATCGGATCTACTTCTCGCACTCTGGAGATCTCCTCTTGCCAGCCACCCACTCTTACGAAAGCTGTGTCATGATGCTACTCACAAAGACCGCGGTGATTCTGAAATTCTCCAGCTTCTTCAGACCCTTGCTTGTGCATGTTGCATTTAGGGATTGGTTCGGGCTGGTTTGTTTTTGGTTTTTGGTTGGGTTTTTTTTTTTTTCCCCCTGAGTAATGAATCTGTTTCTGAGCATAAGAGCAACAGGCATCACACAGAATGCAAAGTTTCCTTATAAAAATGTCAGTTGCAATAAAAGGAATCTGGAGCCAGCCTGGCAGCCTGGGAGCTGTTACAGGATGAACTCAGAACCTCAGCTTGTGTCTACATGACACCAAACATCCAGTTAAAAAGTGAAAAACGCAAGCAGTCATCCAGATGTTTT
The DNA here is from genome assembly GCF_020171115.1 of Neogale vison. Classification (NCBI taxonomy): domain Eukaryota; kingdom Metazoa; phylum Chordata; class Mammalia; order Carnivora; family Mustelidae; genus Neogale; species Neogale vison. The sequence goes on from NC_058091.1 coordinate 26,225,945, forward strand.
GTCTGCTTGATGCCAAACATCCTGATGTTTTCAACTGTCCAGATGTTTGACATCGGGCAGATCAACCTCCCAAATCTGGAAGCACCTAGGTGTTTGTATCTTGTAGACACAGCCTTGGACCACTGGGCAGCAAAGACCAGGAACTCGGACACCACTTTTCCTGACTCTGGGGACTGTGAATCTCATTAGATCTTCACAAGAGTAAGGTAACTCCATTTAAAAAGTGAAAGGGGCTTGGAGTTAAACACATAGGTTGGTAGGGCTTTGCCAGAGGAACTCATACAAAGGAAAGTAAAACACAACAAAGCCCAGTGTAGCTCAGGCGACTTCACAGCCTCTCTCCCAGCCCTTTTCTATCCCCAGTCTCCTCCAAATCCCTGGGGAGGGGCAGCAGGGAGCCCAGCTCAGAAACAAGTAAAAGTTTGAGTCTGATTTTGTACTGATAGCAGACATTACTTATTAAACTGGACCCCCAACTTCCCAAAAGTGAAGCTGACCTTCTAGACAGACTTCAGAACTGTTTTCATGTTCAATGACCAGCCTGGTCGTGCCGAAGTTATTAAACCTTCAAGCTGACCTATTTCTGGATATGCCCCTGTAGTATGAATGTAAAAGAGGGCTAAGTGGGTCTGTGCGCAGACAGAGTGAGCTGGGCTCTTTTCTAAACAAGCCCTCTATTTCTTGTTGCTCCTCTTGATTCTGGCTCATGATCTCTGCCTGCCTCTCTTCTCCCAATAGTCCTAAGAAATAAGAACAGAGGAAGAGAAGAAGAAAGGAAGGAGGGAGGGGAAAAGAGGTAGGAAGGAGGAAAGGAGAACGACAGAAAGAAGGCACAGGAAAGAAAGAGATCGCCAAGCTCCCAAGGACAGCATGTACAGGCGAGTTTAAAAAACAACAACATAAAAGGAAAAATAAGAGCAACCCAATAAAAGGATGAAACACGGTCATGCGACTGCAAAGAGAATCTGAACATCTGTACTTTTTCTTATTTATAACCACGTGAGGAAAAACAGGAAAAACAGTGTACAAAACCTCAAGTGGAATTTTCTTTTGGTCCCCATTTTGCCAGTGCATTCTGCTAGGAAGAAAGTAACCCTCCTGATTGTCTTCTATAGGCTTGAAATATACAATTCATCATTGTCTCATGCATCCTATGATTGTGAGTTGGTCGTTATTAGTCATTGTTGTGCGGGGGAATTCCTCTCCTACCCACATCTGGACCTCTGCCGTTAGTGTTAGAGTGGAGCACAGCAGCAGACCCCGTCCTTTATCATTTCTGCATTCGATGCATCTCCTTTTAGGATGGCTCTTTGGCTATTGTTTTATTGTTGCTGTGTTCATTACTGGCTGATTGAATCGCTTTTAAATTTTATTGTGACAGTGCTAATGGCAATGACTGTCCTCAACCAAATTAGCTCATCAGTACCATCGGTGTTAAATCAATCAGGAGATTAGCGATCGCTAATATACACATAATTTGGGCTCCTTAAAGGAGACAGACATCTGTTTTCCTTGGCAGCAGCGTGTTTCCAGGCCCTTACTTGATACCATGTGCGTGCCTAACTCCTGTTCACAACAATAGCTTTTATCCTTGGGGGTTGGTAGTATAGTTAATTGATGCCTTTATCTTTTCATGAGAGATGCCAGCTCACATCAAAAAAAAAAAAAGGAGGAAAAGAAAAAAACACAACAAAACATACTACAAAGGCTTGGCGTTTTATCTGGGGGAACTAGAGAACCTCAAAGCTGGACCAAGTATTAGAGAAAACTAAAGATTGCTTTCATCCTCCTTGCTGCAAAAATTTTGCCTGTATCCTCTCATTTCAATGAGTATTGAATTCAATGAGTATTCAGGTCTGAATATTAAGATCTGTCTTTTGCCTTTGAGAAATGCAAGTATCAATCAGAATAGAACAGAGGCGGGGCCAGGTGTGTGTTTCCTGGATGAGGAGGAGTGATGCCGGACAGTAGGGGAGAACGAAGAAGTGAAGTGTGCATTATTATAGACTCCGCAATAAAGAATCAGGTCAATTGGTTGGGTTAGTGCGCTCTGCAAACGGGGATACCTGCATTTTTGGTATCATTTTTGGTGTCATGTCCTATGTCCTATGTCCTGGAGACACATCAGGTTCTTTCGTGGGTAAATGGTTCTGTGCTCACAGTGCCTAGGTTTCTCGTACAAGAGACACTGGTGCATTGAAATTGTGAAGACTTACTCATCCCTTCAAAAAGCATTTATTGAGTAGGAAAACAGCATGCTGTGGACAAGGAAAACTCCAAACTAAAAACTGGATGATCAGGGTTCTGGCTCGGTTCAGCTGGAAAGATGAGATAAGCACATGAGATATTTACATGAACATAAAAGACAATACACAATTAAGTACCTCAGTGGGCATTAGGTTAGATGAAATCTGCCTAAAGGAAAATAACACTATATACTTCCCGGATGTAATAGTAAGAAACACTTTTCAAAATGTGTCACCGTAATTATTTTCATTATATTCATTGTAACTATTGATACTTAGTCTCAAATCCGGGTGTTTTTCTTATGTGAACACAAAGACAAGCATCAAGACATAGGTTTTAGGTAGTGACGTCAGGAATAGCGACTTACAGGTATATTTTAATAGTTATATTTTCTTTTCTATTAATTATTACAAGTCTGCACAAGAATTATAGTAATAATAAGCACTAATGTATACATCCAGCATCATCAAATCTTAATATTTTGTCCTATTTCTCTCACTTTGTTTTATTTTATTTTATTTTATTTTATTTGAGAGAGAGAGTGAGCAAGCATGAGAAGGGGGAGGGGCAGAGGAGAGGAAGAGAGAATCTTACTTAAGCAGGCTTCACACTCAGCACGAAGCCCAACATGGGGCTGAATCTCACAACCCTGAGATCATGACCAGAACTGAAATTAAGAGTCAGGCATGGGGTGCCTGGCTGGCTTAGTGGGTTAAAGCCTCTGCTTTCAGCTCAGGTCATGATCCCAGGGTCTGCAATGCCTTCAGGTCTTCCCACTTGAAGGGGAAATGTTACCCAACACCAAAGACTGTCTTTTCCTGAGCTTCTTCAGGATGTTCATCCAAGTAAGGTTCAAGTTTTGCAACCAGAAAACACTAGAAATCATTTTTTCCAGCAACATCATTTCAATATAAAGAGACATGCCCAGAGTCACACAACTATGATGGCAACCATACTCTTCTGATTTATTTAGAACCTACTATGCTCCAGATGCCTTACAAATATTCTTAATCCTCATGACAAGAGCCAGAAACCACCACAAAGAGTTTATTCTCCAAAACACAGTTATTATTATATGACTACTGAGAGCAGACACAATACTGTTTTATCCGAGCAGAACAAAACTGTAGCAGACAGAGTCCCTACTATCAAAGGCATATAATCTAGAATGGAAGGTAACACCAGAGTATAAACTAGCATGTGGTGACTCAGACCAGGGCAGGCTACTGGGAAGGGGTCTTTCTCTAGCTGGGATCATTTAGGAAAACATTCTGAAGAAATTGGTATGGGAATTGGGCTTTGGAAGACAGATAGGACTTAGATGGACACCATCTTCCTGGATGTGCTGACGAGGCATTGCCCATGTAATGACCATGAGGTGGACAGTGAATGGAATCCAACAGTCTGTAACCATATCCCACCACTGAAGTAGGTGTACCTAGGGGTTAGCAGGGAGGACAAATCAGACTGTAAGGAATCAAGGGGAAGTTCAGTCTGATGAACAGGCAAAAATTAAGATCTGGAGGGCCAGGCAACTAGCAACTGGGGAAAATCCAACAAAATGACCTCTCAAGAACACAGCAAGGCCTCCATGCTCGGACCGCACCCCCACGGCCACCTTTCTTACCACTCTCCCCTCCTTTGCTCATCTGTTGGCTTCTCTTCTGTTTCTAGAACATGGCAGGCTGGTGAAGCCAGTAGGATCATTTATCAGCAGTTCCCTATGCTTGGAACAGGTACCCCGTTTTACATACACCAGCTCATTCTCATCATACAAGTCCCACCTGAAAGGCTTTCCTTTAGCATCTTATCTAAGCCAGCCTCTGCTCTTCTTTTCCTTCGTCATCTCCATGGTCTTTCTCATTCTCCAAAATTATCTTCCTTAGATAACCTCTTGCCCCAGTTGAGAGAGTGAGCACCATGAAGACAGGAAATTGTCATTCCTATTATGTGTTCTGTGACTGGCCTCTGGCACACAGAGGGGCTTCAGAAACATTTATTGATTGTTGTACCACTGAACCACAATATTCTAGTTTCCAAAGAAGCAGACAGATTATCAGAAACTGCAAGGTCTTTTGGGAAGTTGGGTCTCACAACAATGGAGTGTACGGGCAGGATTATATTAAGGGGACATTGTGTAAGATGTATTAAGAAGGAGGTCACCATGAGGAACTCAGAAACAAACAAATGGCATAAGTTCAAGTACCAAGACTAAGGTCTAAGGTGGGCATCAGCAGAAACTGAAGAATGTGAACAGGCTAAATCAGTACAAAGAGACTTTCTACCAGTCAGGTGTCAGAGCTCTTTAAACCTTTCCAGCCTCAGGTCTCAGGGGAAAGGACGTGGATATACCATGGCCTCATCCATTGGGAGAGGTAGAGTAGTCAGTGGTTCTGAAACCAGAAATATTGGCCAGAGGGAGAGTAGAACTCCAAGCAGAAGGGAAAGCCAGAGCAAGGCAGAGAGGTGATGTGTCTCCAGCTTAGAACAGTGCCTGGCCCATCAAAAAGCACAAAAAACACTTGAAGGAATTGATTCATAACATTAGTCTGGTTGTGCTCTCCAGGACAGAGAGCCTGAATGGGGGCAAACCAGCTGGAAGTTTATTCCAAGGTGTGGTTTTAGCAATCCTGGTCCTCGCAATAGAGCTGGGTGGGGACAGATAGAGCTTGATGACTAACGGATTGTGTGCCTGGGGAAGGAATGGAGGCAGGGACGGGATAGGAAAGAGGGAAATAAATCTTACTCTGAGCTTCAGAGTCTGGGTGACTAAGTGACGTGGTTACAGAGCTAGAGAAGTCCAAATGCAGAGCAAGCTGAACGTGGGGCTGGAAGGTTCCATGAAGATACTGGAGGTACAGAGAGGCCTGGATTCAGCAGTGGTTGAAATGGGACTGGAGCTCTGCAGAAGCCTGGAATAAAAATGGGTAACGGTATGTTAGCGACTTCAGTGATTTTCAGGAACAGGCAGGCTGGGAATAGAACTAAATAGAATCGGGAAGATTAGCTGTGTGGTAAGACACAGCAGGACCCAACCCATCCAGCCTCATTATTCATTGGCAGAATATCAGGACTCATCTCAAAAGCTAAATGTGCTGGGGTTTTTTGCACCAAATATCAATTCCCACTAGGACCTCCATACCGAACATCCTTCAATCTCAGCCATTTACTTTTCTTAGGAGGCAAGACTGCAAAGTGGTTACAAATATGGCAATGGCGTGAGACTACCCAGGTTCAAATTCTAGGTTTGCCATTAAAAATTAAAAGCTGTTGAGCATAGGGGCCCCTGGGTGGCTCAGTCTGTTGAGCGTCTGCCTTTGGCTCAAGTCATGATCCAGGGGGTCCTGGGATCGAGCCCCACGTCGTCAGGAACGTGGGAAGCCTGCTTCTTCTTTTCCCTCTTCTTCTGTGTGCTCGCTCACGATCTCCTTCTCTCAAAAAAAAAAAAAAGAAAAAGAAAAAGAAAAGAAAGAAAGAAAGAAAATCCACCACTGAGGCATGCCGCCACTCTCTGGAGTCCTATGCCTCCTTGCAGTGTAGCAACTCTGGGAGCTCTCCATTCTCACAATTGAAAAAGCCCTGGGAGAATTTCAATGCTATTGTTTTGGAGACTTCCTTTCATCCTGCCTTGAATTTGTCCCCGTTCCAGTTTTAGACAATAAATCATAAGCCTTTTAAAAAGGGAGTTCCATTCAATATTGAGAAAAGGGAAAATGAATCCCTGGATGAGAGGTCGGTTCCTGACTTGGGCAAAGTCTGAACCCTTCCAGGTTGGTAAACTCCACCGTGGGCTGTTTTCTTGCCTGTGTGTTTGCTTTGTTGGCTATTGTATTTTAAACAAGAAGGTGTTTTTTTGTTTTGTTTTGGTTTTGTTTTGTTTTGTTTTTTTTAATGAGGCCATCTCTCTGTTTTGTTCATAGTTGTTGGACCATCACTAGCAACGAGGCCGTGGAATTTATTTGAATTGCCATTCCTCATTATCTTTTAAAATAATGAACCCCTGTCAATAGTAACTTGTACAAGGATAATCTACCAGCAAACATCAGTAGGCCAGACGTACTGGCAGGCCCTAGTCAATCTGTAACTGAAAACCAAAAGTGTAGCCGGAAATCCTAATACTGAAACTTGCAGGGTTATATAGCTGATGAAGCAGAAAACAAAAAGTAGGTGATAACTGCTAAGAAGTGCAACCTTAACAGTTGTCATGTCTTTGAGGATTTTCTTAACATGTGGGCAGAGCTTCATCTATTTTGGAATTCACTTTAGCCATCCAAAACAACTCTTGGCTCTGGGTTATTTTCCATCCTCTTCCAAGATAACACCCGCTAGCTATAATCAGCAGGGCTATTCCAACAAGCTTTTTCTTTTCTTTCTTTCTTTCTTTCTTTTTTTTTTTTTTTTTTTTTGCTTCGTTGTCTTTCCTAAAGTAATAGAGAATTCAGGTTATCATATCTTAGTGTCATGTGGTACTAAATAAATCACACTCTACGAAGAGATAACAAGATGGCCCAAGGGGAGTGGGCGTGGTGGGTGTGCACTTTGTACCAGCCAACGGCCCCTTTCCAAGGGGGCTAAATGTGTCCAGTGTAAGTGGGAGAGGTATCAGAGCTGGGTGGCGTGGAGTAAAGGAAATAAGGGAGACAACTCTGCCATTGGCTCAAAAAGTACCAAGGCCCATCTGGTCCCACAGTCAGAAACTGGGTGCTTTCCTCTTGTTTGTCCAATGGATCCCAAAGTAGTGAATGATCATACCCTCCCTACGTGTCCCAGCTGTGCCTCCTCTGAAATAGAGGCCTTCACCCTCTCTGCCAAGAATGGAACAGACAATTTATGAGGAAGGCCAAGTCTCCATGCTGGTTGTATCCACATGGTTTTTCCGATCTGCTGACTTATTCTGTGCAGCCCTCACGCCACCCCAAGCTGACTGCTGCCCATGTACCCACAACTCTGCTGATCTCTCAGTGGCTAAAACTACCCAGAAACCCTGGCTTCAGGCAGTGATGCCTCTGATGGCATTTTCGGGAATCTAGAAGGAAAGGCAAAAGACCAAGGAGGACCCCGCGGATCATTCCGTGAAGTCGCGTAAGCCATCATGGAGACATGAGAGTTACCAAAAACATAGCAACTCTTTTAAAAAGAAAATGAGGTCACTTATATAGAACCAGAATCTGCTCTCAGCTACTCACCCGCCATGTACAGATCTGAAGTCATGTAAGTGTGGCAATTATTAGAAGAAAATGTTTCCAGGATTGGAGACCACTGTGTTTTCACATCTGACTCAACATACAGTAGTCTTGTAGCTATTGAATAAAGAATATGGTATATGAGAAAACAGAAATCGGGGCTTAGAAAATGTGTCCCTTTGCAGCCTCTCAGCATTGCCAGCGGACAGAGAAAGAGGCAGGTGCCCTGTGTGAGAGGAGGAATCGTCCCAGCTAGAGGGGATACGGTCCACCAGGACTTAGACGACTCTCAAGTGCCTGGCACAGGTGAGACAGCTCAGCCTTCTGACATTCATAAGGCAAAACCAGCACGTGTACTTGCTACATGGAAACCACGTCAGCTTCAGTGCCCAGCACACTGGGACTGTTTTCAAACCAATGCATGTTTCCTCTGTGCAGGAGCCTAGCTTAGCACTGGGGACAAGCCCAAAAGAATCACTGGGTCGGCCTGCAGAGTGCTCAAGCTGGATCCTAAGTACTCCTCAGGGTTCAAGGGGCCCTTCAGGGGAACCTTGGGTTTTGTTTACTAACTAGAGAAATCTGAGGGTCCTACCGAATATTTTCTATGAAGCATAACGGAAAATGCCGATGTCCGTGGTACCCGTAGACACGGCACCAGCTGTATTATGTTCTCCCCGACGCTCAGGGAGTTACGGGCATCCACTATGGACAGCTTTTTATCCATCAGTCATACCTCAGTAAAGCAGCTGAGAGAGTGAAAAATAAATACAATGTACTATATTCCACCCTCTAGTTTGCATATTCATTCACCTGCCTTCAGAGATTTTTAGGTTTTCTATTAACATTGTCACAAATCTGGTTTCTTTTCTTCCCATCACACATTTCTTGTGGGGGTTTTTCCCCTCGGAAGATACCTGTCGTATTGGCCCTCAGGTCATTACTCATTTTCTATCTTTTTCTAGACCGTGATGAGGACATGATGTGATTCGGGGAGTATGTGCTTCACTTAAACTTGTCCACTGATCATTTCCTAGGTGCTTGTTGTAGAAGAGAATCCAAAGCAGGAGTTGAAGGAAATCCTCAAAAGTTAAACTTTCTTCTTTCCACCTACAGTACCCTCTCTGAAACCAGCAGGAGAAAAAAGAAAAATGTCATTCTTTTGATGTCCCCAACTATGCCAATGTCCATGGAAACTCTCCTTTTGCACGTTAGTCCACTGCGTGCATCTGAGTGTGTGTGTGGGTTACAGCGACAACAGCCCTTGTTTGCCTACCTTTGCAGGAGGCCTTTTTGGTTTCTAAAAGGCAGGCATCCCCACAGTTACTTGAACGAGTAGACGAATGCTGTGCAATGACATTTTGCAAAAGCAAAATATTGTCCTGATTCATAGCATCCCTATTTTAGTATATGGTTCAGAGAGTGCTCCTGGCCATCCATCCATGTGTACAGCAGACCCAGCAGGATCTTTTTGTGATCAACTGTGTCTCTTTGTGTGTATATCTACGTACGTATACATAAGGATATAAATAAACATGTGCCTGACTCAACCCATCCTTTAAGCATAATCTACCCTCAATATGATGTGACTTCAGGAACACTTGGAAGACATTTTGCTCAGAGGACCTCCACTGATATCATAAATTCTGCAATTAGAGACTCATTCCTTTCCTTTAAATTTCTTCTGCTATGATGCAAATAACAACTGGGATGGTGCTAATTAATGTTTAGAGCCTTACTCCAGGACAAGCAAAGTTTTCTGCCTCTCTGCTGAGAATTAAGTCTGATTTCTAGGAAAGCAAAAAGGACGGATGACTCTGACCGCCCCAGGGAACCCAAGATGGGGAAGAAAGATATCCAAAGGGGGAGGATAGGGTTGCTCCAAGACGGTTTTCACAATTACCCCTAAGGCCAGAAAGGCAGAGCTGTTTCAAAACAGACATGACCTTAACTAGTGAAATCCAAAGAGACCTTTAGCCTCAGAAACAAGAGAGAAGAAAAAAAGAAATAGAAAGGCAAATAAACATTTCTCTGACCAGTCTTATTTGCCGGGCCCCAACAAGATCTGGTTGCCTTTCATACATGCAGATCGGCCAGTGACCAGGGCCTACAGTTCCCTTTTTGGGAAAAGGAACTAATCCCCGAATTGCCAAACATTCATAAACAGATGAACGTAGAGTAAATTTTCAAAACAAGCTTTTGTAACAATTGGAGATGGTCAAGATGGTGAAAGTGAAACCAAACTGAGCAGAAAGGATAAGAGGGTGAAATAGAAGCCCGGAGAGCCACGGGTCCCGGAAGCTTGACCCCTACAGAGCCAACGTTGCTGGGCCACGCTTAGATCTGGCTGAAACCATGTTCTCCCAGAGACCAGAGCCTCACCAGCGGAGGGTCTGGGAATGGAAGTGATTTCAGCATCTCCCTTTGGAACCTCAGGACTCCGGCCAGGGCATGTGACACGCCTCCCACCCTGGCCCCTGGGACCCCACAGGCCAGGCTGGGGAGAGACGGAACAGGGGCTTGGAAATCTGAAGGTGGAGCCGGCTCCCGCGGGCCCATTGTTGTCCCCGGGACCCTTCTCCTCCTGCCAACCTCTTTCACGGCCCATCAGTTGTTTCTCTGAGACAAAAGAACCCAGCTGAGACTTGGACAAAGAAGAATGCAGGGAAAGGGGAGAGAATACCTTGAACAAGAATAGCCTGGAAGGAGCCAAAAGTGGAAAAGGAAGTCTAATTCTGTCCTAGTCCGGGGGAAAAAGGTTTTTTGAGAAATGTAAACAAATCAGGAAATCCTGGCACTTACTCCAGTTCCGATCTAGGGAAGCGCACCGGTCCTTTCCCTAGGAGTGAGCTGCTGTTTGTGAATGAAATCCAGATTAAATTATTCATTGAGTCCTGCCAGCCCCGCAGTTTCCAGCTTTTCCCTTGCCTATGGCGTCGTTCAGACCTTAAAATAATAATAATAAAAAAACATATGCATGTTATTAACTCTCCATATTCAAATGGAAATTCAATGCTATCATAAATCTCTCTTTTCTAATGTAAATTCCTTTCTCTAGCATGAAGCTGCAGGAAAGCCTTGTATCTGAGCAATCTAAACTTGAAAGAGAATTTTTGTTAAACCAGTTATGATAGGGGAAGCATGTTTTTCACTGAGTCGAAAGATTAAAGTTGGTTGTAAAAAGGGGTGGGGGACTGAGGGAGAATTATTGGTTGCTCAGCTAATGATTAGATACAGAACTTCAAGGACAAATTAAGAGGCACAAAAGAGTCACGCAGATAAGTGAAAACAGTTCCAATCGTATTAAATAAAAGATGCATTGTTTATCTTTGGTTGTAATCTCCATTTCCATATTCATCTCTGTCTAAGCAGCCCCCGCCCACCCCTGCACCCTATCCCTTCCTTAGTAACCCCAAATGGATTCCGAGCTCTGGGCACAACCCAGCTGCAGATCTGGGTGCCCATAGTTTCTCACCTACCAGAGGCCCCCTTTCTCTTCCTCTAATCGTGTCGGGTCTGGGTGCATCTTCTAATGAGGCTCTGGCTGAGAAGTGGAAGGTGACACTTTCCGGGGAAATATGTTGTGAACCCTTTGGTTTATTTCAAGGAATTTTCAGCAAACATCACGGATCCTTCCCATCGCTTGGACTCCACTAGTTCTGATTTGGCCCTCCTCTCCCACCCACCTCACCCGCCTCTTGCCCCCTTTCCTGCCCATGGACCCACCCCAGATCCTAGTCTTTTCAGGGTAGACTTGGTCCGAGGGGCAGGAACCATAATGTATCCATGTATGACAGAGCGACAGGGAATAATTCTAAAGGACTTCCTCAAGCTGTGGCATAAGTGGAAGCTCACCAGCAAGAGACCAGGGGCTCCTGGTGGTGTTGAGAAGGCCACAGGCCTAGTGTATGGCTCTCCTCCCGGCCATGGCCCCAGGCCCCTCCCTGGGGGTGGTTTGCAGGGAGGCCTCCAGGGTGGAGTGGGCTCAGGGCTTCAATCCTCAAGGCAAAAGCTTTCTCCACTGACTTCTGCGAACACAGTGCAGGGATACACAGAAAAAAATATATCTCTCACATGAATGCAAAATACTAGCTCTGTCCAGAAAGACATCTATGAGGAAAAAGAATATCAAAATCAGAAATAAAAATATTAACAGCAGGACAGACCTTAATTCATTCAGCTTTGCTCTTAAGGGTTTGAATACATAAGCACTCAGTTTATTACTAATATTTAGAACTGAAATAATAGAACTTAGAATCGGTTTAATAAAAATACCAGAACTAACCTGTCTGGCAGCCCGCGCTGTGAGCAGAGTCACCCTCCAACACGGACCAATTTCTCCCTGATCTCTTATTAACATTCCACATTCAAGATAGAAGATTTCATGTTCTCTTGGGACCATTCAGAGATTTATGGCACCTATAGAAATGTTCATAAAATCTGAGGCTGTGCGAGGCTTTCGACATCTATATCATTGTTATCAGAACTATAAAAACCATCACCCTCTTGTCCATGGCCGGTCTTGTCTTTCCAGATAATATAATCCAGAAGAAAGTAAAATTGCCACTGATTATTGCCTCTAGTAGACTGTACTGCCCAGTGCCCGTGTGTTGAGAGGACGGCCGTGTCAGATGAGGAAAGGGAGGGAGGGCACAAATCAAACTGTATGTCCTGGAGAACTTCAAGGGGAACTCTGTGACACTGTTTCTAGGGCAACTCATTCTATCTGTCAGAAGGATGCTGCCCTACGTACATTATTCTCTTCAAACTGGTTCTCTGGCCTCCTTTATGGAGGAGTGGTAGTCTCCAGAGTGTAGACAGAGAAGGGAAGCAGGTGCTCAGACTCCCAGCATCTGGTTTAGATGACCACAATGCGGAGAACACCTGCAGCCTGCTGGTCCGCCAAGTCTGGCCTCCCATTGTATTCGATTGGACTTTCTGCCTTGAGCAAGAAAAAGGCATTGTTTATCAGATTTGCCAAAGGATCTCCGGGGAGGTGGAGAGAGACGGGATCAACAAACCTAAAACAAAATGCAAGTGTAAGCAAAGCACTGGGAGACCTTGATTCTATGTGACTACCCAAGGTAATCTTTCAGCCTGACGCAGAGTAAGTAAAGCCAAGGGAGAGAGCCAAGTGTGATCATGGACCAAGACAGTTTCCCAGAGGTTTTTCCAGAGAACTGGTACTGGATAGTCTCATCCAAATTCAGGTCCTTAGGGGGAGCCAGAAATTAAACCACACTCATTAAGGGTTCAGTTTGTGCAAGACTTTGCCATGGGCTTTAAAAGATGACTAGAGACCGCCTGTCCTAGAAAAAAACTGGCAAAGAAGATGTTCTTACTACTTAGGTGCGGAACGTTCCATTTGTGCATTTTATATTTTCATATTTTGTAATAATGACGCATTGGGGGAACTGGGTCCCTGCAAATCATACCAAAAACTGGGTTTAGACTCTGTCAAAGATAAGCAACGCAAACACAACTGACCCAACATTATAATGCAACCTCATGATTGGTATTCTGGAACAAAAATCGGCAGCGTCTTTCAGAGACTGAGGAAATCGTTTAGGGATGCCACACATAAAATGCTGTTTTGTTAGTAAATAATTCTGAAGCTGTCCCTGTTTTCTTTCCTTTGTATAGAGCCCCAACTAGTGGAAGGCTGGAGAACTGCATGTGAAGAGAACCCTTTTGCCTGGGAGACACCCACCAGTCTTCCCGCAGGTAAAAAGCCCATGGGATCTTATAGACACGACTCTTTTTGGAACGTGGAGTAAAGGAAAAGGTGGGGAGGGAGGTGTGAAACTGGTGGATCCCCTGGCTCGTTGCGGTAGGAAGAGTAAACTGGGAGTGATGAAAACACATTCGATCTTTCGTTTAAAAATGAGTCAAGGCACTGGCTTATCTGGAGAAAGAATATTTCCCCAGTTCAGAATTTGTCTTTCTTAAAGAAGTCTTTTCAAAGAAAGGGGAAGGTGCTCTGGATTGCATACACAGAAAGAAAGGGATCCAGTTTCACAAATTAAATGAGCACGCACTTATAAACGATGTCACACCAGTTGGAAACAGAATGGGTAAGAATGTGCCCATAATAGGATCCATGAAACTGCCAGTGAAAGGAGCAAAAGGAAGGGAAGAACTGGAATCTCACTAGTGTAGAATGAAAGAGCAACACCTGGGAAAGAATGACAGATTTTCCCAAAGGAATTGACTCTTTGGGGTTGTTGGATTTTGAGTTTTGTTTGTCTGTTAACTATTTCAAGGAATCTCATCTTTTTTGTGGATTTTTAAAGGAATCTTGGCCCCCTTTACCAAAAAGTACTGATAAAATGCAGGCAGCCTAGAAAGGTTATAAAAATGTAAGATGAATTCATCAGTCAGACAATGTATAGCCTGTGTGCCCCAAGGGTTCACAGACATGCTCGGGGATTTTATGGAACTCCTTCATAAGACTCGCAACTTCTGTGTGTGTGTGTGTGTGTGTGTGTGCGCGCGCGCGCAAGCACACGCACACATTTTTTCTAAATTCTGTAACTTTTACCAATTCTCAAAGGCGTTTACAACCTGAAGGAAGAATAAGAAACATCACCATACAGGAATCTGTACATAGACAAAAAACAGTCACGTTTTAACGGATGCCTGTCAGAGTGATCTCAGGCTTCATAAAATTTTGTTCTTAGAGAAACCACGTAGAGATACCAAAATATTTCAGTGTATCACAAAGTTGTTCAGCCTTTTTGTCTTTCATGCCGTGATTCTGTGGACAGAAAGTCACGAGAAGGTTCCTATTGTGTTTGTGCTATGGCATCGGGGGTATCTTCCTCAAACCTCAGCATAATGCATGCGCTGTCTTTGAGCAATTTCTGCACTGATCGATGTCCATTAACCAGCCTTCTTCAGTATGCACTAAACAACATGGTTTGTGCTCAAAAATCCAAAAGCAGTAGCAATCTTTTTTTTTTTTTCCCAGTAGATTTAAGAGTGGAAAATAGGGGCAAAAAAAAAAAAATGTTTAACTTTAGGATTTGAAGGCTTACTGAGCACATTGCATTGTTCTCAAAATTAAATCAAGAAATAAGAATTTTAGGGACATCTGGGTGGCTCAGTTTATGATCCCAGGGTCCTGGGATGGAGCCCCACATCCAGGCTCCCTGCCCGCCAGGAAGCCTGCTTCTCCCTCTCCCTCTGCCTCTGCTTGTGTTCCCTCTCTCACTGTGTGTGTCTCTCTGTCAAATAAATAAATAAAACCTTTTTTTAAAAAAATAGGAATTTTGTACCACTTACTTTATGTTTGTGGTGGTTATTAAATAAATGCTGCAGCCTTTCATGTCGTTTGAAAAGAGGTTTGTTTAAATACTAGTTATTTGAAGATCATTACGTGTCTAGAGTTCAAGGATAACAAGAGTGATAACACCACAGCGATGCTATCCAACTTCTTTTATGGCATTGGCTTTCCCATAGATTTTATTTAACAAATGACTTAGTTGTGAAGAACAGTTGTTATGTTAATCTATCTGTCCTAGCCTTCACCTCCCAACCAGTGGGTTTATTGTACCCAGGGAGTTTCAGGGATAACTAAAGAGCACACATCATCCATAAGTAATCTCCTCGTCAGTTGGCTTGTAGTCCTACGTCACTCAGATTTTCCTTCTGAGCTATCAAGATGTACCATCTGTTCTCCCCACCTCGGGTAGGCATACCATGTTTATAAAATTTACAAAAAGGAAAATAAATAGCTAATCTAAGAAATAATACAAAACTTGCCTGCATTTTTTTTTTTCTTGCTCTCTGTGGCTTCTGAGACTGTACTAAACTCACATATTTGATACAAGTGTTCATGTCCTAATTGGAACAATTAGGCAGAGGTCTTCAGGAAAAAGTTTTCAAAAATTGAGGTTTGGTGGGTTTTTTTTTTAACTCCCTTACCCCCTGGCCAAGATCATTTTAAAAGTTTATTTTAAATATTATAACCACAAACTCTTCAACCAGACGAAAATGAAAGTAGGCCACTTAGAGGTTTACGTCCAAACTAAAGCAAAATGTCTTAAGCTAATCAACCACTGGGAGTTCACTGCCTACTAAACGCAATTACTTTGAAATTAAGAAGGAAGTATTTTAAATATTACATCTGAATTTGTAATTTTTCTCCTGCAGGATATACAGAGTCTAGTACTTTTTTCCCTTCCCCTTAGGACTAAACTGACCTTCCTGCCTGAGCAGTGAAACCCCAGACTTGGACTAGAGCCAGCCGCCTTTCAGCACGTCATTAAGAACTGTTGGAGGTGCTGTTTAAATGTAAATTTTCCAGCTCCCCACCAGACAGATAGGCAAAGCTAAAGCAGTCAGGGCACGTTTAACACATCCAATTTCCAAAAGGAAGAAAAGGGGGAAAGCTTTCAAAAATATGTGTATCAAAGTGAAAGTTATTGAAAATGAGGCCATTCATCCGACTTAGAATGTCACAGAGTCAGGCATCCATAGACCTAAAAAGACATCCTAGATAAAAGCAAATCTGCAGGGCAATTTAAAGGGTGAGCAATCCCTCAAATAAAGAGGTTTTTCATGCTTTCTCGAGAAGGCAAGCAGCCCAGGAATAAAAGGAGGCCACTTGTGTTTCCTATGTCCTAATGAGTAAGGATTTCTTCAGACATTATCAAGGTCCAGTGTGGAACCTGGACCAATAAGAATTATAATGTACATGCATGCAAAAAAAAAAAAAAGGAAGGAGGTAAGAAAGAAAGAGAGAGAAAGATAAATAAAGAAAAGACAGAGGAAGAGAAAGGAAAAAAGGGGGGGTCTGTATTTCTATTTGGTTGATACTCACATTTTAAGCCAATATTGGTTGAGATATGCAGGTGAAATTGACAAGGTCATCTCCTGAGAAGGGTTTTGGAGGCGAGCCCTACCACCACCAGAGAGAATGTTGAGCTGCACTTAAGCTAGCAGGTCTAGGCTTCATTAAATACTTTCATCTCCCCTCTATTGTAACCTGTGATGTCAATTGAATGTCGAACAATGTAATAAGGCAGAAGCAGCCAAGTAATTTGAGATTTCCCCCTCGTTTCACAAAATTGTATCAACATGTACAAAACACAAGCGTCTGAGTGCATGTACACAGTCGATTCTCAATTGCCCGTAATTATGTTCCACCTCCACTGACACTGCAAATTAATTTCTAATTGATTTTAGAATGTATTTCAAATGACTATACCTTCTGGTATGCATTTAGCTTGATCTCATATTACTATTTTAGCACAGACTGCAATCAGAATCAGGGAGCTGAGTGGATAATGAATGATAAGGACTGAGGAAATTGCCGGAGACATGGAAAGTAACCCCTTCAATTTACAAGATAGATGATCAATCCTGAAGCAGGAGACCAAGCAAACATCTTTTCATTGTCTTCTTTACCCTTAATTAATTCTTTCCTAATGACTATTTAACCTTGTATGCATTTTCAAATACCTTTCCACTGTGGTGGGGTTGTTGTTTTTCCATCAATTTCCACAATGACGAAATGTGCCAAGTAAAATATTAATTCTTAATTTCTTTGTGGCAAAAGTAGACACCTTGGGAGTATTCCTATATTGATGACTTTTCCTACTGATAAACCAGGGTCGAGTTGTTGATAAATTTTTAAACTGTCAGTATAAGACTTTTCATATATTTACAAGTTTTCTTGGGACTTCTCTTCAAAGAAAAATATAGTCGGATCACATACAAAACAGAATATACAGACGTATCAATGCCACTTTTTTCCCAGGTATTTTAAACATATACCCATATTTTATTAGAATTAATAAGGTAATTTACATCTCCTTTTATTTTTGAAAGAAAATAAAAGTTGACTCTGGACAAGTCTCGTGACTTGAGAATTCTGAGTTTTAGCCTTTTGGTCAGTAGATAACTTTTAGCAAATCAATTCAAAGATCCAAAGAAAATACAGAATTGGTTGCAACAAGTTATCAACAAAAGTACAAGTATAGAAGGGCAAGTTGCATTTCCATAAATAAATTTATGCTGGTCTTGGTAAGTCTCTGTGTCCAGCCTACAAGAGAGAGAAATGTAAATTATGGTTTGTTAAAGCCAAGTTTCCAATTCTAGAATTTTGGCCACCTGTTCTATACTCCTTATATCACTTTTTGAAGTTTTATTATTATCTAGACCTCAGGTTATCTGTTTTTTAAATTTAAATTTTTATTGATGTATTTTCTCAATCTACTTGGGAAGGATACAAAAATGGTAATATTGGTATCGATAAAAAATAATGTGAACACTTGAAAGGAAAGAGTGGAAGAGAAGAAGGAAGCTATTTCATGTCCATAGCCATATTATTGTCATCATTAAAGTGGAGTTATAGGAAAAGTAAGAGAGAAAAGAATGCCTTGCATATGTATCCACTCATACTAATTTCAAAAACATGCCAAATTTCAACTTTAAATTTCATGCTATTTATTATTTTGAATCCATCTAAAATTGTTTCTTACTGAGGTTTTTGGACTAGGCACAGGTAATTTTGAGTAGTAGCAGACACCTGTCTAATATGAAATTTTTGGCCATTTGCATAGTTATAATGTAACTTCTCTTAATTTTCAACAAAACATAGTTTGATACTTTTCCTGCAACCATAAAACAAGGCTCTATGCCTATCATCTGTTGTGATGTGGGGGATTCTTTAAAATGATTTTTTTATTACTAAAATCTTTCTCACACATTGAGAACGTTAAAGTATGTATTGGGCTAAAATTAGTCTTAAATAAGCAGTCTCATTTTTTTTTTCCCATGCCATACATCATAACTTGAATAGAATTTAGATAAGACAATAGTCATTAGAACTCCACTCCATATTCTTTCAAATAATATTGACAAGACATTTTCTTGGGGGACTGAACAAGAGGACCTTTTGTTATTTAACTATTTCTCCTTCAATTTCTGGAGACAAAAAAAAAGTTGTTACTTAATATCAATTTTTCCTACGAGAGCTGGTAAACCACTGCAAAGCCACTGTGCCTACAATTTCCAGTTATTGCCTCTGCCTGCCCTGAAAAGTCACCGAAAACGAAATGCCCTAAAACAACAGAAATGTATTGTCTTACAGTTCTGGAAGCTGAAATGAAGGTGTCATCTTTGTCACGCTCTCTGACAGCTCCAAGGGAGAATCCTTCCTTATCTCTTCTAGCTTCCGGCACTTGCCAGCATTGGTGGCACCCTTCAATCGGTAAATGCTTCGGCCCACTCACATGGCCATCCTCTCTCCAGGTATCTTCACAGAGGCTTTCCTTGTGATAGCCACATGTCCAAATTTTCCCTTTTCGTGAGGACACTAGTCCTATTGACTTAGGGCCTACCCTAATGACCTCACTTTAACTCGATGGGCTCTGTAAAGACCCTCTTTCCAAATTCACATTCTAAGGCGCTAAAGGTTAAAACTTTCACACACACACGTGTGTGTGTGTGTGTGTGTGTGTGTGTCTGTATGTGAGGGAGGAGAACAAATCAACCCATAGTGGATAGTACATCTTAGCTCAGACAACTAACTTCTTTGTTTTTGTTTCATTTTGGTTTTTGTCCTAGAAAGAGAGTGCCTCATCATGTTACAGATAAAAATAGAATCCATTTATAAAGATTAAGGCAGGAGAAAGAACCTGGAAGTTGAAATTAAAAACTGTGAAATTTCTTGAAAAACTAAATTGTGTTATGTTGAACTATATGAAATAATCACTGAAAAATTCGACCACTTTTTAGCCTATGAAAATGCCAAGTTCTTATGTTCTAAATTAAGAAATTAGTAGAATGAAAAGAGAATAAAGAAGTATCAAAGAAACTAGGGAACAATGGGAAAATAGGAGCTAGGCACAAAGAGAAAATAAAATTCTAAATAAGACAATTTCCTCATTAACATTATTTTAATTTTCAGATTTTGTTAACAATATATACCAACAAACATCTAAAAGAATTTCTTATCACAGCACAGTTATGCTGTCTCTGGTTCTTATTCATTTGTTTTTGGGGTTTTTTTTTCTTTGTTTTCTGTTTTTTAAGATTTTTATCTATTTATTCGTCAGGGAGAGAGAGCACACGCAGGTGCAGCAGCAGGCGGAGGGAGAGGGAGAAGCAGACTTCCCGCTGAGCAGGGAGCCTGATGTGAGATTTGATCCAGGACCCTGGGACCACAACCTCAACCAAAGGCAGACACTTAACCAACTGAGCCACCAGGCAGCCCTCACTTGCTCTTTAAACCATCCTATCTACTAAAAATTTTTTTAATCTAAGAAACCTAGTTATTTAAAAAAAAAAAACAGTATTTTAACAATACAATAGATTTGTTTGACAGAGTCATTGTTAATCCTCTTTCAAAGGAAGACAAAATAAACTGTCAACTGAAGATAAATTTAAAAGTTCAAAATTTCAGATCCTTCTAAGGAAATGCAAAAATTCATCTCTATTGCTAAAAGCAAATCTAATATTCAATAGGAAACAATAATTAGGAAAACAGTTGAAAATTATGTATAGCTGCATTCTAAAAACTCACCATTGGTCTCATTATGTTAATCCTGAGGGGAATACCCATACGTAGATACAAATGTATTTTTACTTTCTCCCTACTTGAATTTTGCAGCCATTGTGCATTAAATACTGCAATATCCAATCCAATATACCTGATGAAGAAAAGAGACCAGCTCCACCAAACAGGATCAAACATTTAAGACATATTCCCACAGTGGGGTGCCTGGGTGGCTCAGTGGGTTAAGCCTCTGCCTTCAAGTCAGGTCATGACTTGGGGGTCCTGGGATCAAGCTCCACATCCCTCTCTCTGCTCAGTGGGGAGCCTGTTTCCCCCTCTCTCTGCCTACAGCTCTGCTTGCTTGTGATCTCTGTCTGTCAAATAAATAAATAAAATCTTTAAAAAAAATTTTCCCACAGAGGCTAATTATGTGCTTACATATGAGTTCTTTTTTAAAAAAAGATTTTCAGGAATAAATAGATGGTTTTTATATTTTTAGCTATGCTGATAATAGCAAAGTTTTCACTTCCCTGATTTCTTAGAGTCCTAGAAAGTGCTTAAATTTAAGGACTTGGCACTCAGTACAACTACCGTACTTTTATAGACACCACTAAACCCCTGGATTTGGACACTCTCTGAACTCTCGGTATCATTATAATGTTATCATTGTAACATTTACTATCCCTCTGGCTGAAAGTGACCAAAGCCCAACTCAAAAGCGACCAAAGCAAAAAGGGAATTTAGTGGTTTCTGTAACTAAACTGCCAGAAAAGACTTGACTCAGGATTCGAACGAAGTCACCGGGAATCAGTTTTTTCCTCACTAGGCTCCACTTCTCTGTCTGGGCTCCATTCTTAGGTCACACCTGGACACAAAGGACTGACAGGACTCCAGGACCCTGTTCTTCCCAAAGGAGTGAATATATTTGTCCAGGCCTTCCCAGCAAAAGTGCAACATTTACTCTGATTGGTCCGTCTTAGACCACGTGTTTGCTCCTGAACCAATGACTTTGACCACAGGAATAAAATTTAAATCTGGCTAATGCACTGTACCCTTAGGACCCTACCACAAAATTAAGGAAGGAGTGGCATGGTTCTAAACCAGAAAATGCAGTGCTGGGTGAAAAGGAGTGGGGCAAGGCGAGCTAAGGTTATTGATTTTTTTGAAACATTAACCAAATAGATAGAAATTATAGGAATCGCTATCAGAAAGAAAAATGATGTTCAAATCAGTTTGCTTCTTTGAACCTAAATGATATTTTTAGCTCACTTTTGATTGTGAAGATGATAAATTCCCTCAACACTGAAATGTGCTCTTCAGCGAACCGTAAAGATTTCACTCTCAAACTGCTTTGGGGCGGTTGCGTACACACAGTTCCATCATATCACAGATACCCTTCAAATGCATAATCTGGACAGACTTCAAGCAGCTTTAGACTACGTGGAAGGAGATTTCTTGTGTAGCCAGCGCCTGAGAAACGTCCAAAAATGAGACTATTGAGGCAAAGCTCCATGGATTAGGTTCAACACCTTGAATTACATGGGAAATGAACAGGAGTTGGGGGAAGCTGAAGGAACACAGGTGTGGCATGTCCAGAGAAGCTCACATTCTTGAGTCGACAGGCAGCCATATTCTATTCAAGCCCCATTCCCCGGGTGGTCCAGCTAACAAAGCTTCCTGTCATAAAGCTATCGCTCAGTACAAGGCAAGTGTATTGTGAATGCCAGGTTCAAAACAGTTCATTGAAAACCTCTTGGGTTAAGTAATTAAAGCAGGCCAAGCTTTGGGAAATCCTCCAGGAGGGAGCTCATTTTGAGAACAGCTTTCCAATTCACATGTTTCCTAAGCCAAGGGTAAGCTTAATTCAGATGAATAACACAAGCGTGCGCACACACACATACACACACACACACACACACACACACCATGAAGTGTGGGATTAAAAAGTAGAATTGAGGTCAGGGCAAGACCACAGCAGAAGTAAATTGGCTTCAAGAAAGCTAGATATTTGGTCTCCCAAACCATCTGTTTATAGGATTGTTTTTTGCTTGATCGCCCCCCTACTTGCCATGTCCAGATTCAATCTATATTAGAAAGATTGCAGGTGAAGTTGCCAGCCTATCAGCCACACCTTTTTTTCTTCTTTGGGCAAACACCAAAACCAAATTATATGTGGTTCAAATGAATGAAAGGTAAGTAGAATTCTATCTCCTGCAGGGCTGAAAACAAAACAAAACAAAATAAAATGTAGTCATTGTTCCTCCACAATGCACACACATCTACCATCGGTCCAACATACTGTCCTTTGCCTTAAGTCAGGTGATCAGAAGGGATCATTTTTCAAATTCCTTTCCAATTTTATTATTTGATGTGTTTGTCAAGTGTGTTTTACGTTCCTCGGTTTGTAGAAATTGCCTTCATGGTACTTGTATCAGTCTTTTGTGATTCTGCTATAACAGAGTACCACACACTTAGTGGCTTAAGAGTTCTGGAGGTCAGAAGTATAAAATAATTTTACTAGCCCAAAGTTAGGATGTTGGGGGGAACTGGTGCTTTCTGGAGGCTCTGAAGGAAAAATCTCTTTCCTTCCTTGCCTTTCAGCTTCTTGTGACCACCTACATTGGTTGGTTCATGTCCCCATTCCCCATCTTCAAAGTACATCCCTTTCTCCTCTGGCTCTGACTTGTCCTGCATCCTTCTTATAAGGACGACTATGATTACAGTGGGCCCACCTGGATAACCCACAATGATCCCCTAAATGAAGTGTTAATATAATCATATCTGCAAAGTTCTTTTTGCCATGTAAGTCAACAGTCACAGGTTCCAGGGATTAGGACATGGACATATTCAGAGTGCCACCATTCTGCCTGCCACTGTTCTTCAGAAAGCTGGGTTCATGTCATTCTATGACATTGTTCTATGCTTTCAATCTTTAGGACGGCCTGCATGTACTAAATACTGCTGGGAATTGTAATATCTTCAAGATAATATGGCATAGTTTATGCCCTTGAAGAGCTCTAATCAAGTTGAGGAGACATACTCATCAGCCAGTTAGAGATGTATTTTTTTACGATTTTATTATTTATTTATTTATTTATTTATTGTTGAGAGGGAGTGTGTAGGCAAGGAGCAGAGGGAGACGGACAAGAAAACTTGGAGCTGAGCATGGAGTCCAATGAGGGACTCCAGCTCAAGACCCTGAAATCATGACCTGAGCTAAAATCAAGAGTTAGTTACTCATCACACCGAGTCACCCAGATGCCCCATGAGATGTGTTAATAATAAAAGGGAGTAATACACAATGTGATTGAGCACCCACTGTCTGTTGGATGCTAGGTACGATGCTGGCTATGAAAAGATGAATGAGTTATCGTCTCTACCCTCAACCCCCAGAGTAGAGAGACAGGCAGAAGAGAAAAGTCTATATTCACAGAGAAAGACTGCAGTTTTACACCCACAAATTTTCTTATAGGTTGGCTTAGTATGATGGACAAAAACAATGGATTGGCATAGTCCCAGAATGTGGGCTTTTCCAGTGACTTTGCAGAAAGTAGCTGTATATCCTTGGAAAGATCAGTTTGCCTGTCTGATTTGCTCTGGGGTTTAGCAACTTGCTAGTTTTGTTAGACTGTGAATTTTCTGAATACCTTTCATAATTTTGATGAAAAACTGTTGTCAAGGCCCGGAATTGATGGGAAACACAACCCTAGAAATGGAGAAGCTAAAAGAAAAGATTCCAGATTATTCCAAAACTAAGAATAAAAAAATAAAGGAAGACAACAGAAATTGTTACGGAGACACTGAGGTAGTAAAGAACAGGGCAGATTCATAAAGATTGATCATTGCCCGTCCACCCATGATAGAACTTGCTTTTCTGGAATGACCAGCGTATGTCCAGTTTGGCTTTGCTTGGCTATGGCCATAAGGCACAGACTTAACTCTATAAACTTAGCACTCCTGCTTGTTGACATAGCTAAAGCATTTAAGAGGCTATTTGTTCCCTGGGGATCAAAGTTAACTCCTGCCTGAAAGCTGGGACTTCCTGGCATGGGGCACAAAGTTTTCTAGCTAAAGCCTGAATATTCCTGATTATTGATAAGAAAAATATTTTCATTCACGCATTTAAATTTATTTTTAAAATAATCTCCTAACGGTGGGGGGGGGAGGGCTGTGAAAAAATTTATCTTGATCTATTCTGATGTGAAAAGGAATCTGCGGTATGCAATGCTTATTCTATAGTGTAACGTGGTTCACTTTCCAATAGCCTAACTTTAAAGTGTACCCAGGGCCCTTTTGACTCTGAGTTGGGGATGAATATCAATGGAAAAAAGAGGCCCTGAAAGTAAAAAGGAAAATCCTTTCTTACAAACAGCCTGAGGCTTTCCCCTTGGAGGGAAAGGCAAAGCTGGACCCTTCGAGTCTTACATTCTGAGTTTTGAAAAGCTGCTGTTGTTGGTGGGTAGCATTAATGTGCTTCTGGAGAAAAATAAACAGCTTTCCACTGAGCTGTTGGTATTTATGGAAAAGGTGAAGTGGGATTCCTTTCAGCCTCCAGAGTGAAAGGATACCAAAAAAATGTGTACATTTGAAGGAAATGGTATCATTTATAAATGATGTGCTCAGGAAGTTTCTGAGGCGGCCAACAGAACTGGTGTGTCAGCTCACAGATTTTATTTTTACCACAGTCGTAGAAATTAAGAAAGTACAGATTTTACTGGAAAAATAAATAAAAATTAAATGGCTGTGGCTGACCTGGGAGCACCGTCTTTCCCTATTCATCTCCTGGGAACAGGCTATAGGCATTTGGTGAGGTACAAACACAAAGCTGCACAGTTTCTAGTGTGAAGAAATGTGGAATAAATCCGTGGGTAGTTTGTTGGTTTCCTCCAATGCCAATTGCAAACCTGGAACTGACTAGCCTTCTGAAACACAAGGCCATTTTTTGTTCCAGTAGAGTTGGGGTCTGTTTAAAAGCACTGCCTTGGAGTACAATAAATTCCCCTACTTTCCCTAATGGATTTACTCTCTTAAGTTCTTTATGTAAGAAACGCTCCGCCATTTGAACCAATGACATGAAACTGTTGAAAAGAAGATTTATTCACTTCACAGGTTAATTCATGAAAGTGTGGGTCTAATTGTTGCATTTGGCAAGAGGAACTACAACATTTGAACAGTGCTACTCATTTCCTTTCTTAACAGCGGCTTGAAATAGATTTATATTTTGCAGCCCCACTTTTCATTTCATGGGATTTACACCCTGTTCCTAGAGCAATCAACAGCCTGTGATTGATGGCGATACCAATTAATTCAAGTGGTCTTTTCCCCCGAGCTTATAGAATTTGCCATTACTGCTCACACAATTTACTTTTATGCTTCAGACTTTTCTCCATCTTTTCTTCCGTAGACTTATCCTGAGGTGTTTCTAGGACTAAGCACCTACATGTAGAACTCCTGGCTAACATTAGATAGTTCATAATATTGACATTGCCTGCTTATGTATGCTAAAAAGATATTCTATGTCAATATTCCAATATGCAACTATCTTAAAATTCCTAGAGACACATAAAGGTTTTAAATGGGCACCATTTAGGGGCGCCTGGGTGGCTCAGTGGGTTAAGCCTCTGCCTTTGTCTCAGGTCATGATCCTAGGGTCCTAGGATGGAGTCCCGCATCCGGCTCTCTGTTCAGTGAGGAGCCTGCTTCCCCCTCTCTCTTTCTACCTGCCTCTCTGCCTACTTGTGATCTCTGCCTGTCAAATAAGTAAATAAAATCTTTAAAAATAAATAAATAAATAAATAGGCACCTTTTAGAAGTTCTGTCCTAGATGACAAAATTCTGTCTACATCAACAAATACTTATGATATGTAAGTGCCATGAGACCTTTCACATGTTTATAGTGATTATTACCATTTGCCGAGCACTTTTTTTTTTTATCCATTGTGTCATTTGATCCTAACAACAACCCCAAGAATTGGAAAGCGCAATATTATTATCCCTATTCTATCCATGGAAAAAGATAGAGGTTAAATGTCTCGCCAAAGATTGCACAACTAATTACCAGCAGAACCAGATCTTCTGGCTTCCAGGACAGAGCCCTCCCACTCCACCGGGGGGTACAGATTCTATCCTAAGGAACCTCCATTGAGACCACGTAAAACTTTCCATTGCAGGGGAGCAAAACTGCAGACGTGCCACACCCCAGTCTGAATTCCCTCAGAAAGAACAAGTGTCTTGCTTTTAGCTGTTTTATATGTTGAGAAACTGGATACATTTTTATTTGAGCAAGATTTATGGCAAGAGAAAGAAAGAAGAAAGGGGAAAACCACTGCAGTTGCCCTGTGTACAACACCACCTTAACATGATTAGAAAATACTGGCACAGTGAAAATGTTAGTTCAGTCATGTTTCTCTAGTACCAGTAGCTGACTTAATCAATTTCAGAGACAAAGGCCAATTATAACAACAACAACAAAAAAATCATTGGTGTCATTCTTAAAACATTAAGAACCTGGTTATCTGTTAAGAGCATATTAGAGGATATCTGGATGGTTGAGTCTGTTAAGTGTCTGGCTTTGGTTCAGGTCATGATCTCAGGGTCTTGGGATCAAGTTCCATGATCCATCAGCGAGGAGTCTGCATCTCCATCGCCCTCTGCCCCTCCCCCCACCTGTGTGTGTCTGTGTGTCTGTGTGGCTGTGTGTGAGTGTGGGAGTGTGTATGCACGCATGCATGTGCATCTTTTTTAAAATCTCATAATTTTTACACTATAAGTGGACGTTCCAAACACCTGTCAATTAATAATAGCAAAATAGTTATTTAGATGAATACAGAGATCTGGCAATAGATGTAAGTCATATTGGCTTAAGGGAAGGAGGACATGGTAGACCTTCACTGTTGTCTTCTTCAGGGTACCATGGTGGCCATTTATCACCCAGGCCAGTACTGTGTCTCTTCAAAAGGTTGTCAATATCCTAGAGCCGTTGAATAGTTTGCCTTTCTTTCTCCAAGAAAAATTTTCCGTGATGCACATTAAATCAGTGGGTCAATTAGATTTAAAGGGATAACACATACGCGGGGTCCTGTCCAGTCATAAAGGAAGAAAGATATGAGTCTGGGGCTGCTGGTGGTCCTCTGCCTCACACAGGCAGAGAGAGTCTCTTCAGGAAGAGAGAATGAAGCCTGAGCAAAGACAGCCTAGCCTGATGGTTTCTTCCCCCCAGTTCCTGTTTCTAATGTTTCCAGAGCAACCCTGGCTTCTGTAGACCTTCCCGTTATTTTGTGATTCTTCTAATAAAAGCCTTCTTTTATCCCCAACTCGTTTAAGTTGGTTTCCCATCAGCTGTGCCAAAGAAAAAGCCTTGACCAACACAGCAGTGGTTCAGAGTGGTGGAAAGGGCTAAGAGCTTAAAACAAACAGCTCTGCTCTTGCATCACAACTACCCCAACCATGCAAACTCAGGCATTATTGACGGCCTCAAAGCTTCAGATTCTTCTATGTTACGTGCTAATATTAATATTACTTCTATCATAGAGTAATGGTGATGACTCAGTGGAAGTATGTGTATGAAAGTACCCAGCCATTCTTCCCTAGTGCAATCGTCAATGGTTAGGAATGTTTCCAAGCCCCCAATATATTATCCATTCATTCCCTCATTCATTCATTTGTTCATTCATTCAACACTTATATATTAGTCAGATGCCAACTATTGGCCTAGCATTATACCTAGCAGCAAGGTAAGAATGTTAGAAAAGAGGAAGAAGAAGAAGGAGGAGAAAAAAGAAAAAAATGTAGGGTTTTTTATTTCAAGAAGTTTGTGGTTCAGTTGGAGAAACATGCAAATTATGGGGTAGATTGGTGTCACAAAAGCTTTTGGCATAAGGAGTGACATCAACATGATGACCTAGATTGTTCCTGACTTCATTCCTCCTCATAAGAACAACTAACAACCATTCAAGAATGAGACACCACTGAGAGAATCCTACAACACAAGGGCAAGGCTGAAGCACCCCTCAACACCACAGTGACGAAGACTGCATTAGAAGGGTAGGAGAAGCAGCCCCATGCTGACTGCAGTTGTCCCTTCTCCGGGCCAGCAGGCATATTCAGAAAGGTCTCCCCTGAGCCTCTGGCTTCTCCATGGGAAAAGAGGATCCGGAAGAGACCACTGGCACTGCCAAAAACATTGTGGGTTGCTTCACCAGAGCCTCCACTTTGCTCTTGCCCTACAGGAATTACATGGCGTTCTGTGGGCTTCAGCCACTGGGGGTGTGACTATGATGGGGAAGAAGACAGGGGTTTGCAACAACCAGCATATGAATCTTGGCAGACCATGCTCATACCTGCAGTGCCCAAGGAGTACCCCAACCAGCATCTTTGCTCATCTACAGAACCAAGTCAGGGGCAAATTCTGATCAAGGAACTCAATGGAGTGCAGATCTGCCTGATGTGGATCCTTAAACATGGAGATTTGGCAGTCTGAGAGCCCAATTTGCCCACACCCAGGCAAGGAGCTGAATCATAGCCCCATCTGCTGCAGAGAGTGCCTTTCAGCTCCATTTGAGCAAAATTGCTGGTAATGACTCCTGGGACTTGTTTAGCCCAGTAGCACTCAAGCTGAGAGGCAGGCGGTCAGAGCCAGTATTTTGCAGAGCAAAGCTATTGGCCCTGCTTGGTCAGAGAAATTGGGGTGGCCCGGCTTGGTCAGAGAAATTGGGGTGCAGGTCGGGTTGAGTCAAAACAATGAAGACCTTTACCAGTTTTAGAGCTGTTTCTCCTGCTGCACTCGGGCAGGAAATCTACTTCATAACCTCCCCTCCCCATCACTGAATATAGCCTTTAGCCCATCCAACTAGGAAACCTAACCAGAGTCCGCAGGAAGCTGTGTACCCATTCAACAGCCCTATAGAGGATGGCACTGGAACAGAGAACACAGCCTGTGATTTCCCCTGCCTGCAGAGCAAAACCACAAGGGAAAATCCTATAGTAAATACAAAATAGGACATGATAAATAAGTCAAAGCATACTAATTACCAAAAAACATCAAAACAAACAAGCAAACAAAAAACAGCATGATAAGAAACAAGGAAAATGGGTCTACAAAACATCAGAAAACAATTAACAAAATACCAATGGTAAGTCCTTACTTATCAATAATTACCTTAAATGTAAGTGGATTAATTTCTCAAACTAAAAGACACAGAATAGCAGGATGGATTAAAAACAACAACAACAAAACCCAGGATCAAACAATATGCTGCCCACAAGAGATTCACTTTGGCATTGAAGACCCACATAGACTGAGAGTGAGGGGGTGACGAAAGACATTTCAGGCAAATAGTAACAAAACAAAGCAAACAAACAAACAAACAAAAAACACAAGGGTAGCTAATCTTATATCAGACAAAATAGATTTTCAACTAAAAATGGTAAAAGAGACCAAGAATTTCCTTTTATAATGATAAAGGGGTCAATACATCAAGAAGATATAACAATTATAAATATTTATGTACCTATGCACCCAACAATGGAATGCCAAAATACATAAAGCAAAAACCAAACAGAGCTAAAAGGAGAAATGGAGTACAGTAATACAATACTAGTTGGAGACTTTAATACCCCACTCTCAATAATGGATAGGTTATCCGTATAGAGAATCAATAAGGAAACAGCAGCTTTGAACAACACTGACCAAACTGACCTAAATGACATATAGATAGAACATTCTATCCAACAACAGCAGAATACAGATTCTTCTCAAGTGCACATGGGACATTTTCTAGGAGAGATCATGTTAGTCCACAAAACAAGTCTCAGCAAATTCAAGAAGATTGAAATAATGCCAAGTATACTCTTTGACCACAGTGGCATGAAACTAGAAATCAATAACAAGAGGAAAATTGGGAAACTCATGAACACATGGAAATTAAACACCACTGTCCTGAACAACCCAAAGGATCAAAGAAGAAATTAAGGGAGAAATTAAGAGGCTTCTTGAGGCAAACAAAAATGGAAACACAATGTACCAGAACTCGTGGGGAGCAACAAAAGCAGTTCAAAGAGGGAAGTTCATATCAATAAGTGCCTACATTAAGAAGAAAGAAAAATCCCAAGTAAACAACATAACTCTATGACTTATGGAACTAGCATAAGAATAAACTAAGCCCAAACTTAGCAGAAGAATGGAAATAATAAATATTAGAGCAGAAATAAATAAAATAAGGCACAGAAAAACATAGAAAAAATTAACAAAATGAAAAGTCAGCTCTTTGAAAACATAAAAAAAAATTGACAAACCCTTAACTAGACTAACCAAGGAAAAAAGAGACTGCATCAAATTGACAAAATTATAAATGAAAAATGGGATATTACAACTGGCACCACAGAAACTGGAAGGATCATAAGAGGATATTCTGAAAAACTAAATGTCAACAAACCAGACAACCTAGAAGAAATGGAATTGTTCTTAGAAACATAAACATACCAAAGCTGAATTAGAAGGAAATAGAAAATCTGAGTAGGCCAATTATTAGTAAGGATATTAAATCAGTAATCAAAATCTCCCAACAAACAAAAGCCCAGGACCAGATAGTTCTACTGGTGAATTTTACCAAACATTTAAAGAATTAGCACCACTCCTTCTCAAACACTTACCAAAAAAATTGAAAAGAAGGGAACATCCCCCAACACATTTTATGAGACCATTTTTCTGATACCAAAACTATTGACAGACACTACTAGAAAAGAAAATCTTAGGCAGGCTCCACGCCTAGCATGGAGTCCAGCTGAGGGCTCAATCTCACAATCCTGAAATCATGACCTGAGCCAACCAAAATCAAGAATCAGAGACTTAACCACCTGAGCCACATGGGTGCCCCTAAAACTTTAGGTTCTTGGTCTTTTTGAATGAAAATTTTAGTGTCAAATGGCACACTTGAGTTCTGTTTAACTCAAAATGACTATAGTCCCTAGGGAATCAGGAGTTTGTGCAGGTCATATTTATTGGTTTTTATTTGCTGTTCTAAGTTTCTCTCCAGTTCTTCCTTTCTAAAAATGCCTTACATTAAAAATACTTGTTATAGGGAAATGCAAATAAAAACATATTGTTTAAAGGACTATATGAGGAAGTTGTATTTTTATGTGTGCAAGAGTAATTTTTTAAGGGACAGATGTATGCTAAATACAAAATTGTTTTTTCAGATTTTCTCTAATAGCCCTTTGGCAGAACTTTTATGTGTGTGTATAGGATGGAGGTGCTTTGTGTGAATGCTCCTGGGGTCCCTTCTGTCTAATCAGGGTCAAATTTCATGGGGTTTGAACTAAGAAGAGAGCAATATCAGCTGGTTATAAAGCAATTTTTATCTAAAGAAATAGTATGTGATTGATATACATAAATACTTGCTTAAGAGCAGAAATTAAACATATTTCTAAGAACATTTTTAGTAGCTTTTATTCTACTCCATCCACACATTTGTTGGAGAAAAGAAATTAGAAAGTTAAGAGCATGGTTTTGGTGCCAGGCACACCTAGTTAACCTCTGAGGCTGTTTCCTCATCTGTGAAATAAGAATGATAGCATGTATCTCATAGATTTTAGTGAATATTAAGTAAGGAAATGTAA
This sequence comes from Neogale vison, assembly GCF_020171115.1. NCBI lineage: Eukaryota > Metazoa > Chordata > Mammalia > Carnivora > Mustelidae > Neogale > Neogale vison. Next base: position 26,257,493 of record NC_058091.1, read on the forward strand.
GTAAAGATTTAGGATAATGCTTGGTACATACTGTGGTAAAGACTTCTGAAGTACCTTACTTAAAATCAGTGGTCCACAATCTTTTTTTTTTTTTTTTAAGATTTTATTTATTTATTTGTTAGAGAGAGAGAGCGCGCGCACGAGCACAGGCAGACAGAGTGGCAGGCAGAGGCAGAGGGAGAAACAGGCTCCCCGCAGAGCAAGGAGCCTGATGTGGGACTCAATCCCAGGACACTGGGATTATGACCTGAGCCGAAGGCAGCCTCTTAACCAACTGAGCCACCCCGGTGTCCAGTGGTCCACAATCTTTAATGGATATTAGACTCACCTGGAAATCTTTAAAAAGGGAGGTGAGGGATGGGGCGCCTGGGTGGCTCAGTCAGTTAAGCATCCAACTCTTGATTTCAGTTCAGGTCATGAATCTCAGGGTTGTGAAATCAAGACCCATCAGGCTCTGTGCTGGGTGTGGAGCCTGTTTAGATGCTCTCTAGCTCTCCCTCTGCCTCCCCCTTCCCCCTTCGCTAAAATATAAATATATATTTATATGTATATATAATATTTATAATATATATTTGTATATAATATTTATAATATATAATATATATAAATATATATAAATACACACATACACACACACACACATTACCAATACTTGAGCCTCTTCCCAAACAAGCAAATCTATCTAAATTTGCTTGTTTGGGAAGAGGCTCAGGCATTGGTAATTTTTTAAAGCTCTTGAAGTGATGGCAATGTGTAACCAAGGATGATAACCACGACTTTAGTCTTTGGCATCACCAATACCTACAACCCCTCCATAATCCCTCCATAATTCAGTTTTAAGCTTCTCATTCTCTGTGCAATACTTCCTTACTTTCCAGATCACTCTCATATCTCAATAAAAGATTTTTCAACTCTACGAGGACCCAGTAATTCTCTCACCTTAATACTGATCCTCCCCATCCCACCAACCTTTTATTCTCTCCCTATTTAACTTAAACTCCATGGTTCATCATTAAAATTATTCAAAATTGACATATTTTCTGTTTCCTTGGCTCCTCTCTTTCACTCACCCCTTCTGGTAGGGTATCTGGGTCTTCAAAGACAGCTCCCAGTAAATCATACCTCCCAGTGTTCCATTCCCTCCTCCATAGTGAACCTGGATGATATGTGTTTCATCTTAAACAACAGAATACAATGGAAGTACTACTGGGCTGGACCATGCCTAAGACTTAAGAAGGACTGGAAGCTTCCTACTTGCATTTTGAGGAGCCCTAAGCTACTAAGAAATTAGTAGCTTGCTGCTGGCTCCATGGAGACATTATATGAAGGGGTCATATAGAGAAGAGACAGCTGGCAGAGCCCAGCCTTTCAGTTGTCCCTGCTAAGACATCAGCTCAGTTGAGCCCCAGATGATAGCAGCTTTGGCCAACACCATGGGATGCAAAAAAACAGCATAGTCAGGCCATGTAATTATGAGAAAGAATACACTGTTGGTGCTTTATACCATTATGTTTGGGGGATATTTACAATGTAGCAATTAACAAATAGAAATTTGTTCCTAGAAATTTTTTGCTGACATAATAGAAACTTAAAATTTGTGGCATTGTCCTTGGGACCAGTCAGAAGATAGAAGAGCCTTAGTAAGACTATTAGTGAAGAGTGGAAGGGCAATGAAGAAATTGCTCTCGGGGATTGGAAAACCAGGGACCTGGGTTACATACTAGTCAGTCAGCTGAAAAAACTGTCACCTGTTTTATCATAAAAGCTAGAAAGGGTAGTTAATGAAGAATGAATCAGGATAAGGAGATTTCCAAGCAGAATAAGGCTTTTATACAGTGAAGTGGGTTATAATGTGATCATTTAAAAACCCACCAAGTTTTTAAAGGATGTATATCAGCTTGAAATGAAAGGAACGAATAGGTCAAAAGCAAAACACATTTTTGACTCCTAACTAATAAAACAGGCAAGAATCAGGCCAAGATGTGAACATGGGTCATGTCTTATGGGGAAAAAAAAAAGATGGTCTTTGTGTAGCCAAGATTTCAAAAAAAAGAACAAAGACCTAAGGAGAACTGGTCTAAGAGAAGAAATTTATGCCTCAGTAAATGTCTGTTCCTTACCCCTGGAGTAGAAAAAAATTGTGGTATGTGGATTTCAGAATTTCTGAAAATTGGATTTCAGAATTGCTATGGACCAGTGATTCTTTTTTTTTTTTTTAATATTTTACTCATTTATTTGACAGAGATCACAAGTAGGCAGACAGATAGGCAGAGAGAGAGAGGAAGCAGGCTCCCTGCCGAGCAGAGAGCCCGATGTGGGGCTCAATCCCAGGACCCTGAGATCATGACCTGAGCTGAAGGCAGAGGCTTAATCCACTGAGCCACCCAGACGCCCCTGGACCAGTGATTCTTAATGTTTCCTGTCCCACCCTCTTTAAAATGGCAGCATCTCTTGTTTTCCTGTTGTGTCTCACTGTCATATGTTGGGTGTTTAGCAAGGGGGAGGGAATCAGATATTGTGCCTTTACATACCTTCAGATCAACTAGAGGTACATCCAGTGAGCAGGAGCAACACCCACAGACAATAGTGTAGACTTCAAAGTCTGAGCATGACATTATCCTGAGATGGAAGTGGACTCTTAGGGAAACTGAGTAATAGTGCTATGTGTCCTTAGTCCAGGCACTCACTGGCCTACACCATTCTCTCTCTTAGGTTTTTACCTTGCCTTTTTCAAATAGTCAATATCTCATCTTCCATCCTCGCTCTCCACTTATGACTTTTGCTCCTTCCTTAACTCTTACAATAGAAGTTGTGCAAAGACAATTTCCACAAACTCTCCATCTTTCACCTGTCTACACCTGGGACTATCTACTCTGCCTTGCCTTCTAGATAAGTGGTTCTATTTTTCTATTTATTGCCAAGCCCTCTACTTTTGTACAAGATTCCATTCTCTGCCACTTTGGTACCCCTTTTCTCTGCTTTGTCAGCTTTTCCCTCTCTACTGGATTATTCCCATTAGGAAAAAAAAATCTTCCACCTTAAACCTTATCCTTCCCTTGATCCCAATTTCCCATCCAGTCTATTGACATGTCAATACTCCCTTTATAAAATCCCTCAAAAAAGTTGTCTCATTTCTTTTCACCCATTTTTTTCAAAATTCACTCTAGTAAGGAATTTACTCCCAATCACTGCACTAAATCATTTGCAGAGTCACCAATGACCTCCCTGCCAACTGAGAAGCCCAAAAGCCAATTCTCAGTCCTTATTTTATTTGAATTACTAGCATTATTTGACACAGTTGATACTTCCTTTTCTTCCATTCGTTGTCTTTGCTTGATTTCCAGGACACACACTCTCTTGGATGACCGTCATTACCCTAGACACTCCTTTAAGTCTCCTTTACTGGCTTATCCTCATTTCATAATATCTAAAAGTTGGAGTTGGACTATCTCATAGCTTGATTCACAGACCTCTCCTCTTCTCTACACACTTGTTTATATCATCAAATCTTGTCACTTCAAAAACCATCTATACACTGCTATTGACCTCAGATGTGCATTTCTAATCCTAATCTCTCCTTTAAAATCCAGATTCATATCTGCTCACTCAAAAATGGGCATCTCAAATTTAACATGCCTAAAGTAAATTCCTGTCTTTGTTTCTCATACCATGACTAATTTCTCTCTCTCTCTCTCTTTTTTTCCTAATCGTGATGGTATACTTCGAATTACTCAGGCCAAAACCCTCCTTTTTATTCACAGTTGTTTCATTGTCAAGAACAGTACCTATCACATAGCAGATGTTTCTTGAATGACTGCACGGGTAGCCCTAATAAAAATACAAATTCTAGAGCTGACACATTTGAACATCAAAAACATTACGCTGAGCTACAGAAACCAGACGCAAATGAGTACATACTGTATGAATCCATCTATATAAAACATCAGAAAAGACAAAGCTAATCTATAATGACAGAAAACAAATTGGTGGATGCCAGAGGCTGGGGATGAGTGAGAAAATTGACTGGGAAGGGATACAAGAGAACTTTTAGGGTTGTTGAAAATGTTTTTTATCTTGGTGTGCTGGTAGTTACACAGATATATACATTTGTCAAAACCTTTTGAATTTTACACTTAAAATGGCACGTTTTATTGTATGTAATTATACATCAGTAAATTTGATTTTCTATACTTATATTTATAAAAATACAAATTCTGTAGTTTGGACCATCAGGGCAAATAAGAGAATGCCAGAAATATGGAGTCTATTTACGTCTCTGGGGTAATAAGATTCACAGTGATTTCAAGTGAAAAACAAATAAATCTCTCCAATAGTTTGGTGCAACAAACACAGTATTTAGGGAGCACAACATAAATTATCTTTCCCTCATTGACAATGTAAGGAATGTGTTATATCTTTAGGACATAGTAGCCGAACGTGTCATTGCACGGGTGTAGTTCTTCAAGTGTTTTTTTTTTTCTTTCAGCAAGATTCATTCATTTCTCTTTCTTACTTCATAGGATGTGTAAGTAAATGCCTATTAAAATAAAGCCTGCATGGGATGAAGTGCATCTCTAGGAATGGGGAGCCAGTATAGTGCCCTGAAGATGACTCCATGTCCTGACAGGAAATTCAAAATGGGAATTTAGTACAGCAAACCAGCACTAGTCAACCACTGTAAATAGTAAACTTAACTATTTCAGAGTATTTGAGAAAATGCACCTTTTAAAATAAAGAGTTTTTGCAGACTATGCTCACAAAATACATTTCTGATAAATTTCGTTAGGTAGATCCAAAATACATATATTTGCATACATTACACAGAAACAAATTTAGCAAATAATATACAGAGACTAAATAAGGAAAATGACAAAATATTTTCATGGGACTTTAAAAGAGAATAACTGATGAAGACAATGTGACTTCTGAATGGGCCTGTTCTCGGGGTGCCTGGATGTCTCGGCCAGTTAGGTGTCTGATTGCTGCTACTCTCGATTTCGGCTCAGGTAATGATCTTAAGGTTGTGAGATTGAGCCCTGCTGGGATTCTGTGCTTGGCAGGCAGTCTGCTTGAGATACTCTCTCTCCTTCTCCTTCTGCCCTTCCCACCTACCTCCTCAAATAAATAAATAAGTCTATAAAAATAAATAAAAATAAAATGCCTATTCTTCCTATATTTCTTCTATACAGGAAAGAATTGTTACAGTAAAAGAGCAAACAGCCTAAATGAATCTCTAGAGAATTACACTAAGTGAAAAAGCCAATCCAAAAAAGTCACATACTATATGATTGCATTTATATAACATTCTTGAAATGACAAAATTATAGAAACAGAGGACAGATGAATGGTTGAAAAGGGTTGAGGAAGTGGATGGGACCTGAAGGGAAGTGGGTGTGGCTATGAAGGACCAATAGCCAACAACAGGGAGTCTGGTGGTGGTATAAATAAATGTCCTATATCCTGATTATATCAATATCAGTGTCCTGATTGGTATCGTATTATAATTTTGCAAGATGTTCACCACTGGGGGGAACTTGCTCTATTTATCTCAACAGCATGCACATCTACAGTTATCTTAAAATTGAAAGTTTAATCTTGAAAAATTGAATCAATCTCTTAACCGTTTGAAAAAAAATCAAGCTATTCCCCTATTTCATTTTCGACATCAAAACTAATTCCAGAATGAAGAGTTAAATATAAAAACAGCTCATAGCTAGCATTTATTGAGCAAATACAATGTGTCAGGTATATTGATCTATATTCTTGCTTCATCCATCCATCCAAACTTGTAAGAGAAGTTTACTGTTACCAGAGAAAAATGAGGTTTTCCCAGATTTATACATTAAAAATATTTACAAATGAAAGAGAAATGTACAACAATGTGTTAGCTCTGATTTGGATGAATATGATTCTAAGTATTTTAATTTCTTTCTTCTGTAACTATTTATATGTACTGGGTTGTCTGTAATGAACATATTTTATGTCTTTAAAATTTTTTTGAGGTTGGGCAAAGGTAACAAAATACAGAGTTTTTGTCAAGGTCAAAGACTACTTTAGTAAGGATGTACGGCTCTCACAGCACAACACAAAAACCCCAGCTTAGCATAAACTATGTTTTAATAATTGCATCTAATTGCAAGGAATTGTTGAGACTTAATAGTGTTTAAAGATGTTTTTAAAAATACCAAGTACCAATTACAAAGGAGAAACTTGGCAACAGAAGTGACTGAATGGAAGAGACACACCTTTTTTTGAAGGGTGGAGCTTGTAATTCTAATTACCTTTGTTCTCATAGCTGCCCAGTTGCAGGGAGAGAGACAGGCAGTCCTGAGGCCAGTCAACCACCATCTTCTAGGCAAGGGCAACCAGTGCCTGGACTTGGTGACAGCACTGGGGATGGGAAGGAAGGGACAGAGATCAAAAAAGCTAGGAAGGAAGTGGGTAAGGCTAGATGATTCATTAACAAGAAAGAAGAATGGGCACAGAAAAGCCAAAGTGTGATGTAAGAGAAAAAAGAACACTAGTGATAGTCTTGGTTTTGCCATGACCCAGATATGAGCCTCGGGACAATCATTTTAAGAGACAACATTCTCTTGGCTTCGTTTTCCACATACCTGCAATGAATGGGTTGGTCTGAAATTTCTCAGATTTCTCCCAGATCTAACATTTTGAAGCTGGGTTTCCAGGAGGGTAACAGTAACCTTAATAGACATTTCGGGAAAGAATCTGATCCCAAAGGCTCAGATTTAGATTCTGACCTTGTTGTGTGACCTTGGACAAATTACTTAACTCCTCTCTTGCATCAGTTTCCTTTGTAAAATGGGAATAATAATAACATTTCCTATCTCACAGGATTGTCCCACATAAACCTGTAGGGAAGTTCCTGGCACAGCCTGAGTCCCAACAGATAGGAGCATTAACAGCAAGGCCATCCATCCTTAGAACTGATCACAACTACACCTCATGGTCCTAGCACACAGACACATAGACCAAAACTTTTGTCAGAGCATTCAACTTGTGTTACCTAATATAATAATATGTTTCTGGAGGAAAGGTCAGATGTTTACGGGAATAGGGCACGTAGGTATCTAGGATTCACATAGCTGAGTCAGGAGACTTGAAGAGTTATAGGCTTCAGATCCTAGTTCCTAAAAGTGAGTGCTGGTTGTCACGTCCACTCTTCCTAGCCCAGAACCATCACATCCTAATATTTGTCATAGGTATTACCCTAAAGAAACAGAACATAAAGATCTGAGTCATTTTGAAAAAAATAAGTGTTGATCCAGTAGCTGTAACCGTCAGAAACAAACGGCTCTGAGAACAACGGGTGCGTATGCACCAGATGGAGAGAGCGAGCGGCTGACCTCCTGGGCCTCTGCCCTATTGCCTTCACTTGCTGGAAAGTGCACAAAGCGACAACAGGAAGAGATGCAAATTTATATGCGCACCTGGATTCCCTCCTTGCCCTCCCCAAGCCAGCCCTCACCTGAATCTCACTAGAGAGAGGGGTGACAGGTCACGTAATGTTTGGCAACTAAAAAAAAAAAAAAAGAAAAAAGAAAGAATGAAAGAAAGAAAAAGCAAAAACCAGTAACTCATTTGTGGGAGGAAAACCAAGTACCGGAGGGCAGAGCAGTGGAGGAGAGGGCACCAGCGAGGAAATGGAGTTTAGTGCAAATGTCTTGATACTAAAATCAGAGAATAATCTATATCCAATAGGGAAATTTTTATTATTTAAAATTTACTTATTTAAATATTATTATTTAAAATTCAATAATTTTGTAAATTTTTGTAAAATTCATTATCGGGAGGCCAACTTTCGATTTCAGCTGAAACCAGGTTGCCTGCATCAGGCCCTCTAAGCTCCACACAGATCGGCGCTTAGGGTACTTTCCAGTCTCTGCTCAGGCTAATTATCTTGAAGTTCCCCTCAACTTCACTTTAATGGCCCCCAAAATTGCAGGTTTGGAAAATTTCTGTAAGAAAAAGAAAAGAGAGGCCATTACATAATTCCGGTTTTTTGTTTCCCTCTTTAGTGGCAAAGAGTATTTTTGGGCTATCACTGCTTTTTAAAATGTTTTCTTCGTTCTTGAAAATTATATAGCGAATAGGCAGAGTGGTTACATCAAACCTTAGTGTCTCTCATTAAAACGCTTGATAAATGAAAAAACTGACTTAGTGTTTGTGTCCTCTACCTAAAACACAGAGTAGCTTCCCCTCAGGAGGTAAAACCCAGCCATCATGAGCAGGCCGCCGTGAACACTAGCTCTGAGAAACACACCGAAATTTCTTACCAGCTCTCTTGCTCTCTACTAATGTTAGCAGAGATGATCTGTAGCTTTGATTTTTTCTTTTTTTTTTTTCGCTGCTCACAAGCAAAGGTGTTAGTGTTTCGCTGCTCACAAGCAAAGGGTGGGTGTTGGAGAGTCACTGCACTTTGCTCTTGAGTTCAGTAATTTCAATGGTGGCCTCCAGCCCTTCCAGTAATTTTAAAAGTGCCCATTGCCCTGTATTAAAATTCTTGTATTCTTAAGATACCTGGACGTGTTTCTATTTCCAACTCTGAACTTGACCTGGTGGTTGATAAAACTCAGTCTAAGACAGAGAACCCCAGGGATGGTCCCACCACAGCATTACACAACGAATTAAAGTTTTCTGAGAGGTAAAAATACATATTGGAATCGGTTATTGGGCCACCTTACTTTTTCTAAGTTGGGTTGTTTTGTTTGTTTTTTTTTTCAAAGATTTTGTTTATTTATTTGACAGACAGAGATTACAAGTAGGCAGAGAAGCAGGCAGGGGGAGGGGGAAGAGGTCTCCCCACCAAGCAGAGAGTCCCATGCGGGGCTCAATCTCAGGACCTTGAGATCATGACCTGAGCAGAAGACAGAGGCTTAACCCACTGAGCCATCCAGGTGCCCCTCTAAGTTGGGTTTTTAAAAAACATTTATTTATTTGAGGGAGAGGGCTCCAGCGTGCTTGCGCATGCGCATGGGGCTGGGGCAGAGGGAGATGGAGAGAGAGAAGCTCAAGTAAATTCCTGGCTGAGCATGGAGCCAGACAAGGGGCTGCATCTCACCAGCCTGAAATCATGACCTGAGCTGAAATCCAGAGTATGGATACTTACCTGACTGAGCCCTCGCCCCCCCCCCCGCATCCCTAAATTGAGTTGTTTTTGTTTATGTTTCTATTATTCCTATTTTCCTAAATATTGACAAATCAGTGAAATAAACACAAACAGCACAGTCAGGAATTCTTAGCTCTAAAAATGGAATTTTTCTTTATGCTCACTTTTTTGTTTACTAAATAATTGAAAGGAGATGATATTTGTGAATCTTGGTAAGAATGGGGAGATATTTGACTAAGAGCTATAACGTCAATGATCAGGTATTTCCTGATCATGAATAACTTGCCTGGACTTTACGGAACACAATATGTTGTCACTTATCTGTTACTATGTTAGTTTCAAACATGAGAAAATTGAGACTCAAAAAATTTTAGTCAAGATAAACAGCAAGCGGTCAAGTAAGGACTCAAACCTGGATATTCTGGGTTCAGAGCATGCCCTATGGTAGAGCAGCTCTCTGTCCATATTATCCCTCTTTACTGTGCTTTAGAGATGAAGCCAAAAAAATTGTAGGTAGCATTATGTATAATGTGTGTGTATGTGTGTAAATATAATAAATACATATGTAAAATATTATGTATATGCATATGTGTGTGTGTTTGCATGTGTGTTTCTTCATTAACCTCTGTGATTTTGTCAAATCCTGACTTTCACCTTTGGAAATTGCAAGGAGAGAATGGCATATTGGGGCTTAATCCTCCAATTCTCTTTTCTATTTTTATATTATAGGTATAAATTGAGTCACTTTAAGCCTGAGTTCACCTGACTGTCCTCTTTATAGATCTCTCCCCTTTTTGAAACATCAGTTTTTTTCTCTTTCTCTTCTTCTTTACCCCTCACTGGGTCATTGTTTTTTGGTATCACATTGTATCAAAAGACTTCCTGAAATAGTGCAAGTAAATTCTCTCTTCCTTTGATTTACCTCAAATCTCTTGAAGGGCTTCCATTTTCTGTATGGTATCATTGTCCTTAATCACTTGGAGGCTCTTCTGATACAGCCTTATGTGATTTGGGTATGGTTTTTGTTGTTGTTGTTGTTGTTTTTGTTTTACCTTCCTGCTTTATTGTATTTGCAGGCTTAGTACAGGTGTAACTATAACCAAAGCAGCTGGAAACAGAGCCAGAGGTGGGCGTGGTGAAGCAGATTCTGAAACTGGGTGTACCTCAAGCTTGAAAGTGATTGAACGGCAACAAAATGGTAACTCTTGTTCCTTTATTTCTCTTCTGTTACTTGAGCAAGTTCACTAAGGAAGACCAGCTATGGGGGTTGTGTTCCTTTGTTTCAACTTACTACATGTGTTTAAAAAAAAAAAAAAAAAAAAAAGATTAAAGAAGACAATTTTGGTGATACAGATGAACTTTATTTACATTCCAAGAAGCAGACAGTCTCCTTTCTAAGAACTGCAAAATGGGGCAGAAGCTTTCATAGGATAAAGAATCAAGAACAAGGAAGAGAAAAAGAAGAAAGATCCATTTTGCTGGTGCTACACAGTCAACCTTGTTTGGGGTGAGAAGGCGCAGGGTTGCTGGATGCATGGGGACTGGCTGACTATACTTTGTTTCTGGTTAAGCTGAGCATTTACAGGGACAGGAAAGTTATCTAAGTTTCTGTCTCTTCACATGGCAGCCTGGGCAGGAGTTCAGCCTCCTGAACAGGAGTTTCTAGGCTCCAGCTGAAACTAGAAAACTATTTTAACACATGTGATTAAAAAAAAAAAAAAATCATTAAATAGCGTACTGTAATGTCTTTAACCAAGTGGCAGTCCCGTAAAGCAGTGTGAGAGGCATTTCCATCGACTAGTATTAGATTCTGTTCCATGTGTGTCTTACCTTTCCATCTCCCACCCAGTTCGAGCGTGAGAAAAGATTAAAAAAAAAAAAAAAAAAGTGCTGTCAAAAAGCCAGTTGGCAAGTCAGAAGCATGCAAACCAGGGAGGAATAGCAGATAGATTAGATGATGGGATCTGGACCAGAAACACCGCAACAGGCTTGAACTATGGACAAGAAACAATAAGAAAAAAAAAAAATAAGAGTGATTCAAGTAAAGACCTGCATCCACACACAATAAAGCAGCTACTAAGGGTGGAGGAGATTAACATTCACTGAGTATCTTCCTGGGACTGTGCCCCCTCCAATGTGCTTTTCCTTGGGTGATCTCGTAAATTATAGGAAACTCACACCTTTGGAGTATGGTTTTTACTTAGTGGAGTAAGGTAATGCAAAGTTAAGGAGCACAGAGGCTGGCTAAACCTAGTATATTTGAATTCACATTATGAGTAGGCACATTATTTGGGGGTTTTATTTTAAGTGTGAAGAATGGCAGGACTTTGGGGTTTCAGTGAGCCCTGTACTGCTGAGGTGGTCATAGGTAGAATGGCATCTAGAGCTGATGAGAACCACATTGTCTTCTCTGCCAAGACCACAGCAGGAGTCCTGCTTTGAATTCCAAAGACTACTCTGTAGGTGAAAGAAAGGCAAATAGGACCACCTTCAGAAGAGAAGAGAGTGGGGTCCGAGTTCCAAAGTCACTAAGAATCATGTATGGTCAACTTTATCTTTGGAAATTCCTTAATTTGATTTTATATTGCCGGCCGCTAGGCCATGTAAATTAACTCCTTCTGTTGCCCTGTGTATGTTGTCTATGAGTTCCCTTTCCCTGGTTCGTTCTGAATCATTGGGGAATGGCAACTGTAAATTAGGGAGGGAAGGATAAAAGAATTTCCCCTAATACTTTTGTTGTTGTTGTTGTTGTTAGGTGCAGCACAGATGTCTTTGAATTTCTCTAAATTAAATGAGCTTCTGGTACAACTCCGTGGCTACCAGGAGAATAAGGCAGGCTCAAAACTATGTCATGTAACTCAAAAAATTAGAGATACTGAGTCTTAGAGCAATATAATCATGAAAAACACTGTAACTTACCTTAACATATTTGGAGGACTATCCAGTGAAAGAGGAATTAGAACAGAGATGGTCATTCTCAAACAACAATTACCAGCTGTTACCATGACTGTCTGGAGCTCTGTATTGAAAAGAATGTGAGACAACATCCAAGGTCAATGAGAAGGAATTATACTTGACAGTGATGTCCATCCAACGCTTGAAAGAAAGCCAGTGCCCAGGTGTTGCATGTGATGGAAACAGAATGCCTATAGTTGACATAGAATGAGAACTTGAAATTCTTTTTTTTTTTTAAAGATTTTATTTATTTATTTGAGAGAGAGAGACAGTGAGAGAGAGCATGAGCGAGGAGAAGGTCAGAGAGCGAAGCAGACTCCCCATGGAGCTGGGAGCCTGATGCGGGACTCGATCCCGGGACTCCAGGATCACGCCCTGAGCCGAAGGCAGTCGTCCAACCAACTGAGCCACCCAGGCGTCGAGAACTTGAAATTCTTGGAGAATTCTTAAAGAACTTGGAATTCACATGAGGTTGGGAATGCTGTTTTCTGTCATTACACTAAGTCGAACAAGTCAGTCTGGAAAGAGAGAATGGGAGAGAAAGAGAAGAATAGAGCATATTTTCAGAAATAAGAAAACTTACCACTCTTCAGAGTCTCCTCCCTCTTTCCTGGTAAGTTTCCACTTGTCATTCATTCCCTCATAAAGAAATCAGTGCATGCTTGCAGTAAATTTCCCTTTTTGGCTTTTGCTAATCATGTAGGTTTCTGGCTTTTGCAATCAAACACTCCCTAGAGGCTTATGTTTCAGTGGGGGCATATTTCAATCCCATTTAATTCAATTTAACCAATGTTTATTGAATGCCTGTTATGCTCCTTGTGTTCAATAATTTGGGTCAAGTTATAAGCCTGGCCTATGACTGGAATCTATGAAAGATTCAAAGGGAAGAGCAGTCATAGATTATGATGAAACATAAATAAATTAAACAAGACAGAAGATAATGAGAAATTCTTAGGTCTTCCCACCCAGGGTGTGTGTTCTGATTTGTCTTTAAATTCTGTCCAGCTCATGCTAGTTGGCAAGAGGTATGGGGGGCAATGGCTGACACAGCCCTTTTTAAGTGCAAACCTGAGGGATGAGAGGAAATTTGACACAGGAATTAACAGCCAGCAGTGGGGCTTTGTGAAGAATACAATCCAGTGAAGCCCTTCAATTATGCAAGATCTTTAAAAAAAGAGTTATTCAGACACTACTGCCTTAAACTCTGAAGATAATAAACTTCACTTAAAGTCCTAAATGGATTTACTGTCCAATGATGACTGAGATACAAATAGAGCTTTTCGCCCACAAAAACCATTACCAAGACACAGCTGATTAAAAAGTTAACCAAAATCCCTATCCCAAGTTAGAACCCTTAGCTCTAGGAAGAGCCTCATAAAATAATAAACATAAAAACAGTTTCTGTTTGTCTTCTGACTGCAAAATCCAGACCAAAGGAAACCCAAACCAAGTCAGAAGTCGGGAAGGAAACTCTTTTAATTGGCCATGAGCAACCAAACTTCCTCTTCAGTTAGCTGTGCTCCAGTAACTGACACCAGGAACAGTGCCACCACTGTCCCCAAATCAAATGTCTCCACTGCCACCCCCACCAGAAAACGGATTTGACAAAACTCCTCATGCTCCTTCCTCTGAATTGAAGTCGTTGCACAGTGTTATCAGGTGAGTAGAGCCTGGGTAACATGCTCCAGCCCTCCCTACGAGAGATGCTGGAAAAACAAGCTACCGCCTTTACTCATGAGGTAGCAGGGCTCAAAGAGTGGGAAACTCTCCAAACTCGGGAAAGTTGTGCAAAAGGTTCTAGTCAAGCAAAAACATGCCAGTGTCTCTCACGTCACCCAGAGGATTTATTCCTCAGACCTCAAATTCAACCAGTTAATAACCTCATTTGGTGAAAGTTTACCAGCCGTCCCCTGAGAATGATTCTCCCCTTCTTCTTCTTCTTCTTTTGAAGATTTTATTTATCTATTTATTTGAGAGAGCAGGAGAGATCGCAGAGAGAGAGGGAAAAGCAGACCCAGCCACCCCTCCCCTTCTTCTCCTTCGAACCCAGCTTCCCTGTTCTCAGGACAGTTCCTGACCGCAGAGCCTAGGGGCTGGGTCTCGCTCACCTCAAGTCAAGTGGACACTGTCGACACCCTGCAAAGAAACTGCTTAGTACAACGGCAAATAAACCTTCTGGAATAAACCCTGAACAGTCACATGAGGTACTCCCAGCCATGACCAATACCTATAAAATGTTTCCTCAAAGAGTCTGGCAATATTCCGCAGATGAGTTTGCTTCTGACAATCAGCTACTCACGTACGCTACAATAGAAGGCTGATTATTTTTATTTCCACATAACTGTTGATCTTGGAACGAGGGATGCAATTGCTCACGATTAAGAAGGATCTGAAACATCAGAAAACCTGGAACAGGGATAACCCGTGTCCATTTTGGTAATCCTTTTGGCAGAAGCAACAGGAGCATTTGTCGTTTAATCTACTTCTATATTTTAGGAAAATTGAGCCCTGAGTCAGTTACCCAGAAGATGCAAAGGAACTCAGCCTTGCGTAACAGATTCCACATGTTAGCAAAAACACTTTTCACTCCCAGAATCCCTGAGGAAATTAGGAAAGAAGGACATGGCTCAGTCTAGAAATTTTCCTCAATATGTATTAATTTAGTTTTTATCTTAAAACTCTATCTTCTCCTTTTTTGAGGGAAGACATTTAAATTAGGAGATTTTTTTTTCCCCTGAGGCATGAATGTCCTTTAATTCAAAATTAGAGGAAGAGGCTCCATGAAGAACACTAAGGGCTTTGTGATGGCAACAGGAAAAGCCCGAGAAAAGAGAGAACCTTGCTGAAGGATCCATGCCTGAGAGGGAAGGGTGGGCTTTGGTGGGGGTGGGGGGAGGAAGGCAAAGAGTGAAGAAGATGAAGGAGACCGGGAAGTGACTATTATTTCAAGAGATGGCCCCGATAAGCTTATTGTAGAGCATGGAGCACGGTCAGTGACCTTTAACTGGACTCAGGTTACGTTAGCTGTCAGTATTCAGTTGCCTCAGGAAGGTCCCAACCTTTTGAAAGATTCATACAAAGTAGAGCTCAACTGAAACTATGCCTAGGACGGCATTAGGGTTTTCACCTGTTGCGTCCAACATCCAAATAGTTACTTAGGGCCGCTCTGGCTTCCACTTGCCATGACAAGTAGGACGTTGTGGTCCCCAACTTAAGCATAACAGTGTTGGATGCTCAAATAGAGACAGTGATTGTCTCGGGGTTGGGGAGGTAATTGAGGGGAGAGAGAACGGGGATCTACGGGATGACTTTAATTTCACCGAGACGGTTTCTCTTTGCATGAGTTGTGAGAGTAGTCCACAAAAATGTCATCTTGAATAGTTCTATTTTTAACAGTTTCTTCATTTTGTTTGGTTCCCCCAGAAGAGATGCCATCTCTTATATTTTAAATCTCCTTTAAAGAATCTAATTTTATAGTGCCATCCAGACCAAAAATATGTCAATTTAGTGAGGGAGGATATTTAATTGCTTCAGAACATCCACATTTTGAAAAATAAACATGTTTCTTTTTCTCCTTGGTCAATTTGGCAGCACAATGTAACTTATTTGTGGCTGTTATTTGTCTCCACAATTTCCCTTAATAGTAGGTTTCACAGTCTTTATGTTCATGAAGCATTTCCTTATGTCTGGACCAAATCCCTTTTTGCTCTAATTTGAGGCCAGAGACTCTGTGGAGTTGCTCACAATTGTCTATTGAATAGACAAACACTTGGAGTTTGTTTTGAAAACTCACTTCAGCCTTCTCTTCACCAGGGTAAACAATTCTCATCTTGCAGCCTTTCCTCAATAGCGCTATATAATGCGTCCATGATAATGTGCTCATGTACGAAATTGGAAGCAGTTCAACAAATTCAGACTGGTTCAAGAAACGCAGCACAAAATTGACTTGACTTAATCCTATTATCCCTCATATTTGAATGGTACTTTAATTTACAAAGTACTTTTATTAACAATAGCTCATTTTCTCTCCATGACAGATCTGTGAGATGAATATTATTTTTCTTTTCTTTTTGTCTTTTTCCTGACAGAGGAGGCCACAAAATCTCAGACCACACTGCCAGTCAGTGGGAAAGCAGAGATTGAAACTCACTCTTCTGAGCCAAGGACCAGGTGGATTTCCATTACCCAGCAGCTGCCTACGGTGGGCAAGTCTGGTGCAGGGTGTTGCTAAGGATCCCACCACGAGTACTTGATTCCCACAGGTCTGCTCGCAGAGGTAAGGGAAAAGGTCTTGGGAAAGAAGTGGAATGAGCTGGGCTTTGAGGGTTAAGTAGGGTTTGCATAGGTGGAGAAGAAAGTTAGGAACATTCCGCGTTCAGGGGATCTGCCCATGGGAAGATACGTTGTCTAGGATCACTGTTTCTTAAGCTTATCTCTTCTTAAGTAGAAGGCATGCTTTGAGATAGGATGAAGTTCCATGGTTAAAGACCAGGGCTAGGAAGTCCCAGGGGCCTGGATTTCAATCTGGATTTCACCAAGTACTAACTTCTTGGTCCAGAGCCATTTCCTTCATCACTGCTTGTTTCGTTTTCTCATCTGTAACATTGGAGGATTAAGTGTATTCATTCATGTAAATACACAATAAACATTAGCTATCAATGAACAAAAAACACTAAAGAGAATAATTATATACAGCATGCAGTAGGAATAAAGGGTAGATAGATCTATTCCTAACTCATGTCTCAGAGTGTTTCATTTCCCAAAGATGGGACATGATCCAAAAGCATTCCTATCCTTGCCCCCAGTGCCTTGTGCTAAAGTGTAAGAATTTACACTTTCATTTAATAGGAAAGGAACTGAAGAATAATTTGGTGGACGAACTCCTTATCCCTTCCACAAAGATAATTTTCAGTTCTCACTGTTACATATTCGTGAGTTCAGTGAACTTAACCTGTACCCCCCAAATCTAAAAGGATAAGAAAATAAATTGCTGGCTCCATTGGTCTAAACTGTCATTTACTTTCTGATTAGAATGCAGGTTGTAGGTAATTGTTGTGCATGATTTGCTCTTTATGTTTGTATGGCTAGTTCTATAAAATTCTATAGAATTCACTGTATTCCCTATCCTGAATTTAGAAGTAAAGGAATACAATTGGAGTCACAGCACACTTAACAAGTATTTGAGTACTTGAGTACTCCCAACAAGATGGGTCATGCATGGGAAAACCCTCTATCATGTGTGCTCTGGACGAAAAGGAAAATGAAATCACCAGTTTAGGGGCCAATGAGGAGAGCTTTTGTTGTGGAAGTGGGAGAGGCAAATATATCTTGCTATAGGGTGATCAGTGTCTCTGTTTTGAAATGGAAGAATGGAATATTGCAAAGAGTTTTCATTGTCATAGGTGAAAGGCACAAGGGTACAGCCTCCTAAATAATCATGGGTCTGGTTTTCTTCCTCCAGTGGACTTCTTAGTGTGGTGAGAGGAATGTCATTTGGAATTGCAAGGTAGTTGTATTGGTTCTCTAGGGTTGTAGTAACAAATTACCACAAACTTAGTGGCTTGAAACAATGCAAGTTTATTTTTTTTAAGATTTTATTTATTTGTCACAGAGAGAGAGGGAGGATAAGCTGGGGTAGTGGCAAACAGAGGGAGATGCAGGCTCCCTCCTGAGCCTGTTGCAGGACTTGATCCCAGGACTCTGGGATCATGACCAGAGCCCAAGGTAAATGCTCAACTAACTGAGCCACCCAGGTGTCCCATAACAGTGCAAATTTCATTGTTTTGCAGTTCTGTAGAAATCCAATATGGGTCTCATCAGCTAAAATCAAGATGTTGACAGGGAAAATTTCCCTCCTAAAGATTATAGGAGAGAATTTGTTTCCTTGCCTTTTCCAGCTTCTGGATGCCATCCACCTTCTTTGGCTCCAGATCATCTCCCTTTGTCTCCAAAGCCAGCAGAAGTGAGTCCATTCGTTTTCACAGCGCATGGCTCTAACCTATTCTAGAGCATCCCATTTCCATTTGTAAGGTTCCCTGTGATTACACTGGGCTCACCTGACTAATCTGGAAATCTCTCTATTTTAAGGTCAGGAGATTAGCAACCTTAGTTCCACCTCCAACCTTAATTTCCCTTTACAGGAAGGGGGAACATATTCCCAGGTTGCAGAAATTAGGACGTGTTCATCTTTGCAAGACCATAATTCTACCTCTCAGAGTAGACGTTGATACCAAAAGACAGCTCAAAATCGTTTGTTCAACAGATCCACTGATTAGCCAGATTGGAAGTCCCTCTTTTGTCCAAAAATATCAACTAAAATTATTAAGACGTGAACACCTCAGTGTCAGCACTTATCTGGAACAACGGTTCTGCCCACTAACTTGGAGAGAGGCAAGGGAAGAAGATGAAGAAATCCCAGGCAGTATGTTTTATGCTCAGCTTCCACCTCCAACAATCTGTTCTTTGTCTTTATTATGCACAGTAAGGGCTTTCTGTGTTCTAAAAGATAATCGACTGGCATTCCGAGGCATACCAAGAGTGTCAGCACAAAGTTCTGCAGAGCTCTACCATGCCCACTTGCCATCTCTGTACCGTAGCTCAAGCGGCTTGTAATAATCTTGGGGTCATTTCTTGTTGGCTTTCCCTCCTTCCTAAGGATTGAACTTTCACTTCCAGAATGCCCAGGACAACAGAACTCCAACTCTGATCTCATTAAAAGAAAAGAGATAATTCAGGTTCTGTCAAAATTCAAGTCATGACTCATCTCTCCAGTTGAGTTACAATCATCAGAAAGGAACCTCCTCACCCCCCAAAAAAGAAAGAGAGATTTTAGGAAAGTTAAATTCAATTTTTATATTGTATATTATTATTTTAAAGTTCTGAGAGACCATGGGGTGCCTGGGTGGCTCATTCAGTTAAGGGCCTGCCTTTGGCTCAGGTCATGATACCAGGATCCTGGGATTAAGTCCTGCATTGGGCTCCCTGCTCAGTGGGGAGTCTGCTTCTCCCTCTCCCTCTGCCTCTCCAACCTGCCTGTGTTCTCTCTCCCTCTCTCTCAAATAAATAGATAAAATCTTTAGAAAAATTAAGTTCTGAGAGACCATGAATGATTTCTCTTCATTCATCCCTCTTCCATCTCAGCCTAATGGTCAAACAACTTGCATCAGAGAAAATGATCTTGTTTTGTCCACCAGAGCATACAACTCCACAAACTGTCATGAAAACATATTCTGAAGTTTAACAGTTTCTCTGTCTGGTGTACTCCTGGTCCAACCTAGTTTAAATCCATTTATTTGTTTATATTCTTAGAAGTATAAAAAATCTGACTTTCAACTTTATACAGAAGATGTTTAGATACTTAAAGACTCTTACCAAAGTTCATCCTTGCTAGGATGAAATCTGGAGAATACGGTATGTATTTTGGAAACACTTGGACTAATAATAATGCCCTTGGTGTCTAATCTGGACTCAAAGACTTTGTGTGTATGTACATGTAAGTGACTGCGTGTGTGTGTGCACACGTGTGTTCTTTTAAAAGCAGAATTGCCAGCAAACCCCATCCATATGGGACATCTGGAAACCCTGCCAAATCCCCCTTTTTTCCAGATCAAATAATTCCAGTCCCATTTAATTTTGCTTCAAAAATTCAAATTTATAAACATCAAAATGAACCGCACTGGCATGCACATATGTAGCTAAGTATCTAGGGTGACTTAGAGTCAAGCTCTCCTAAAAACAGGAGAACAAAAAAGTTACTTTTTTGTTTACTTCCTTCTAGCATTGGACTCTATGAAACAGAACCAAATATACCCACAGATTTTTGAGAGTCCAGTGGATTTGTGCCACTGCCGTAGGTTCTGTGGACTAAACCAGTGATCTGAGTTTTGTGACCTGCTTCAAAGATGCACATATAGGACCTATGAAGGGGGTTCCAGTGGAGCCACTGACTTGTAATTAACTCACATTTCCCATTTGCCCAGGGCTTCAAATGTGGACTTTTGGTCCTTTCCCTAAAGGAAGTCTTTGATGGACAAAGATGTTCATCATTCAGATATAAGCTTCTGTCCCATTATAGGCACCCCACCTATAGTACATTTGAAATGTGTTTTACAAATCCCATTATTATCTTATGAAAAGCCCAATTATATTGCATTGCATTTGTATTAAAGGCATTAATTTATTAACCATAAACATTTAAAATATACCACAATTATTTATAACCCTGTTATAAAATTAGGAGGAGGCCGTGTATGTATAAAATCTTGCCTTGGCGTCTGAGCCTTTCAATAAGAACCCACAGGCTCCCATGTGTGGCACTATGCCAGGATCCAAAAAAAGCAGGGTCTGTCTTTATTGGCTTGATGCTTTGATGGCCTTTGATCAGGCCATTGTACTAGAGCAGCCAAGATATAGGGCAAGATGTGGCCTTTCGGTAACCTTCCTTCTTTGTGCAAGAGTAAGACAAGTTAATTGGGCTTGACAGTACAGATGACCCTTTCAAGTCAGGAAAAATGAGACTGTTGTGCTTACCCCAGGTAGATAACCATTAATATTGCTTGTACTGTCTATGGGAAGAGAAAGGGGCTTGTTTGTTTTAAATGTTTTTCAAGGAAGGCAACAAAGATTCCGGGGGTGGGGAGGTGGGGAGAGGGTTTCCATCTAAGGAAACAATGGTGCCATTTGAAGGATTCAAGACACACTGAAAGGTAGAGAACACACTCCCGCTGATAAATTATTATTATCGATAACCCCTTCTTTGTCCTTGATTTCACGTAATTGTCAAAGTTCAGACTGTGAGACCTAGTGGACTCACTTTAGAGCTCTTTGTAGAAAACTACCTCTGGAAAAGGAGACGTCTTGTATTTTAGTAGCGACGGAATGTCGCGGGCAATCTGAGCTCATATTGTTTACACTTTATGAAGGCATTTGTTTTGCTCACAATATGTCCTAGAACTCTTTTCTCTTTGTGTTAGTTTGCGTCTCGTTCTGAGTGGCCCCGGTAACCATACGTGCGTGCACTGAGGGAGAGAGAGGTCATGTGGGAGATCTCCCCTGTAAGAGGGTCATTCACTCTTCTTATTAGAAAAAGCTTCCAGGGCTGGAAGATGGCACCAATTCTCTCCTCTTCCCTGTAGAGAACTAAAAAATTACAGGTACGCTCAGTGAGTCCAAGGTCCTTTGAGTAATATGACTTTGGTGCTCATTATTCTATTTTCACCTGTGTTGGTCCTGTTCTAGTTTCAGCAATTCAGAACCTCGTTTATTTACCTTTTCTGTTTTATTGAGAAATAATTGACACACAGTACTGTATAAGTTTAAGGTCTACAGCATAACGACTTTATTTACATATTTTGCAATTTCCACAATAAGTTTAGCTAATATCTGTCATCTCATATAAATACAAAAACAAACATTAAAATTAAAAGTTAAAAAAATGTTTTCCAGGGCCCCCCAGGTAGCTCAGTCAGTTAAGTGGCCAACTCTTGATTTCAGCTCAGGTCAGGATCTCAGGGCTGTGAGATTGAGCCCCACACCCTGCTCCATACTAGGAGTGGTGCCTGCTTAAGATTCTCTCTCTCCCTCTCCCTCCACCCCTCCCCACCACTTCCCCCAACTCCAGCTCAGGCTCAGGCACACACGTGTTCTTGCTCTCTCTCAAAAAAAATTTTTTTTCTTGTGATGACAACTTTTAGGTCTATATTTTCAGCAAATATCAAATATACCATGTAGAGTATTAACTATAGTCATCATGTTTTACATTACATTCTTAGTACTTACTGATTTTATAATTACAAATTTGTACCTTTCAATCAACTTCTTCCAATGCATGCCCCCACCCCACCTTGCCTCTGATAATCCTAGGTCCGAGTTTGGTTCAGTTTTTGTTTTGTTTTGTTTTTTGATTCCACATGTAAGATCATACAGTGTTTGTCTTTCTCCATTTTATTTCATGTCAACATAAAGCTTTCAAAGCTCATACATGTTGTCACAAATGGCAGGATTTCCTTCTTTTTTATGGCTGAATAACATTCAGTGTATATATCCACATTTTCTTCATACATTCATTCATCCATCAGTGGACTCCAAGGTTGT
This sequence comes from Neogale vison, assembly GCF_020171115.1. Lineage (NCBI taxonomy): Eukaryota > Metazoa > Chordata > Mammalia > Carnivora > Mustelidae > Neogale > Neogale vison. Next base: position 26,279,667 of record NC_058091.1, read on the forward strand.
TTCTATGTCCTGGCTATCGTGAATAATGCCACAATGAACATGGGGGTACAGATATCCCTTAGATGAGGTGATTTTGTTTCCTTTGGATATATACCCAGGGAATCAAATTTGGAAGAAATAGGAAGAGCTAGACAGACAGAGGGAAGGAATGAGGAAGGGAAGGGGGAAGAAGGGAGAAGAGAAAAAAGGAAGGAAGGTGGGAATGGGGGGGGGATCGAGGAAGAAGGAAAGAAAGAGTCAGAGGCAGGGAAGGAGGGAAGAAGGTAGGAAAGAGAAGAGGGCCAGTCTCAGAGGAGGTTCTTAGGTGGCGTGCAATGGGTTTTTGCTCTTTGTGAACATAGTCCTGTCATTAGGGCTATGATCTATGGATTGATGCCATGTGTCTTGTATCAGTCAGGAGAGATTTTCAAGTAAGTCTAAGATTTACCAGTAAAATGTGAAATAAATCTGAGTTTTATTGCCTAGCACTGATGGAATTTCATCATTATAGGACTGGCAGGGCTTCACTTTTATCCACTTACTGCTCTAAGCTTTGTGTATAGGTATCGTTTCTTTTGGAGAACAACCTGAAAATGCATACCAAATACTGGACAATATAATATCTTGTTTTCAGAATCATGTCTTAAGGACACATCTCTAAGGACACATTCAAGAGGAGAAAATCATTCTTGGAAAGTCTCTCTAAATAAAGAGATATGCTTAGGGCAGCATACCATATGATATCCCAAACTTGAAACTTTCTAACAGTGGAGGATAATTAAATTAGAAAATATCAATGCTATGAATATTATGCAACCATGAAAATTAGTGTGGTAGGTAGACATGAAAAAATATTTATAAACATAAAGTAAAAGCTAGTGTAAATTCTATACATACAAAAGACTACAATCATGAAATAATTTTTTTGAAGATTTTATTTATTTATTTGAGAGAGAGGCAGTGAGAGAGAGCATGAGTGAGGAGACGGTCAGAGGGAGAAGCAGCATGAAATAATTTTTATACACATTGAAAGGGTCTGTAAATAAAGGAACATGAATTCGATGGAATTTTGTATGTATGTGTTCTAGAATTTTCTGATACAATACTTCAAAGCCGATTTAATCATAGATCATTTACAGTAAAATTGATTCTTGTTTAGCGAATGAGTGATTGTTGGCAAAGGTGCATTTTCTTATATCAGTCTAGACAAGGAGCTGTTAGAATAGTTTAGGCACCAAACTTAGTCTATAGAAATTCTCTCGTCATCAAAGGCTTTAAGTGTAGTACACCCGATACGCTTGAAAAGATTAAGATGTTAGATTCAATATCTTCCCTTCATGACATGATCAGTGGAAAAAATCTTTTTTCATCACCTTAAAAATACAAAACCAGAATTACCACATGTACTTTCAGAAAAATAGTGGTAGTGTCTTAGGTAGTTAAAAAGAATCTGTTCTCACTCATTTTTTAAATTAGCTGAAGAGTTTTTAGCATTGTTCCAAATCAATAAGCAAATTACACTAATAAATATATTGTGAGTAAGGCAATATCTTATTAACAAAGCAAAAATTGGGTTCTCCAAGTTCTCTATGTGACAAATGTGCCTGCATGAAGACATTTATTTACTTCTTTATTGTTTATGGAAGTCTGCCATTCTCTCGAGACTATAAGTTCCTTTAAGGACAGATAATATGCCTTAGCATCATTTATACTCCCACATATGTGCTAGCACCTAGCACATGATTGGCATTCAATCATTATTTGTTCAAGTGAGTAACGAATGAACAGGCCAAACCAAAGATTTTAAACAAATTCTTTCCCTCTCCTAATTTCTGTATGCTATGTTAGAGTAAATTTGTTTACTGGAACAAAATCAGGATTGTTAACTAAAAGCTAAAAAGAATCCAACATTTAATAATGGAGTAAATTCTACCATATCCAGAGCCAAAGAGAAGTTCTACTTTTATATTTTATATATGTCTGGATTGTTTTAATTTTTTATTATAATAAAAATGCATATTTGAAAAAGCAGATAAGACACTATGTTGAAAATGTTTTGTTTGGGCATGCACACTCCATTTTAGGAATCTGTTGTTCCTAAAGGGGTAGAGATAAAAGGGAGTTTTAAGGGTACTGAAGCACAGAAAGACTGTAATGTGAATTTAAGATTTACATAGCTGGAACTAAGATACATGCTGTTGACGTAGATCTCCCCAATCCTTTGCTAAAGCAATTAAAAAAAAAAAAAAGCTTGTTTTCCTCTACCTTTAAAATAATAGATTAATTTTGCCTGACTTTGGGGGATGGGAAGGCAAGGAATCATGTTGTTTTGTACCTCTTGTGAGCTAGTATAAATTCCCCACAGGAGAAGGGAGAACAAATATTAGAAGGACAAGTCATAGCTCTTCTCTCCCCTTCCCACTCAAGCTGTTTTGTTCCAGGTTAGTAAGAACTGACAAGACTGTTTGCAGTTAAGCATACCTAATGGTCTCAGAACTGTGGCTAGACATTGAGGAGATTTTACTCTAAAATTTAATTTATGATGACTTGAAAATGAGTTAAATCTTCCCATTCTTTGTGTGTGGGCTTCCCAAGTTGATTTTCTTCCAGAAAGTAAATAATGGAAAGGGGAAAAAGAGTAATTTCATAGTGGGGCATCCAACAAACTCTACCTCACCCAGATGATCAAGGTTAACACCAACTGAGATAAGTCTTGCCAAGAGCATGAACCCTTGAGGTAATGTGCTCAGACAGGCACTTTACTTATCTCTGTGGTCTTTCTCTCCACAACCCTTAGTTCTAGTCTAATTATGCAAAAAGCATCATACGAATTCCAGTTGAGATACATTCTACAAAATGCCTCACTAAAACTCTACAAGTTCATCAAAAACAAGGCCAAGTCTAAGGCATTGTGACGGTCAAGAGTTGCCTGAGGAGACATGACACTAAATCTACTGTAGCATTCTGAATAATATCCGTCTTGGAACAGAAAAAGACATTGGGTAAAAATGAAGGAAATCTGCCTGAAGTATGGATATGGACTTTAATTAATGTCAATATATTAAAATCAGCTATTTTGTTATGATAAAAGCACCACAGTAATGTGAGATGTTAACAATAAGGAAGCTGGGTGCAAGGTATGTGAGAGCTCTCTACTCTCTTAACAACTTTTCTATAAATCTAAGCCTATTCTAAAATTAAAAGTTTAATTAAAAATAAAAAGTAGGGATATGGGAGGAGCCATTTAATGATACTAATGTTAAAGATTTAAGATTTCTTCAGGCATGAAAATTCTGATTGTCTGAGAAATATATACTAGTCTTTATGGATTAGTATTACTCTAAAAAATTCTTTAATGACATACTCTTTCAATAAATTTGAATAAGAGAAAAAGGAGTTATATCTGATGACTAGAAGAGACCTTGGAAATATTCTCACCCGAGCCCTTTATTTTATGAATGAGCTAATGAAGACCTGAGAGGCAGAGCCAGAGGGCAGACCCAAGCCCCCTTTTGCCATGCCCTCACACTATGAAGACCCCCTACAACAAAATACCAATTGAAGAAGCAAGCTATTTCTCAGATAACCTACCAGTCTTCTCTCAGTCTGCCATTGCTTTTGATCAGTTAATTCCTAAGGAAGGATCAGTCTAACATCCAGAAATAGGGTATCCTTGCACACTATTTTTTAATAACTTAAAGTTTAAAGTGATAGAGATATCAGTATAGCTGAATACACTTGTCCCCCCCAGCCATAGGGATACATTCCAACACCCCCAGTGGATGGTACCAAGCTCTATATATACTATCTTTTTTCCTGTACATACATACCTATGATTAAGTTTAATTCATAGAGTAAGATAGTAAGGAATTAACAAAAATAATAATAAAATAGAACAATTCTAATATAGAATAATATATAGAATAATAAAATTATGTCAAAGCAGTGTCTCTCTCTCTCTCTCTGAGAATATCTTATTGTACTGTGCTCACCCCTCTTGTGATGACATGAGATGATAAAGATCTTAAGTGATGAGATGAAGTGAGGCAAATGACGGCATTGTGATATACTGTTGGGTTACTACTGAACTTCTGAGGATAAGTCAGGAGGATCATCTGTTGGTTGATGGTGGGAAACTGAACACAGAGAGAGAAACCTGCACAAAAGGAGACTACTATACTACTCTAGAAATCATTGATATTCCCTGATTCTTTGCTGTAAAACTGCTCTGTATCCCTGGGGCATTGAAGCTGGTCTCTATGCCTGGAGGGTCAAAGCAGGTCTATCTAGACTTCTAGACCTAGAGGCTGAAAGTCTCAGCACATAAGTTTTCAGCATATATCCAGGAACATCCCAAAGAGAGAAATTGCTTACCCTAACTTTCAGCCATGTATGCCCCATTTCAGTGACCCCAAAGAAATGTAGACACTAGCTTTAAGGAAAAAACGTTCTTCTTTGCTCTCCCATCACTTCCTGGAGTGGCTGGGGCTATCTGTGTAACTAAAATGCCTTAATCAAGACCTTTTATGGTTCTTATAATCTTTAATGGTTGTGCGTATTGACCATTGTACAACGAACATGGCCCAGACACAGCTGTCCCATTTAGGACTGACACTAAGCCATGCATGAATCAGAATTGACTGTTGACGTGAATAGAGGTCTGGGTGTTTACATTTCCTTCTGCCCATAGGATAGATAGCTAAAGCCCTTTGCTATCTACCTTTTGTACATGGAGATAGCACTCTGTTGGGTAGTAATTGTTTTGATGAGTTTATTATTATTTAAAAAAATACACATTAGAGGTATGGGCTGATATTCCTTCATAATTCTATATGCCCAGCATGTAGGGTTTCTAAGCCCCTCCTGCTTTCCCAGACAAAGGAGTATGGACATCAGGGTGCTTAGGCAAGGTTACTAGACTATTAACACTCTAGCTCAAGAGTACAGTGACTGGAGACAAGTCAGGTTTCTTGACTTCTGATCCAGTATTCTGAATACGAAGATGTGATAGTTTAGAATTGTTGGAATTATTTTTTTACTCTTTTTTTTTTTTAAAGATTTTATTTATTTATTTGACAGAGATCACAAGCAGACAGAGAGGCAGGCAGAGAGAGAGAGAGGAGGAAGCAGGCTCCCTGCTGAGCAGAGAGCCCGATGCGGGCCTCGATCCCAGGACCCTGAGATCATGACCTGAGCCGAAGGCAGCGGCTTAACCCACTGAGCCACCCAGGCGCCCTATTTTTTTACTCTTTAATATTTCAAGCAAATTATAAATAAAGCCAGCCATTGTTAGGTGTCATGAAAAAAAAATGCACTGTATCAAATACTGGATACAAAGATTCTGCCTGAGTGTGCTCACACTTGCACTACATCTGAAATATTAGAATTATATTGCCATCAGGCAAAGATGTATTTATCCTTACAGAGAGCTTCTTTCTAAGTTATTTTTGTTTATAAAAAGGGGGCAGTTGTTTTCTTAAATATTCTAGAATATCATGCAAACACAAAATAATGTAGTATATTTTATAATGTATATAATATTTTATTTATGATTTTATGATGTAATATATAATATTTTCAGTGGGGAGAAACACTGCAATTTAAACATGTTCCCACAACTCAAGGCCCTAAAAATGTCAATAAATAACTAATTTGGGTAGACTGACTTACTTCCACTGTTCTAAAGCAGAATAGTCACCTTGATTAGTTTCACTCATGGATCAACAACCAGATATCACCAAGTCTACTGTGATTAAATGTCCTACGCTGGCGCTTCTCATATACAGGCAGCCAAAACAGTCCAAAATGAATTAGGACAAAGGGTAATCTATTATGCTACTGCCTAACTTTTCTGTTTGGGGCACAACTGTCCAGTAATAGCTAGAAGAGAGAATAATGAACGCCTTCTAGATAGAAGAAAAAGAAATCTTCCATGTTAGGTAATGCAAAGTTACCTTAGAAGAGGATTTCATCAAGAGAGATTTTCTTTCGAAGATACCATGATCTTTTATTTCTTGTAGCATACAAATGATAGTTAACATCAAACCTTGCTACACAAAGAGAAATCATCTGTCAAGGAGAGAAATTTCAAAGCCAGTTGTAAAAGTTGGGCATGAGATACAGGAAAGATGACCCCTGAGCACAGAGAGGGCTATAATATTCCACATCCTGGACCAGCATGATCCAGAAGAACTTTCTGTGATGATGGAAAGGTATTGTATCTGTGCTGACCAATCTGGTAGCCGCTAGCCTGATAGGGCTACTAAACACTTGAAATGTTCCTCCCAGTGTGAAGGAGGAACTAAAGTTTAATTGTATTTAATTTACATTTAAATAGCCACATGTAGCTAAATGGGGAAATCGCTGGGCAGTGCAGCTATAGACCCTGGGTCCTACCCTCTCTGTAGTATGAGAATTGTGGCACGTGGATCAAGGTAAGTGTTAGTTGACGTCCTAAGAAACTAATGTGAAGTCATTCTACCATTAAATCTCTTCAGCTGTAAAATAGGAATTTGGGATTCATCCAAGAAGGATGCTCTTCAGTAAAAATGTAGGAGTATTTTTCAGAATTTTTTTTAAAGAATCTTGTATTCCTGATCCACCAACAAGAGTTGTACCTCATATTTTCCTTAGTCTTCCTCTGTCTCTTGGTTACTCTGTAGAAACTTGATGATGGTTGCTTTAAAGATTTTTTTTTCCAATTTATTTATTTTCAGAAAAACAGTATTCATTATTTTTTCACCACACCCAGTGCTCCATGCAAGCCGTGCCCTCTATAATACCCACCACCTGGTACCCCAACCTCCCACCCCTCCGCCACTTCAAACCCCTCAGATTGTTTTTCAGAGTCCATAGTCTCTCATGGTTCACCACCCCTTCCAATTTACCCAAAAGCACATACCCTACCCCCCTTCTCTCAACCCCCCTCCCCCCATGCTTTAAAGAATTTTATAAAGAAGGGGTGCCTGGGTGGCTCAGTGGGTTAAGCCTCTGCCTTTGGCAGGTCATGGTCTCAGGGTCCTGGGATTGAGCCCCGCATCGGGCTTTCTGCTCAGCAGGGAGCCTGCTTCCCCCTTTCTCTTTCTGCCTGCCTCTCTGCCTACTTGTGATCTCTCTCTGTCAAATATATAAATAAAATCTTTTTAAAAAGAATTTTATAAACAAGGGTGCTTGGGAGACTCAATAAGTGCCTGCCTTTGACTCAGGTCCTGGATCCAGGGTCCTGGGATCCAGGCTTGCATTGGATTTGAGTACCTGCTTCTCCCTCTCCCTCTGCGTCCCACCCCCCCACAGCGTGTGTGCCTGCTCTCTCTCTCTCAAATGAATAAATAAAATCTTAAAAAAAAAAAAAAAGAATGTTATAAAGATTCAAACACTGCTGATAAAAAATGTAAGTAAAGCTCTCCATCAAGGGGCCTGATTACCCGAGTCACTTAAAGTTACATGTTTACATAAAGTTCTCCTTTTGTCCATGGTAAGTCTGTTTTGTCCATACACAGCCTAAGTAGAGAGGTCAAGTAGGCAGTTGAATGACCAAGTGTGTAATTCAGGAGGAGCTCAAGATTATAGCTTGCACACCCTGTCTTTAATTTTCAAAGAGTCACATATATCTCAATATTCACATTATTAAAATTGTAAAGTCCTTTAAGAGACGTCCTGCAGTGTAGTGATCTTCAGGTCTTTTCTATAGCATTTCACCTAGTTCCATATTCATTGTTTTATTATTTATTATATTAAATGAGATGAATCCAGTAACACTAGTACCATTTGCATTGACATTTTAATGAATTAGCCTTATGTATTTTTTTAAATCAGTGTTCTCGTTGACTACAATAAAACTTATGGATCGTAAAAATGTCAAAGTTCCATAAACAGCCCATTAACTTTGAACTGTTAAAATCAGCAAAATTTAATAAACGAATAAGGTTTTACATTTTGAATAGCTCTTTGGGGTTTAATGAAAGTTGAGCTATGATAAAATGTATAATGTGATGATATCGTATATTGGTATATATACTAACTTTTTTCCTACACAATACAAAAAATGCCAAACTTTTACATAACATGCAAAAAGAAAGTTAGAGATAAAGATATAAAAGACCTGTCCTGAATATCACTTTAGATGGCAGAGTATCCTCAGACCTTAGCCACAGCCACATTTAAAATTTTAAAAAGTACAAATTCAGCTGTTTACAAGACATTTTCACTTTAAAGGCCCTAATTTTCAATTCATTTTACAACATATATTGTACATATATTCTTTCTTTCTCTCATGTCTTTAAATGTGGAGCTTTCCTTTGCTCATCGTGTTTAAAATGAATATAATTAATTAAGCATTCTCTGAAATTCTGAAGTTTTGTCTTTTTTTTTTTTAACACACTAAACACTGGGTCTTTGCTGCCACCTGTTGACTATAATTGCAAATAATAAATCTTGTCTCCACAAATCACAAACTCCCATGGTTGAAAAAGCCCTTAGAAAACCATCCATACTCCCTCCTTCATTTGGTGAATGGTACAAGGGCTCAGCGGGGCTAAGCGACTTTCCTGATGCCATTCAAAGGAGACAGACCTGAGATAAGAATGTAGGTTTGGGACTTGGAGTTGAGGTCTTCTCTCTCGCATAGGAACCAGAGCACCTGAGAAGCATGGTATTCTTTGCATATGTCATGAAATACTGATGTGTTTAAATCCATTACATTAACAAGTAATGCTCTTTACTGAATCACCAGGGAACAAGTCTGTGCCTCTCCAAAAATACTATAGCGAGTAGGTCCATCTGAGGTGACATTCAAACAAGCATGGTATGTCTGGAAGATGGATAATAAGGTGGGCTTACCAGGGGTCTGTTTGCATGAGTGACTGAAGGGCCTTCTGGAAAAGTTTATATTGATGAGAGAGTAGAATCGAGGCCCTCACAGCTGACCACAAGGCCGTGCGGGAGCCTACGTACCCGTTAATGTATGTCTCAGAGTGACTAAAGGCTCATGTTTGAGTCTGCAAGGAAAAGACTGAAACAAAGAGTGAATAAAAATTAAAAGGGTTGGTCACAGTGTTGGCATTGCCTTCCTAGGTGAAAGGAAACAACTTCTCTGAGGCCTCAACCCATTTCCCAGGCACCATGAAAGGGCGTAAGTTCCTTCAACACAGGCACTGAGACATCCTCACCAGAGAGTCTGGCAAGGACAGAGGGAACACATGATGCCTGGATGACATATTTCTTGGCACATGGTAAATATCCTCTGTGACTCCTAGAATTAGCTAAAAAGTGAGAATTTAAATAAGTTGAGCTCTCTTGCTTGCTGGTGGCAACAGAGCTGGAGAAAAGTTATTTGGTTTCTATTTCCTTGAACTCCGGGCTAGTGCCATGGCATTGGTCCTTGGTAATCCAAACATTATAAATATGATGTTGAAAAATTGTAGGTAATTAATTTCTTTTTAAACCTGGAAGCTATGATAATCTGAAGGGAAGATGTTTGACCTTAAATATTTGATTCCTCTCAGTCTTAGTTTCCTTATATGTAAAAGGAGAAAATTATTCATCTACTCTTCCTACCACCTTGAGATGTCCAACAAAGTGCTTGAAGGTGTAAGACAAAAATAGAAGGTGATGTTTGTTCATTTAGCCCATCTTTTGCTTCTTACTGATAAGCAGTTGATTGTGACCATTTGGCCAATGAAATAAAAACAGAGGTGACCCACCACTCCCAGCCACAAACTGTAAAACCCAGTGGATTTCACTATATTCTGTCTACCCTAACATGATGCTCAGGGGTCACACCTTAGGATGGAGCCTCCATAGGTCTGGATTGGGTCCCGGAGTGTATACACATGAACAGAACCTCCCGACTGATCCATACTGGACATGTACCATGAAGGAGAAGTACTCTTTTGTTGATTTAAGCTGCTGAGATTCGGGGATTGTTACCTCAACACACATTACCTGGTCCCTTCTATTCCAGGGGCCTGGCCACATCTGGGATACCAACGTAAAATATAAAGAAACAATCTGGGTAAAGTGGACATGATTGAAAAAGGTGTTTAGGGAAAGGTTAAACAAAGAAAAAAAAGAGAGAGACTAACAATAAGAAATGAACGCTACTAATGAGAGAACTATTATGTTCTTCTGACTAGCTGGATTTTATATTTGGCTTAGAATTAGATGGTCAACAACCACTATGTGATGTTTTTAGATAACATCAGAATATTAATCTGTCATGCACTATCGTACCTTTACTGGCTTTAAGGAAAATCAGCTCTCTACCTGCATTTCGATGAAGCCTGTATCTGAAATGAAGAGAGAAATATAAAGTCTAACATACAGACTTTCTTTGCCTAAGATAGCACCTGTTGTACTCACCATGCCACAGAAGTCCCTATGAATCACAAACACAGATACATGATTTTGAAATATCTGAACTTGGATAAAAGGGACACAGACCCAGGGGACATAAACAGATAAAAACAAATCCTTTGTCAACAAATTTTCCATCCCTTCTCATCTTGGCTGAATGTCAATTTTAGATGAGGAAATTCTTCATGAGGAAAGGGATCTGCAAATTGCTATCTTGCATCGAGCCACTTTCACCCACACTTTGGCATGTTACAAAAAGTGACCCAGAAGCCATTACTGAGTGAAAGGATATCTTACCAGGGTAACACAAGTGAAAGAAAGCAATAACCAGACAATGAGGCCTTTGGTGGAGAGGCCTGGGATTTCCTAATAGCAAAAAGGCCTAATCAGTGGCCATGAAAGTTGTATCTCCAACTCCCATTAAAACAACACACACGCTTCTTCCTCTAACTCCCAAGAGGAGCCCAAGGAGAGCCGTTCACGGTACTTTCCAACCCAGACAGGTCGAACTTCTTTGCCCTTCCTGATGGCACTATGAAGAAAGCATCCACACAAAGGAAGTATTTTTGTTGGCACTCGGTTCAGAGCATGTTGACATCCCTGTTTTTAACAGTCCGCTGGCCAGCCTGGGTGTGGTTACCCTTTTTGAAAGTTGAGTCTTGAAGAAGTAGGTCAAGTGGGCCAATGCTGTGTTCTCTTGAGCATGACTACATTCTTGCGCTCGTTATGTGTGTGTGTGGTTTGGGGGCTGGTGGCTTGCTGACACAGAGTGCCACCTACTGAGTCACCTACCAGCATTTCTGCTTGCTCCCAGTGACCAGCAGGGTTGGCCTCTGCTTGAAGCAGGCTGAGCGGTGCAAGCAAACAGCTCTGTGCTGAGGTCAGAGGAAATGGATCAAAGTATCAGTGTAGCCCTAGAGACTGGGGCTTAGAGCTGAAATCAATAATCCTCCTCTGGGTAGGACGTAGAAGCAGAAGGAAGGTAAGGACCACGAGAGAATCAGAAGCAGGTAGACACGGGACTTTGAGCAGAAGTGTGAGCAACCATTCTAATTCAGTCAACCAGCCCTTCCCTCCATGACTGTGGCAGAGCCTGCTAGCTGCTCCCTCAAAATCCTCTTCTTCCTGGCTGAGAGCTGGGCTTTATTTTCCAGATTCCTTGTAGTAAGCATAGCTATGTGTCTGGGTTCTGACTAATGGACCGTGGGAAGAAGCACTCTGTGCTACTTTCGGGCCTGACACATAAAAGCCACCTACTCACTATCTCCTCTCCTTTCTGCTGCCTTGGTGCTGACACTGGAAGCCATGGGTTAATAACAGCATTGGTGTGATCAGCTTGGGTCTCGTCAAGGAGTAAATCCCAGCCTTCCACCTTTCTTAGTCCTGGCTGCTAGCTCGAAACCATTCAGTCCTGCAAAGTGAGAAACGAATAAACATCTTGATTTCGAAGCCACTGAATTTCTAGGACCTCTTTGTTTCTGCAGCAAGGCCTATCCTGCCTCTTACTATTTTTGTCACATCCATGACATTACCTGATTCAGACACTATTATTTGCTATGAAACCAGTGCACACTCTCCTAGCTCCCAACCAACAATGAATCTAGGGGTCTTGCATGATTTGACTCATTTTCCTCTCCAGGTTCATATCTCTGCACTCCCTCCCTTGTTCTAGGTGTTTCACCCCACTGAACTCTCACATTCCTTCCCTCAGATACCTCTCTCTCCCTCAGTTCTCCTCATTTCTATAAGACACTCCCCCTTCACAGCCTTCAGCTGCCCCTCCCACCTCTCCCCTGCCCGCTGATTTATACCTGGTTAAGACCTACTTATTCTGCCAATTGCAGCTTAGATATTACTACCTTGAAAATCCTTGTCTGTCTCCCCCAAGACTGAGTTCAGTGACCTCTGTGCTCCCACAGCACTTTATCCAGTAGGTCCTACTGCACTAGTCTCTCCTCCAGGATCTCCCTTCCATGAGAACATGAGCTATGTTTGTTATAGTCATAACTGAATCTCCAACTCCCAGGATGGTAGCTGGAATGTGGTGCATACTATTTATTATTATTATCATCATCATCATCATCATCATCATTACATGAAAGACCTTATCCTGAAGTGGTCAGCAAAATCCTAATAATGTGAGATAATGTTTGAGAATAAGACAACATTATTTTTATATCTTCTTATAATTACATTGTTTTAATTCAGTCCCTTGTACATGGATGTTACCTGTGCATATCTCTGTTAAATGACTATATTCTTTAAGAAAAACTTCTATTTTTGCTATTTGAGGTAAAATTGACAATCTTTTGACCCAATATTTGCATTTTTTTCAGAAAATGACTGTTTTCCCATTTTCCTAGATGTACTTCCATATGCAGAAGTATACTATTTTCCAAGAGTGATAATTGGAAAAATTCCAGAAATATCAATGTAGCAATTGAAACAATGAGCTATATATGAGGAATGGATACCCCTGATAACTGACACAAATGCATGAGCAATATTTTTGACTGATAGAACAACTTCACTTCAGGTTTAGAATTGGAGCTCAAGGTTTAATATGGAGGGTAGGAGATTGTAGTGGGTTGCCAAATCCTGCAATCAAGCAGATTAAAAATCTGATCAAGAACTCAGATTTGGGAAAGCCTGTTAGAATGGAGCTGATTTCAACAATGGAAAGCCTGTAAGGTGTAAACGCACACCCACACACTCAAGTATTCTAGGAGAATAGATTCTGAAGAGCTGAGTCTAAGAAGACTGATGTGGGACATAGAGCAAAGTGAATCTTATTCTATTGGGGTTTTGGATTTTTCTGGCAATCTTGAGTTTCCAGGTTAATTCTCAATAATATACCTTGTGTTTGTACTATATTGTGATGAGAGATTGCCTGATAATAGATAATATATTTTTACAATTTGTACATTCTTTCCAGAATGGAGACACATAGTCATGAGTTGTGTGCACAGGTTGAGTGTTCTTGGCTATTGTAGGTGGTACGCACATGTGTTTTCATGGAAACAGTCTAGATCAGAATAAACTGGAAGCATATGGTATCACTGCAAGTTTCCAGAGTATAGTACCTCAAGCAAGGCAGATCTAACTCCATTTGAAGGATCTAGGAAGTATTGGGCAACATCTTTAAGGACCAAGAGAGAATCAGTGGTTTAGAAAGTAAAATTAGCCTCAGACTTTGGGCTTAGAAGAAAACTACTGGAGGTATGAAGTCATGAGCCCTAAGAAGGAAAGCCTCCCTTTCCAAGAGACTCATGCAACATTTGCAGAAACCAGACAACAGCATAAGCATTGCCAAGATCTCTATGATTTGGAAACTTCACCAGATAAGAGAAAGGATCCAAGAGTAACTGGATTTGGTTAAGCAATTGATCTAGAGTAAAGTTCTTTTTTTTTTTTTTCAAGCTTCTATTAAATTCCAGTTAGTTAATACAGTATAATATTAGTTTCAGGTGTAGAATTAAGTGATTCATCACTTACAACAATACTGGGCACTCATCACAACAAGTGCACGCCTTAAAACACATCACCCTTTTAACCTCTCCCCTCCAGCAACCTTCAGTTTGTTCTCTACAGGTAAGAGTCTGTTTCCTGGTTTGCCTCCCTTTCTTTGTTCACCCTCCATGTTAATCTGTTTTGTTTCTTAAATTCCACTTATGAATAAAATCATACGGTATTTGTCTTTCTCTGACTGACTCATTTCACTTAGTGTAATACTTTCTAGCTCCGTCCGTGTCTTTACAAATGATAAGAGTTCATTCTTCCTTATGGCTGAGTAATATTCATATATATATGTACATATACATATAATATGAAGAAATAATATGTGTGTTTGTGTGTGTGTGTGTGTGTATTTCTTTATCATCAGTCAATGGACATTTGGGGTCTTTCCATAATTTGGCTATTGTTGATACTATAAACACCAGGGTGTATGTACCTCTTCAAATCTGCATTTTTGTATTCTTTGGGTAAATAGCTAGTAGTGCAATTGCTGAGTTGCAGGGTAGTTCTATTTTTAACTTTTTGAGGAACCTCCAAACTCTTTTCCAGAGTGGGTGCCCCCATTGGCATTCCCACCAACAGTGCTGGAGAGTTCCTCTTTCTCTGCATCCTTGCCAACACCTGTTGTTTCCTGTTTTGTTAATTTTTGCCATTCTGATGAGGTATGAGGAGATAGCTCATTGTAGTTTTGACTGGCATTTCCTGATGATGAATGATGTTGAGCATCTTTTCATGTGCATCTTGGGCCTCTATATGTCTCCTTTGGAAAAAATGTCTATTCACATCTTCTGCCCATTTTTTAACTGGATTATTTGATTTTTGGTATTCAGTTTTATAAGTTCTTTATGTATTTTGGATACTAACCCTTGATCAGATACCTCATTTGCAAATATCTTCTCCTATTTGGAAGGTTGCCTTTTAGTTTTGTTGATTGTTTCCCTTACTGTGCAGAAGGTTTTTATCTTGATGAAGTTCTAGTCGTCTATTTTTGCTTTTGTTTCCCATGTCTCGGGAGACATATCTAGCAAGAAGTTACTACAGCTGATGTCAAAGTGGTTACTGCTTCTGTTCTCCTCTAGGATTGTGATGGTTTCTTGTCACATGTTTAGGTCATTCATCCATTTTGAATTTTTTTTGCATATGGTGTAAGAAAGTGGTTCAGTTCTCATCACAAGTCTAGCACTTAAACTATGGGAGGCACCCCAACTTGGAGTAAAAGCAGAGCTACCAAATCTGAGGAGGGCCAGCAGAGGGCAGAGCAGTGAATTTTGAACCCCCGCCAGCTGGGATTTAGGAATTCTGCAGCTGTCAGGATAAACTAAAGGCTGTTAGTGAATGAAGGGTAGGGATTGACTGGGAAATTGGGGCTGCCGTAAGAGGACAAAGAAACCACCCGGAGTGAGCCCATACTTCTGGTGAGTAGATACTACAAGTATGAAAATTAGGAATTAGTCTCCACCATCTCTTCAAAGTATATGGACTATACAACTAAAGTTAGGAGTTGGCCCTGTTTCTGATGTTGGAGAAAGGAGAGAAGGACCACAACAGATGTGCCCCAGGAATGTGAAATCAGCACCCTGAATCCTTCTTGCTCAGGTGAGATCCAGACACAGTCTCTCTTCCATACTCCTTCTAGACATTGGCTTGCCTGGGAAGGGAGGGAATCCCTTCACGAGAAAGCCCACCACACTGACATCAACTCAGAGTGTCCTTTGGGGGCTCTGGGGACAAGAGATTGGGTTTGGAAGGGTGACCAAAGCTTAAAGCCACATTATGGAACAAGATCCAAGAACCTGGTGAGATTTTGAAGCCTGCCAAGTCTGTGGTGCTATGGACCTCAGCGCAAAGTTTTATTCCAGCACCTACTGCCAATCACCTGGCTGGGAGAATATTCTTCCTTGCCCCAAGGCAGAGAGAGCGTGAAGACATTGCTTCATTCTTAAGAAGTTCATGTGTTACAAGAACTTTGGTTTTGTTTGAACTCACAGATGGGCTGGAAAGAGAGGACAAATTGGCCGTATTTACGATGAAAGCTTTTCTTTGAGCTCAGAACCTCATCTAAACTGTGGAAAGAGGTCTTGGAAGCAGCCAGAGTTGCTGTTCCTTGAACCCAGTGAACAGCATGTGTTGAGAGGGGAACACTGGAATGCTAAGACCCCAGTATAAACGCAAGAGCTTCACCAGACAGCAACTAGCTCTTAAAAAGAAATGCAAACAGAAAGACACCCTGAAGCTCTGGGTGATTGCTCAGTGAGGGTTCAAAGGAGCTTCCCTATGGACAAGCTATAAGAATCTGTTTGTTTATAAAAATGGAGCTTCCCTTACATACACTGTGGTCAGCACACTAACTAGTGTTTCACCCCTAAACCTTTATGCCCTGTGGAACTAGCCATGCCCTGCTCTTTTGCTGACCCTGAAATCAAGCACAAGTAATAGCTAATTGTGAAAGCTCTATGTACTATGAGCATTCACCAGTCATTCAGCACCTTCTCCACAGCCTTCCTGTCCCTCTCTGCATTCTTGTCTTTTTTCCTTTTTTAATTGCAATATAGTTAATGTACAGTGTTACATTAGTTTCAGGTGTCCAATATAGTGATTCAACAATTTTATACATTACTCAGTGCTCATCACAGTAAGTGTACTCTTAATTCCCATTACCTGTTACACCCATCCCCATGCCACCTTCCCTCTGGTAACCATCAGTTTGTTCTCAGTAGTTAAAAGTCTGTTTTTTAGTTTGTCTACTTTCCTCTATTTATTTTGTTTCTTAAATTCCACATATAAGTGAAATCGCATGGTATTTGCCTTTCCCGGACTTATTTCACCTAGCATTATACTTTCTAGGTCCATCCATGTAGTTACAAGTAGCAAGATTTCATTCTTTTTTATGGCTATGAATTATATATTTCTTCTTTATCCATTCAACTATCAATGGACACTTAGGCTGCTTCAATAACTTGGCTGTTGTAAATAATGTTACAATAAACATGGGGGAGTGCGTATATCTTTTTGAATTAGTGTTGTCATGTTCTTTGGGAAAATTCCCAGTAATGGAATTACTAGATCATATGGTGATTGTATTTTCAATTTGTTGAGGAACCTCCATACTGTTTTCCACAGTGGTTGCACCAGTTTGCATTCCTACCAACAGTGCACGAGGGTTCCTTTTTCTCCACATCATCACAAACACTTGTTCTTGCTTATATTTTTTATTTTAGCATTCTCATATCTCATTGTGGTTTTGATTTGTATTTTATTGATGATTTGTGAGTAATGCTGAACATTTTTTCATCTGCCCATTGGCCATCTATATGTCTTCTTTGGAGAAACCTTTGTCTGTTTTACACTTCACCACTCACACAAGCTCTAATTTCCCTGCCACAAACTCTGGGTCTCTTAACCTAACTTGATTTTGGTCTTTGGACTTCTCAGATTTGGTGGAACTTCAAGCTCTAACCTCATTCTTGGATCTTGTCCCATAATGTGACTTCAAGCTTTTTTTTTTTTTTTTTTTTAGATTTATTTATTTTCTCTTAGATAGAGGTGAAGGTGAGAGGAAGAGAGAGAGAGTCTCAAGCAGACTCCCCACCAAATGGAGAGCCCAATATGGGGCTTGATCCCAGGACCCTGATATCATGACCTGGGCCAAAATCAATAGTCAGCCACTTAACCAACTGAGACACCCAGATGCCCCATGTAACTTTAAGCTTTGCTCACCCCTTCAGACCAGTTTCTGGCCACCAAAACCCCCAAAAGACGTGCCAGCTTAGTGGGATATCTAACGAAGAGATTCTCCCCATTATCTGACAGATGAGTTGGCAAAACAGACCCTCAGAGTAGTAGTCTTGGGCTACTTGTGTTTCTGATATCAGGGTTATGCAAGGAAATTCAAGCTCAGTTAAACATGAATTTAAAACAATCTATTTCTAGCATGACTTTCAGCTGAGTGGACACAGAATGAGAAATCAATAAATACCATCTGAGGAGGTTTAAACTTATATATAAGAACACACATACGCACACAAACACTCCATAAAAAATTTGACATCTTGATTTTTCAAACTACATTTAATTATTTATTCAACTCCTGCCTCTGCAAAAAGTGGGAGGAGTGGGGAATACAGACCTGTTCATTTCTTCATATTACACACTTAATTTCAAAGAGCTCTTTTGAGAACTAACATCTCTAACTTTAAAGAAATGTCTACCCAAGTTTCAGCAGTGTTAAAGTTAAGCAAATATTAATTTTTTAAAAATTATTTTAAAGTAATATGTATTATACAATCACCTGTGTGCATACACCATAGTTTAGTTAATCAATCTAAGTTAATGGTCATATGTTTTGTTTCAAGTTTGTTGATATTCTGCACAAATAGTGTTTAACCATTTTTGTATGTATATCCTGGGGCTCATGTGATATTTCTGTAAATAGAAGAGAATGCTGAAATTGCTAGTTGTCATGCATGTGCACGTTCAACTTTACAAGGTAAAGCAAACCTGTTTTCCAAAGTGGTTTTACCAATCTGCACTCCCTATGTAGTACCTGAGAAGAGCCCCCCCCTTGCTCTATGTCCTCTCCTGTATTTGGTATTCTCAGAATTAATTTTTCTAGTCTAGTGGGTCTAATGGTATCTCCCTGGGGTCTTCATTTGCATTTCCCCAATTAGTACTGAAGTTAAACAACTTTCCATGTGTTAACTGACATTTAGAGTTCTTCTTCTTTTTTTTTTTTTTTTAAGGATTTTATGTATTTATTTGACAGAGAGAAATCACAAGTAGTTGGAGAGGCAGGCAGAGAGAGAGAGAGGGAAGTAGGCTCCCCACTGAGCAGAGAGCCCGATGCAGGACTCGATTCCAGGACCCCGAGATCATGACCTGAGCCGAAGGTAGCGGCTTAACCCACTGAGCCACCCAGGCGCCCCTAGAGTTCTTCTTTTATGAAGAATTCATATGACCTTTTATCCATTTTCTACTAAGTTGATAAATGTTTTCTTATGACTTCTCAGAATATTTGAGGTATGTTGACATACTAGATTTTGAGAGATATACATGTTACAGGTACCATCTTAATGTAGACTTTTCACTCACTTTATGGTATATTTTGATGAAGAGAGGTTCTTAATTTTAACATAGTAAAAATTATTATTCTTTTCTTTTATGGTTGGTCTTCTTATTTACGAAACCCTTCCCCATCTTAAAACCAAGATAATTTTTTTCCCATTCTCTTTTCTAGAATGTCTATTTTTCTTTCTTTCTGGTTAGGTCTTTAATCTATCTGGAATTTATTCCTATGTATGATATGAGCCATAAGTCCAATTTAAATTGCTCCATATTGGAGCTCCTGGGTGGCGCAGTGGGTTAAAGCCTCTGCCTTCAGCTCAGGTCATGATCCCAGGGTCCTGGGATCAAGCCCCGCATCGGTCTCTCTGCTCAGCAGGGAGCCTGCTTCCCCCACTCTCTCTCTCTGCCTGCTTCTCTGCCTTCTTCTAATCTGTCAAATAAATAAAAAAATAAAATCTTTTTTTAAAAAAATAAATAAATAAAATAAATTGTATATTAATATACAATTATTTTAGCATCATTTATCATATATCATATCATATATCATATCATAAGAATATAGTTAGTTTTTATATACCATCTGGTAACCAGTAGCCTTCTAGATTCCATTAATTCTAATACTTTATAAATAGAATTTGAAAATTACATATATATATATAATCATGCTATCTTTATAACTCATGAATGAATATTGAATTTTAATAAGCATGTTTCTACAAAACTTAAAATAATCACATTATTTTTCTCACTTGTTATCCTAATGTGGCAGATTTTATCAATCAATTTTTCTTTTAAGTCAAACCAGCCTTGAACTCTGAGCATAAATCAACTAGACCATGGTGGATTGTCCTTTATATACATTGTTAATATTTTAGAATCTATGATAACAAGTGATTTTAGCCTTTATAATTTTATTTTTTCATGCTCTTGTCATCAGATTTTTATGTCAAGGGTTTATGAACTTAATAAAATGAGTTGGGGTATAGTCTCTCTTTTCCATACTCTGGACTACTTTGTGGGAGATTGTTGATTATTTTTCCTTATATGTCTGGTAAACAGAAAAATCATCTGGGTTTTTTCCCTACTACTTTATTTAGTAGTTACAAGTCAATTCTATTTTCTTTTTCTTTTTATGTCTGTATTCAAAAGATGCAGTTTTCTAAAAACTTTCCCATTTCACTGAAATTTTCAAATTTGTTGGCATAAAATTACTTATAACATCTTCTTGGTCTATACTATCCATAATTCTGTATCCATAATTCTGTCTACTCTTGCATCCTGATTTTGCTATTTTTTTCTATTCTCTGTTCCTCTTTTCCTTAATCTTGCCAGAGCTTCATCCATTTTATCACCCTTTTTAAAGAATTAAATTTTGGCTCTTTAGTTACTCTCAATGAATTTTTAATATCATTATTTTATATCATTTCTCTATCTTAAGGGAGTTATCTTGCTTTTCTCTTCTAATTTCACAAACTAGGTCATTCCTCACTAATCTGCAGGTTTTCTTATATTACAATACAAACACTTAAGGCTATAAATTTCTCTGTAAGTTCTGCTTTGCCTACAAACAAGTTCCAGTTTTCATTATTGTACAGTTCTAAATAATTTGTTTACTTTCATGACTTTTTGTTCCTTTGGCTTATGGTGATTTAGAAGTCGATTCCTAATTTCTAAAACTTGGGCTTTTCTATTTAAGAATTCCCATTTAATTTCATTTTAATTAGAAAACACATTCTATATTATTTTGATTCATTAAAAAAATTGAGACTTGCTTTATGGCTTTGGTGGTTTTTTGTTTGGTTTGGTTTGGTTTGGTTTGGTTTGGTTTTCAGCATAACAGTATTCCTTGTTTTTGCACCACACCCAGTGCTCCATGCAATCTGTGCCCTCTCTAAGCCCCACCACCTGGTTCCCCCAACCTCCCACTCCCCACCGCTTCAAACCCCTCAGATTGTTTTTCAGAGTCTATAGTCTCCCATGGTTCACCTCCCCCTCCAATTTCCCCCAACTCCCTTCTCCTCTCTAATTCCCCTTGTCCTCCATGCTATTTGTTATGCTCCACAAATAAGTGAGACCATATGATAATTGACTCTCTCTGCTTGACTTATTTCACTCAGCATAATCTCTTCCAGTCCCGTCCATGTTGCTACAAAAGTTGGGTATTCATCCTTTCTGATGGAGGCATAACATTCCATAGTGTATATGAACCACATCTTCCTTATCCATTCGTCTGTTGAACACCTGGAAGCTAAAGACCACCTTGCTTAAGAATGCTTGGATCAACCAGGAGATCAAAGAAGAACTGAAACAATTCATGGAAACCAGTGAGAATGAAGACACTTCGGTTCAAAACCTATGGGATACAGCAAAGGTGGTCCTAAGGTGGAAATACATAGCCATCCAGCCTCCCTCAAAAAAATTGAAAAATCCAGAACACACCAGTTGTCTCTATACCTTAAAGAACTGGAGAATCAACAACAAATCAAACCAGCTCCACACATAAGAAGGGGATATAATCAAGATTAGAGCTGAGATCAATGAGGTAGAAACCAGAGATACAGTAGAACGTATCAATGAAACTAGGAGCTGGTTTTTTGAAAGAATCAATAAGATCGATAAACCATTGGCCACACTAATCCAAAAGAAAAGAGAAAGCCCAAATTCATAAAATTGTGAATGAAAAGGGAGAGATCACAACTAACAGCAAGGAAGTAGAAACAATCATCAGAAGTTATTATCAACAGTTATATGCCAATAAGCTAAGCAACCTAGATGAAATGGATACATTCCTAGAAAACTATAAATTCCCAAAATTGAACCAGGAAGAAAATGACAGCCTGAATAGACCGATATCTAGTAACAAGATTGAAGCAATGACCAAAAAAAGAGCCCAGAACCTGATGGATTCCCTGGGGAATTCTACCAAACTTTCAAAGAAGAAATAACACCTATTCTCCTGAAGCTGTTTCAAAAAATTGAAGCAGAAGGAAAACTTCCAGACTCTTTCTATGAAGCCAGCATTACCCTGATCCCCAAACCAGGCAAAGACCCTACCAAAAAGGAGAATTTCAGACCAATATCACTGATGAATATGGATGTTAAGATTCTCAACAAGATCCTAGCAAACAGGATCCAATAGCACATTGAAAAGATTATCCACCATGACCAGGTGGGATTCATTCCTGGGCTACAAGGATGGTTCAACATTCACAAATCAATCAATGTGATAGAACAAATTAATATGAGAAGAGAGAAGAACCACATGGTCCTCTCAATTGATGCAGAAAAAGCATTTGACAAAATCCAGCATCCGTTCCTGATTAAAATGCTTTAAAGTATAGGGATAGAGGGAACATTCCTGAACTTCATAAAATCTATCTATGAAAGACCCACAGAAAATATCATCCTCAATGGGGAAAAGGCTTGCAGCCTTCCCGTTGAGATCAGGAACAAGACAAGGATGCCCACTCTCACCACTCTTGTTCAACATAGTATTAGAAGTCCTAGCAATAGCAATCAGACAACAAAGAGACATAAAAGGTATCCAAATTGGCAATGAAGAAGTCAAACTCTCTCTCTTCGCAGATGACATGATTCTTTATATGGAAAACCCAAAAGACTCCACCCCCAAACTATTTGAACTCATACAGCAATTCAGTAACGTGGCAGGATACAAAGTCAATGTACAGAAATCAGTGGCTTTCTTATACACTAACAATGAAAATACAGAAAGGGAAATTAGAAAATTTATTCCATTTACTATAGCACCAAGAACCATAAGATACCTGAGAATAAACCTAACCAAAGAAGTAAAGGATCTGTACTCGAGGAACTACAGAACACTCATGAAAGAAATTGAAGAAGACACAAAAAGATGGAAGACCATTCCATGCTCTTGGATCGGAAGAATAAACATTGTTAAAATGTCTATACTGCCTAGAGCAATCTACACTGATCTTTCTGATCTACAATCAGAAAGCAACTGATTTCTATACAATGATTTTGTATCCTGCCAATCTACACTTTTAATGCCATTCTGATCAAAATTCCACTGGTATTTTTCAAATATTTGCTGGAGCAAATAATCCAGAAATTTGTAGGGAACCAGAAGAGACCCCGAATTGCTAAGGAAATGTTGAAAAACAAAAATAAAACTGGCTTTGGTGTTTTTTAAAATATTTCATTTGTGCTATAAAAAGAAGGCATGGTTTGTAGTTGTTAGCTAGAAACAGTACATCAAGCTTGTCATTTTGTTCAACTCTGTATTTTTTACTAATTCTATCTGCTGGCTCTTTAATTACTGAGAAAGTAAAAACTCCTGCAATGATTATGGATTTAACCATTTTTCTTCCATTAATATTTGCTTTATATTTAAAGATATTATTAGGTTTTGATATTGTGATTTTACCAATTTATTCTCCCACCAGCACTGTATAAGAACCTTTTTTAATTACATTATTTTAGTCACCATACAGTACATTAGTTTTTGATATAGTGTTCCATGATTTATTGTTTGCGTATAACACCCAGTGTTCCATGCAATATGTGCCCTCCTTAATACCCATCACTAGGCTAACCCATCCCCCCCACCCCCACTAAAAACACTCAGTTTATTTCTTGGAGTCCATAGTTTCTCATGGTTCATCTCCCTCTCCGATTTCCCCACCTTCATTTTTCCTCTCCTTCTCCTAATGTCCTCCATGCTATTCCTTATGTTTCACAAATAAGTGAAACCATATGATAATTGACTTTCTCTGCTTGAGTTATTTCACTTAGCAATAATCTCCTCCAGTCACAACTATGTTGATGCAAAAGTTGGGTATGCATCCTTTCCAATGGCTGAGTAATATTCCACTGTATATATGGACCACATCTTCTTTATCCATTCATCTGTTGAAGGGCATCTCGGCTCTTTCCAGTTTGGCTATTGTGGACATTGCTTCTATGAACATTGGGGTGCATATGGCTTTTCACTACCTCTGTATCTTTGGGGTAAATACCCATTAGTGCTATTGCTGGGTCATAAGATAGCTCTATTTTTAACCTTTTGAGGAACCACCACACTGTTTTCCAAAATAGCTGTACCAGCTTGCATTCCCGCCAACAGTATAAGAGGGTTCTCCTTTCTCCACAGCCTTTCCAACATTTGTTGTTTCTTGCCTTGTCAATTTTTGCCATTCTGACTAGTGTATGGTATTTCAATGTGGTTTTGATTTGAATTTTCCTGATGGCTAATGATGATGAATATTTTTTCATGTGTCTGTTAGCCATTTGTATGTCTTCTTTGTAGAAGTGTCTGTTTATGTCTTCTGCCCAATTTTTGACTTGATTATTTGTTTTTTGGGTGTTGAGTTTGAGAAATTCTTTATAGATCTTGGATATCAGTCCTTTGTCTGTAGTGTCATTTGCAAGTATCCTCTCCCATTCTGTGGATTGTCTCTTGTTTTATTGACTGTTTCCTTTGCTGTGCAGAAGTTTTTATCTTGATGAAGTCCCCAAAATTCATTTCTACTTTTGTTTCCCTTGCTTTTGGAGACATGTCTTAAAAGAAGTTGCTGTGGCCAATGTTGAAAAGGTTACTGCCTACATTATCCTCTAGGATTTTGATGGATTCCTATCTCACATTGAGGTCTTTCATTCATTTAGAATTTATATTGTGTATGGTGTAAGAGAATGGTTGCATTTTATTCTTCTGTGTATAGCTGTCTAACTTTCCCAGCTTTTATTGACGAGACTGTCTTTTTTCCACTGTATATTTTTTCCTGCTTTGTCAAAGATTATTTGACCATAGCTTGAGGGTCCATATCTGGGCTCTCTATTCTGTTCCATTGGTCTATGTGTCTGTTTTTCTTCCAATACCATGCTGTCTTGGTGATCACAGCTTTGTACTATAGCTTGAAATCAGAAAATGTGATGTCCCCAGCTTTGTTTTTTCTTTTTCAACATTACTTTGGTGATTCGGGATCTTTTCTGGTTCCATACAAATTTTAGGGTTGTTTGTTCTACCACTTTGAAAAATGCCATTGGTATTTTGATCAGGATGGCTTTGAAAGTATAGATTGCTCTGGGCAGCATAGACATTTTAACAATGTTTTTTCTTCCAATCCATGAGCATGGAATATTTTCCCATCTTTTTGTGCTTCTTTGATTTCTTTCATGAGTGTTCTGTAGTTCCTACAGTATACATCCTTTACCTCTTTGGTTAGGTTTATTCCAAGGTATCTTATGGTTTTTGGTGCTATTGTAAATGGAATCAATTCTCTAATTTCTCTTTCTACCATTACATTATTAGTGTATAAGAAAGCAACTGATTTCTATACAATGATTTTGTATCCTGCCAAATTACTGAATTTGTATCCTGCCACATTACTGAATTACTAGAACTGTGAGTTCTAGTAATTTAGGGTACAGTCTTTTGGGTTTTCCACATAAAGTATCATGTCATCTGTGAAGAGAGAGAGTTTGACTTCTTCTTTGTCAATTTGAATACCTTTTATTTTTGCTGTTGTTGTTGTTGTCTGATTGCTGTTGTTACGACTTCTAGTACTATGTTGAACAATAGTGATGGGAGTGGGCATACTTGTCGTGTTCCTGATCTCAACAGGAAGGCTGCAAGCTCTTTCCCATTGAGGATGATATTTGCTGTGGGTCTTTCATAGATAGATTTTATGAAGTTCAGGAATGTTCCCTCTATCCCTATACTTTAAAGCGTTTTAATCAGGAACGGATGCTGGATTTTGTCAAATGCTTTTTCTGCATCAATTGAGAGGACAATGTAGTTCTTCTCTCTCCTCTTATTAATGTGTTCTATCACATTGATTAATTTGTGAATGTTGAACCACCCTTGCATCCCAGGGATAAATCCCACCTGCTTGTGGTGGATAATCCTTTTAATGTACAATTGGATCCTATTAGGTAGGATCTTGTTGAGAATTTTGACATCCATATTCATCAGGGATATTGGTTTGAAATTCTCCTTTTTCATGGGGTCTTTGCCTGGTTTGGGGATCAAGGTAATGCTGGCCTATGGAAAGAGTCTGGACGTTTTCATTCTGTTTCTATTTTTTAAAACAGCTTCAGGAGAATAGGTATTATTTCTTCTTTGAACATTTGGTAGAATTCGCCAGAGAATCCATCAGGTCCTGGACGTGGTTTTGGGGAGGTTTTTGATCACTGCTTCAATCTTATTACTGGTTATTTGTCTATTCAGGTTGTCAATTTCTTCCTCTTTCAGTCTTGGTGGTTTATAGATTTCCAGGAATACATCCATTTCTTCTAGGCTGCTTAACTTACTGGCATATAGATGTTGATAATAATTTCTGATAACTGTTTCTACTTCCTTGGTGTTATTCATGATCTCTCCCCTTTCATTCATAGTTTTATTAATTTGAGACCTTTCTCTTTTCTTTTGGATAAATCTGGCTTATGGTTTATTGTTCTTATTAATTTGTTCAAGGGACCAGCTTCTAGTATCATGATATATTTCTGGTTTCTAATTCACTGATCTCTGCTCTAATCTTAATTATTTCCCTTCTTATGTGTGGGTTGGGCTTACTTTGTTGTTGATTCTCCAGTTCTTTAAGATGTAAAGATAGTTTATGTATTCAGAATTTTTCTATTTTTTTTTTGAGTGAGGCTTGGATGGGTATATATATCCCCTTAGGACTACCTTTGCCAAATCCCATAGGTTTGGGAGAGAAGTGTTTTCATTTTCATTGGTTTCCATGAATTGTTTAAGCTCTTCTTTGATTTCCTGGTTGACGTAAACATTCTTTTTTTTTTTAAATTTTTTTTTATTTATTTGACAGAGAGAGATCACAAGTAGGCAGAGAGACGGGGAAGCAGGCTCCCCGTTGAGCAGAGAGCCTGATGTGGGCCTGGATCCCAGGACTCTGGGATCTTGACCTGAGCCAAAGACAGAGGCTTAACCCATTGAGCCACCCAGGCGCTCTGATCCAAACAAACATTCTTGGGCAAGATGGTCTTTAGCTTCCAAGTGTTTGAATTTCTTCCAGACTTTTTCTTGTGATTGAGTTCCAGTTTCAAAGCACTGTGGTCTGAGAATATGCAAGGTATAATCTCAATCTTTTGGTATCAATTGAGACCTGATTTGTGACCCAGTATGTGGTCTATTCTGGAGAAAGTTCCATGTGCTCAAGAAGAATGAGTATTCTATTGTTTTAGGATGGAATGGTCTGTATATATCTATGAGCTCCATCTGGTCCAGTGTGTCATTCAGAGCTCTTGTTTCTTTGTTGATTTTATGTTTAGATGATCTGTCTATTGCTGTGAGTGGAATTTGAGGTCTCATACTATTAACATATTATTATCAATATGTCTATTTTGATTAACAGTTGGCTTATGTAGTTGGCTACTCCCATGTTGGGGGCATAGATATTTACAATTGTTAGATGTTCTTGTTGGACAGACCCTTTAAGAATGATATAGTGTCCTTCTGTATCTCTAACTAAAGTCTTTAGCTTAAAATCTAATTTGTCTGATATGAGAATTGCTATGCCAGCTTTCTTTTAAGGTCCATTGTCATAAAAGATGGTTCTCTATTCCTTCACTTTCAGTCTAGATATATCTTTAGGTTCAAAATCAGCCTCTTATAGATAGCATATGGATGGGTCCTGTTTTTTTAATCCAATATGCAACCCTGTGTCATTTCATGCCATTTCATAGGCCATTCATGTTGAGAGTGATTATTGAAAGGTATGATTTTATTGTTGTCATGTTGTCCATGAAGTCCTTGTTTCTATAGAATGTCTCTAAATTTCTGTTCCGTATCACTCTTGAGGTCTTTCTACTTGTATAGAACCTCCTTCAATATTTCTTGCAGGGACAACTTAGGGGTCACACATTCTTTCAGTTTTTGCCAGTTTGGGAAGCTCTTTATCTCTCCCTCCATTCTAAATGACACCT